>NC_091801.1:82470000-82785833 GCF_041296235.1 Equus asinus | reverse complement strand
AACCGGCAAACCCTGGGACACCAAAGTGGAACGTGCGCACTTAACCGCTGTGCCACCGGGCTGGCCCCTCCAGGGTGATTTTAAATACTCAAGACCTTTATCGATAAAGGGTGATACAACTTGTAGTAAGGATTTAATTTGTTTCTAATTTCCAAATACTTGCTAGTTTTCGAGCACCTCACAGTCTCCTTTGTGGGAGGAGGCAGGCTGTGCTTAGTGCTCCCTGGAATTTCCAGCTGTCCGCAGCCCCGGCGTGCGCTGGAGCCGACTCCTGCTGCCCCCTGAGAGCCGGCTGTGAGGTCTCAGGACTTTGTGAGCCAGTGGGCAGGCGTATCCATTATTAAATTACACACTGACGGTTGGATTATCCTGACAACAAAGGTAACAGATACTCATCCCTTTGTAATTTTTTGCCTGCACTTGGCTCTCATCTGCCTGTGAGTTTCTTTCCACGTGAGTGTCTAAGTGTGGTAGAGGGGCTCCTCACTCCCCGGCCACCTATGTCGCTTGGCTAGTGGGAGGTCGGCCGCAGGGAGCAACCACACTTCAGGAGCAGGCCAGCGCTGTGCACACGGGAGGCTGCGCCCCAAGCCCCCTGGCTTGGGCGCTTTCCGGCACGCCGTTCAGTGCACGCGTTCCCTGTTGTGTGGGTGAGACTCCGTGGGTCAATGGAGAGGCGCAGCCACTCCCCGCTGGGGGATTTGGGGTGTTTTTTTTGCCACCGGCGGTTGTTAAAATCAAAGCTGTGAACAACAGCGTCTAGCATGGTGCTGGGTTCTTTCCCCCCAAACCGTGGACTCTCGGGGCTGGGAGAGACCGTGCCTCTCTGGAGGCCTCTCCCCTCCGTCGTGAGGAGCTGCGAGTCGTTGGGCAGATGGCACAGTCTTCCCGCAGCTCAGCTCCCACTTCTGAAAGGTGGGCGAGTGCGTGAACACGGTGTGCGGTGCTGCCCTGCCACTTCCCCTGGCCGGGGGGACCCGACCTCTGCTTTCCAGCTCACGAGAGCAAGGGGAGAGCCCTTCCTCGAAGCTGTCGTTCGCAGATTGCGGAGCCATTTCCTTGCTCAGACAGCGTTCAGCCGTCTCCCCACGAACTAGGACCGAAGGCTCACTGGTGGTCCCCTGTGTGGACAGTGGCTCAGCCCTGAGTCTCTCCAGAGTGGTTCCCCTCTGTGGCCCTGGCTGTAGCCGGGTGGCCCTCCCTCTGCTGAGCTGCCACCTGTGCACGCTGGGTTCTTCTCTCTGCAAGATGCACGACGACCAGGTAGCCCCAGTGGTCGCACTCTCCTCTCGAGCCTGCCAGCTCAGGGTGGAGGTCCCATGTCTGCTGCCTGGTGGCACCACGGGCGTTTCCCAACGTGACGTAGCTCTGATAGTGTCTCCCTGACATGCTCCATTTATTTAGTTGGCCTCGTGATCCAGCTTCCCCGGTCTTTGACCTTGGGGTCTCGCTGTTCCTCGGTCGAGGTGGCAGTAAGCCCTTCTGCCCTGCTGGCCCCCTCTGCACTCCAATCTTGTCAGCCCCTCTCCCCTGAAACCCTGGAGGCTTCCTGCTGCTCCCAGGGCAGAGGTGGCTTCCTTATCCTGACTCAAGCCTTTTCTAGCCAGGGCCGCCCCTGCCCTGTGTCCACTCCTGTCCACTTGTGTCCTTGGCACTGTGGCCCCTTTCTTTGTTTGCCCCTCCTCCCACCCCCACACCCCCCCCCCGCAGGGTACTCTGCCAGGACACACCCTTCATCTTGCCCCCCTCTGTCCCAGGAGACCCTGCTTAGCCCTTCCTCTCCCGGGTGCCACCAGCCCCAGAAATGTAAGCGTGAAGGCTGTCCTTCAGGAAGGCATAGAGATGTCCAAAAGTGAGGGTGCAAGCTGAGAAGACGGCTCAGACTTTAAGTCAGGGGGGGAATTGCCTCTCGCTCTGCTCTTTGCCCCACACTATCACTGGTTGTGCCGGTCACTTGGAGTGTAGTACATGCTGCCTGGCACTGCTAGTAACAGGAGGTGGTCTCAGCCGGAAGTCTGTCTTACATAGTGTGGGGCCTGCACAGCACAGTGGACGGGTGCTAATGGGAATCCATCTCAAAGGCTGCCCTTCCTTCACCTCAGATCCCGGGAAGAGGCTGGCAGGCAGGGACACCTGAGGCTTCCTTGCCTGGGTCCCAGGTCGCTGGCAGAAACCACAAGCAAAGGCCCAGCTGTGCTTCATGCTGTTCCCTTGATGGGGGCCTTTCCTGCCCCTGTGCACGCCCACTGCCAGTGTGAGACCAGCCGCTGTCATTGCTGTCACCAGTGGGTGGGAACTGCCCCTTCCTAATCTGTGTCCCTGTCCCAGGGGCTCCTTGACCTCAGTTTCCCCCACACCAGATAGGGCAGCAGTGACCTACCCACACGGGCATTTCCCCCGTTCACCCTGGGCTGGGCACTCGCCTGCCACTCTTCTGCCTTGGACTGGCCGGTGCAGGTGTGCAGCCCTCAGGATGGTGGCCCTGATGGAAGCCGTGCCGGTATGCCGTGGGAGCATCGGGACCGTGGACCATCGGCCCCTTTCAGGAGCGTCATGACCTTAGAGGTGCTTCTCAGTCTCCTTTGAGCCTCAGTTTCCACATTTGTTTATTTTTTTAAAACTATTTCTTGTCAAGAACATCCTGTGCGTCACAGTCCGGGCACTTCTTACAGTTGATCTCATTCGGTGCTCCCAGGGCATGTGTTTTCCCATCCGACAGATGAGAAACCCAGCCTCTGGGAGGTGGTGGGAATGCCTCAGTGGGTTGTCAGGCGCTGGGCCGAGTGGCGGCCGTGGCTGCTGCCTCTGCGCATCGGCCCTGGGGCAGGGCGTGCCCTCCCGTGTGCCCGCTTGCCTGCGTGGGGCAGTCCTGCTTCCACATCGCTCATCGTGGGTCGGCACGACGTGTCGTTTTCACTCGGGGAAAACGTGGTCCTCATGTCACTTGTCCTTCTGTGTAGCATCGTCCTTCTGTGAGTTGCTTCCCGGGAATAAGGAAAATGTCAGTGTTTGAATAAGCTAGGCACGAAACTTTTCGGGTGTCTAGTTTTACAGGAAGATGTTAGGTCTGTGGGGGCCCAGTGAGGGGACGGCGGTGGTCTGTGATGGAGTATTTCTGAGCTGCTCAGCTGGGAGGGAGCTTGGCTTCAACCCTGCTCCCACATCCCCCCGCCGCCCTCCACGGCCTCTCTCACCACTGTGGTTCACCTCACCCAGGCGCTGGGCCCACGGGGAGCCTCAGATCTGCGCCAGCTGATCAGAGCCACCGTTTCAGGGACCCCCTCGCCCGCACAGCTACGTCTGTCTGATACGTGGGTGTGTGGGGCCCAGCCTGTGCTGGGGTCCTCGGGCACCCAGGGGTCCTTGAAGGGGACCCTCCCTTGGGACAAGCTGCCTCCCTGTGCTGGATGCTCTGGGCATGGCCCCCCGGCATGGGCGGTGTGTTCCTCAGGGCAGCTGTAGCATAGAGGGGCGTTTGGGTCTGGGCACACACCCCAGAGGGTCTCAGGAGACTTGAGGGGGCAGAGACCAGGGTTTGCTTCATCACCTCCTGGGGAGAGTGACTGGGAGAGTCGGCCTGTGGGCCTGCGACGTGGAGGGTAGTGGCTTCTAGCTGTCTCCTGTTCTGAGAGCAGACGGTCTCCCAGAGGACTTTCTCACGAACATGCAGTTGAGCTGTTGGCCGGTCCTTAGAACGCTTGAACTCTGCTTGTTGGAGTCATCATGGTACTGTAGCTGCAGAAGCAGGGTGGGAGGCTCCTGTCCAGGGCGCACTCCACATGCCAGGTGCCGCGGTACGCATGTCTGTTTCCTTGTTTAATCTTCAGAACGCCCGCATTGTCCACGTGTCCACGTTACACGAGGGGACAGGATGTTCAAGGGCCAGGCTGCTTCCAAAGCCGTGCAGCAGGTGCTGGACAGAGCCCATGTGTCCCTCCCGCACCCCCAGCCTGGCTGGAAGGCAACGACGGGTGGGTAGAGCTCTGGCGCGTCTGGGCCTGGCCCCGTCTCCCAGCTCTGGAAGCTGCTTCCACATTCAGTGGGGGTCTGTTGTCAGGCCCGTGCATGCGTGCTGGCGAGGCTGCCGTGGTCTCAGCCGTGGGGTCGCTGTCTAGGGGGAGCCATGCTGATCGCGATCTTCCCTCCACCAGCATTTGTGGAGAGCTGTCTACAACACAGCAGCAGACAAGGCCTGCTGTCCAGACGCTGCCCCTTGGGTGGACAGTAAGAGACAAGGGAGCAGGACATGTGGAGATGGCGAGTGGTGTCGTGGGCAGGGACGTCTGAAGGACAAGGGGAGCTGCCTGGCAAAGATGGGGCAGCACGCTTCTGCGCAGAGACAGCAGCCGTGGCAGCGTCCCGAGCTGGACGTGGGCACAGAGTTTCCTGAGAACAGAAGGTGGAGCCGGCGGCTGGAGCCTAGTGAGGAGAGAGGAGCTCTGGCTGGGGCTGGTTCGGCCAGTGGGCAGGGAGGACCTTGTAGGACGTTGGGAGCTGCGGGCGTATGAGAGTCCGGGGACAGCTCACTTAGGGTCTTAGAAGGCCACGCAGACTGCACGGTGGTGGGCAGTGGAGGGACGAGGGGAAGCAGGAGACCAGCTGGAAGCCTTTTGTGCTCAAATGAAACTCTTGGAAAAGTACAGCTCTTCAGGGGTACGAAGGAGTTAGGTGGCACCAGGAGAAGTGGGAGGGAAGAGTGTTGGGGCAGAGGAAACAGTGTGCAAAGACTCTGAGCAGGAGGAACTGGCAGGAGCCAGGTGCTGGGGTGGGGGCGGGGGGCACGGAGCACTTCGCTGTGGTGGGTGGTGGGTGGGAGGTGATCCTGAGCCTCTGCCGGCAGGATTGGGTGGGTGGAAGTCTTCTCTCGAGTTAGGGGACTCTGGAGCAGATCTAGATTTGGAGTCTAGGTCAAGAGAAAGGTTCTGGGCCTGCTGGATTTGAAGATCCTTTATCCCCTTCCTCAAGGCCTGGGTCTCAGGAAAAGCTCTCTGCTTCTTGGGTGGCTGTTGGCTTTTGGGACTGACGAAGCCATGTGGCTGTGAGAGGCAGTAGGGACTTGCAGCTAACCTTGACCTGTGGGTTTAGTTGGGGGCTGCAGGATGTACCATACGTTTTGTCCTCTTCAGGAAGCTTCTGGCATCTCAAGCTGAGAGCCATGCAGTTTTTATAACCGAGGTGACATTGCTGTGTCCTCATTCAGACGTTTGCTTACTGCACTGTCTCTCCAGGAGCAGCGGGGTGGGTGGCTGTCTTATTGCACTGTCTCTCCAGGAGCAGCGGGGTGGGTGGCTGTCTTGCTGCACCGTCTCTCCAGGAGCAGCGGGGTGGGTGGCTGTCTTGCGAGTCACGGCAGAGAGCAGCCAGTGCTTCAGCTTGCAGTGGGCCATGCTCCTGAGGAGCTGCGGGAAGGGAAGAGCCCCTGGCTATCCAGAGGGCCAGTGTCCTGCTTGCAGCTGGTCAGGTGAATCCAGCTGGGCTGTTGAGGCCCCTCTTTGTTTAAAAGTAGGACCCATCCCCCATCCCTGACTTGTTGGGAAGCCCCCAGGGCTGGGCTGGCGCTGCCTGGACACATATATTCTCTGGAAACTAAGCCCCAGCTCCGGGCCAACCTAAGGGGCTGGAGAATGTTTACCTTACGAGAAGAAAGACCGTTCTCAGTGTGCCGGCATTCAGTTCATGGAGCCTTCAGTAGCTTTGAATGGCGCCGTTTCTAAACTGTTGCCTCCACCCAGAGTCACTCGTTGTAAACTCATGCAGTAAGCCACAAAGAACCTTTCTGGCCATCTTCACCACAGGGAGCACGTAATGAATGAGCTGAATGAACCTGGCTGCTCAGGTTACATCTACATCACACAGCACTGCTGTTGCTTCTGTGCCTGACATCCAGGGGACCTGCCCCCGACGGCCAGGTCTGGGGACCGGCACCTTCTGGGGAGCTGCTCCTGCTCTTGAAGGCTGTGAGGAACAGTGACGCATGTGGGGGTGCAGCACGGGGGTCGGACGTCTGGGGTTTAATTCCTCCACTCCTGGGCCAGCCCAGGCCCAGGGCGACTTCCTGGACCCTGGGAAGGGACTCAGGGGCCCCACACTCAGGAGCTCAGCAGACGCTCACAGGCCCCATTCCTTCTCACCTAAAAACACCAGGAATGCGCTGTTGCACGTGGAACCCCAGAAGAACCAGCTGAGTGTTCTTCCTTTTCTTTGTATTCCTCCTCCTTACCTTCCTGTGGCTCTGGGATTCTGGAACGTTCCTTGCAGCTCTGCGGCACTCCCTTCAGCTGGAGGAGGTGCTTGCACCTGTCTTGGCCCCACACCAGACCCTCCCTGCCCAGGGGACCCTTTCCCCAGGGCCCTGATACTGGGTGCCACGGGGCCTGTGGGCGGCTCTGGAGGGCCGGGACCCTTCCCTTCCCGTCACTGGGCCCCTTGGAGATGGTTCCCCACAGGGCTCCTGGACTCAGGTTCGTCAGAGGTCACTCAAGGCTGCTGAGCGATTCCCACAGAGAACTGGTTCTCAGCAGTTTAATGTTATCGTGAGATTTTTGTCTGAGCACAAACATATCTTGATGTGGAAGGCTTTGTCCATTGAAAGAAAGAATGTAAGTTCCTATTCCCGTTTCAGATCTTTTGTTAAACATTTACAGGCAACTTTCCCGTTCCCCTGACCCCCTCCCCCCAAAAGTGCCGTTTATCAAAAAAGACGTTTCGTTGAATGGAAGTGGCGCGCACAACCGAGCGTGGCCACCGTCGCCTGTGACCTCATACCGCCCTCGGACGAGCGGTGACACACTGAGCATTTCCTGTGAACAGGGAGCCTTCCTGGTCCCACCATTGTTGTTCAGCTCTTGCCTGGAAGAAAACAAAAATTATTTACTAGGGACCGGTGTTGTGTTTGTTTAGAGCCTGGCTGGGAAATGCCCCGGCGGAGGCGTCCCAGCGGCAGCCCCGCCGGGCCCAGGGGCGTGTTCTCACTGCTGCGTGGGCGGCCGGAGTGGGGCTCGCTCACCCCGCTGGGGCTGCTTGGTGGACGTGATGAGGAGTGTTTGGTTTTCTTGCCAACGTGCTTAAACATAGAAAGCTGCTGCCCAGTGTCCCTGTGGTGCCAGCTCTGGGCACCCATGGGGGCCGGGGCGTCACCCCCAGCTGTCCCCATAACCCTGACCACTGGGCTCAGGTGTAGACAACTTCTTGGTGGGCTTGCAGTTTCTGTGCAGCCTAGAATTCACTTTCAGGAGCAAAGAGCGAGACAGAAGCTGCTGTTGGTCCTGTTTGCTCGTTTTGGGCTCTCCCACCTGGCCTGACCAGCCTGTAGTCTCTGCAGCCTTTGCTCTGTGGCTCCCTGCGTGGGAAGCCCTCCCTGGATTTGGGCGTCACAGTGCAGAATTTGAGAGAGGGAGTAATTCAGCGCAGAGGAGGAGCAGCCGCTCCGCTGGGAGGAGGGCCTGGGAGGGTGAGGAGCCCCAGGCCAGGTGGTGCTGGGGAGGTGTGGGCACTGCCACCCAGCGACATCTTCATCCAGCACTTGGTTTTGGTGCCCGCTGCATGCTGGGCATGATGCCTGATGAGCCAGTACTTGTGCCAGCACACTCTGCCCTCATGGGGTGTTTGGCCAACTCAAATAAATGAGGACCAGCTGGGTTGGCAGGTAGGTGGCACTGGTGACCTCTGAGAGGGCGGTTTCAGGGGGAGCTGAGGGAGAAGCCAGACTCCAGGAGGTAGAGGGGTGAATGGGAGGTGAGGGAGAGGAGCAGTTCGTATGGGGGTGAGGGGCAGCATTGATGGCACTGTGACTAGAGGGAGATGCACCCCCGGCCTGTCATGGCAGCAGTTAGTTTTGTACGGGCTGGAGCAAGAGGGGGCAGGACAATGTGCCGGGGGTCCCAGAGGCTCTGGATGGGGCCGTCGGGCAAAGGAAGGGAGGCAGGTGGGCTGAGGGTGCCGGCCCCTGGGCCCGTGGCTCAGCCCCAGCACCATCTCCCTTTGTCCCTTGGGGAGTAGAGCATGCTGTGAGTGGCGAAGGCTGCCCGGGTTCTGGGGAGCTCCATGGCAGGTACTCTGTGCCCTGGCAGCCCCTCCACTCCCCCCAGGCTGGCCACCGCTCCGCCACATGATGCCTGCTGACCCTCGTTTTTCTAGGTGAGCAGGACACAGATTTGGGGTGAATTGCTGACCAGCACCCAAGTTGACAAACCTCTTAATGTGTTTCTGAGATTTGGGTTTAAATTGCTCGACCGTTTTCTGTTAGTTACATGCCTGTTGTCAGAAAGGGATGGCAGCACTTCCCAGTTCACGTCTGTGAACCCCGTGCCCAGAAGCTGTGCCCTTTGTACCGTGGCTGCAGGCCAGAGGGCGTCTCTGCGTCTAAGGGGATGCGCCCACAGCAAGGCTCCCCTACACCCCCGACGTGTGCCCCCGACAGCGGAAGAGAATCTGCTGGGGGCAGGTGGGTGATTGCAGTCTACGCAGAGGGTCCCGGAGCGCTGGCTCTGGGATTGCTGCGCTTGAACTTCAGAAACCTGTTGTGTTGGGGTGAGGGCGTGCATCTCCCCCATGTGGTCTGTCCCCCGCTCCTGTGCGCCACGGTGCTCTAGGAACAGCACAGCTCCGTGGGCAAATTACGTGACTGCCAGCATGTGCCGGGACACCCAGGAGTACGAACAATGCTTCCTGAGTCGAAATCATCCCGTCAGTCCTTTGGGTGGTGGCGAGGGGCGACATGAAGACACCTTAGCCCCGGTTGCTACCAGCAGGCATCTTCTGGGTGTCTGTGGGGCACAGGGGCCTGTCCCCAGGCAGCACCAGGCTTCTGTGCACACTGTGGTCCCTTGCACATGGGGGCATGAAGCCTGGTTTTCCAGGGGCACCTTCAGTGGAGGTGGCCGTCTTCTGTCCATGTGCAGGCAGCTTCTCCGTGAGTGTCCGTGTTGTAGCGTGTCCTGGGGAAGAGCAGGGGCTTTGCACCAGCCAGACCCTGTGGGGTCACGCAGTTAGCTGGGAGAGGGGTCTGGGCCGGGGCACAGCTCACACCAGGCCCTGGTGTGGTCAGCCCTCAGGCCCTCGCACCTCACACAGCCTTGCACCTCTTAGGTGCCTGTGGGATGATTAAGAGCGCAATTATGGACAGTTCTTTTGTGGCCAGGTGCTGCAGCCTTTCATTGCCTGGTCACAACTGTCGTAGTGACTGACCGTGGCCAGAAGGAAGTGCTTGGCCCCTGTTTGTGCTGCTCCAGATGAGAGGCCAAATCTTTGAGGAACAGTTTATCCTTGCAGTTTCCTCCCTGCCTGTCATTAGCGAGGTGGAAGTGGGGTCTGGAGCTGATGCCAGGGAATGTGGTAAAACCATCGTTAAAGACAGCATTCTGTGGGGAGGGCAGGCATGCCCGTCCTACAGGTCCCTAGGTGGCTGCATCGTAGTGCTCACAGGTTGTACCTGGCGTCGCATGTGTGTGCAGAGCTCTGCACCTGTCCTTCTGACTCCAGTCTGCCCTCTGTCTACCCCAACCACCCTGCCTTCTTCACCTGATCCCTGGCTTCCAGCTCCCGGGCCCACCCCATGCAGGTGCCCAGGGCCCCCCGCCCTGCAGGGTGCAGTTGGTTGCTGAGGCATTGTGGGTGAGCTGACAGAACCCATCTTCAGACCCCAGCCCCAGGGCTGCTGCTGGCCCTCTGGTTGGCCTTGGGCCCCGTAGCAGAGGCAAGACCAAACCGGAAGCTGGAAGCTCCTGGCAGAGTCGTCAGTGTGGTACGGTGGCAGGAGGATGGGCTCTGGCAGTGGAACACCAATTCAAGCTGTTGGGAGTGTTCTTCCCCATCTGTATGAGCAAGTCTCCTCTCTGAGCCTTCCTTGCCTCACCTGTGGAACAGGCACAGTAATGCAAACCTCGCTGGGTACCTGTCAGGATAAATGCAGTGTGCCCATGCTCTGTAAATTGTATCACAAGATTGTCATCGTCAGGACATTGAGAAACCAGAAAACGGGGTGGCCTGGTGGGCTCAGGGCATTGGGAGCTGTGCCCTCCTCCAGCTAGCTACCAACCTCCCATCTGGACTGTACTGGTGATAGCAGCTTGCCCTGCTTGCCCATCACTTACCACGTGACCCATGGGTCCCACTGCCCTGTTGCCCAGTTGTCCCCATCTCACAGTCGGGAGCATGGGATGTAGAACAAGCTGGCAGTTGCTGACTGACACATTTAGATTCAGTAGGTAGTTGTTGAGTGCCTCCTGGAGATACAGCGGGACACGAGGTACATGTGGGTCCTTTCTGCCCAGCTTCTAGTGTAACAAAGCAGGACAGACGAGAGGTTATCATAGTACAGGGAACAGTAAAGCCAGTAACGCCGGCCTCACAGAGCTACTCTAAGGATCAGGGAAAATAATAGGACTCAACATTATTCATTTTTAAAACCAAGCAGAAGATAGAGCCCAGTAGCCCTATCAGAACCACCTTTCTGCAGTTAACAATTAGAAATTCTGGACAGAATGTAAAAACAACTCTGTAGACTCCAGAGCGCGTCAAGTAGCAGGAGAGGGGAATGGCACCGGTGGGTTTCTCACTGTCCTCAGGTTTTTAGCCTGGAGATTGGCCTCATTTGATGCACATAGGGTGGCTGAAACTTTGTGAAATAGCTGCACTTTTACTGTCTTGAAGAACCTGCAGATAACCACTCAGCCACGGGGCGGCCCCTAAGTTCATATGCTCTGCTTTGGTGGCCCAGGGTTTTGACGGTTCGGATCCTGGGCGCGGCCATGGCAATGCTCATCAAGCCATGCTGAGGTGGCGTCCCACATGCCACAACTAGAAGGACCCACAACCAAAAATATACAACTGGGTACTGGGGGGATTTGGGGAGAAAAAGAAAAAAAGGGAAGAAGAAGAAGATTGGCCAACAGTTGTTAGCTCAGGTGCCAATCTTAAAAAAAAAAGAAAACCTGCAGATAGAGTTTAGGCAGAGTTAGGGCCAGGGGAACCCCGAACCCTGTGTGTCATGTCTGCCCCTCTCTCTGGCTGATCCTTGAAACGTGAGTTTAAGGGACACATTTCAAGCAGCTCAGCTAAAGCTAACAGAAGGAACAGAGATTCCTGCTGCCCCCATTGCAGGGGGGAGAGTTTTGAGTTTGAGTCCAACCAGGTTAATTGTTAAAAGAAAAATATCAACACTCTTCACAAGAATCTAACAGAGTGTAGCTCTACAGCACATCGTTCACAGTGTCTAGGGTACACCTCACTGTCGCCAGATATGCGGAAAAAGAAAGAGGATGTGACCGTGACTCGAGCAAAGGCAGCAGTGGACCCTGCCCCACAGTGACGACTCGTGCTGGGATGATCAGACAAGCGTGTGTCACTGCTGAAGGACATAAAACATGCTCATAACGAAAAGTAGCAACTCTCAACCGAAAGAGAAGCTGTAAAAAAGAAAAGAACCAAATGAAAAGTTTAGAACTAAAAAATGCCATATCTGAAATAAAAATGAGCCAGACGGGGTTAAGAGCAGGTTGAAGATGACAGAAGGAAGGTTCAGTGGACTGAAAGATGGGTCAATAGAAATGATTGAACGTGAAGAACAGAGCGAACAAAGACCGAACAGAGAAGTGACCAGAGCCCCGGGCAGCAGCGGGCCTGCGTCAGGAGGTCGGTGTACCTGTGACTGGAGCCCCAGAAGAGAGCAGGTAGAGAACGGGGCTAAAACGTGAAGAAGTGACTGAAAAATTTCTGAATGTGTTGTCTTAAATCTGTGGATTCCTGAAGCTCGGTGAACCCCAAGCAGGATAAACGTAAAGGAAACCTTGCTTAAGCTTGTCAAGGTCACACTGCTGACAGCCAGCAAGGAAGAGGGAGACTGGAAGAAATCAGGGAAGAGCCCATTTCATGAACAGTCCCAGAGTCACCGCAGCCTTCTCCTCAGAAAGCGCGGAGGCCAGGAGACGGCGGCGCGACTTCTCCACAGGTCTGGGGGAGGCAGGTTAACCCAGAGTTCTGTATCCAGCACAAGCATCCTAATACAAGTGAAGTAAAGAGATCTCAGATACAACCCAAGAGCTTCCGTCATGAGCAGATCTGCTCTGAAAGAAATGCTTGGGAAACTAAAGATAGTTCTTCAGGCCGCAGGGAAGGGATAGCAAATGAGCACTCAGATCTTAAGGAAGGAAGGGCTGGACAATGGGAAGATAAAGGGCGAGTGTGCTCTTCATCCCCTTACAGTAAGTATGACTGTTACAGCAAACATCTGAGCAGAGCGTGGGGTTTCCTTGTCTGTGGATGTCATCCCTGTGCCAGCTGCTGTAGTAAGGGGGCCGGGGGGACGGACGTAGCCAGCTGCCAGGTTCTCACGTGATTTGTAAGAGTCACCAAGTAGACTGAAAAGGCAACGTATAATGTCATCCTGAGAGCAGCCACTAGGAAATACTGCCAAAAAACCAATGTATAAAGTAAAATGGAATGCGAAAAAGCAGTTAAAGAAGGCAAGAACAGAGGAACAGAAACAAGGAGAGACACAAGGCAGGCAGTGAAATGGTGGCCCTGTGTCAGCCGCGTCAGTCATTGCACTAAGTGTCAGTGCACTGGACAGTCCAGTGAG
Organism: Equus asinus; assembly: GCF_041296235.1. Lineage (NCBI taxonomy): Eukaryota > Metazoa > Chordata > Mammalia > Perissodactyla > Equidae > Equus > Equus asinus. The sequence goes on along the minus strand of NC_091801.1, from coordinate 82,773,256 downwards.
GACGAGAGATGGTCAGAATGGATGAGAACACGAACCTGTCCGTATGCTGTGTGAGAGACGCTCTTCAGATGCTGTGACGCAGATGGGTTGAAAGTAAAAAGATGGGTAAAGATCTGCTGTGCCGATAGAAAGCCTCCGTGGGCTCGGGCGAGTGTTAATATCAGAAAAAGTGAACTTCAGATAAGGGGTATTGCCAGTGATAAAGGAGCAGGCAGCTCACAGGGTGAAAGGGTCGGTTCAGTAATGAGATGTGACCGTCATCAATGTGTGCTCCTCATAAACAGAGCTGTAAGACACATAAAGCAAAAATGGACAGAATTAAAGGTTGAAATACGCAACTTTGCCATCATCGTTGGAAACTTTAACACCCTTCTTCCAGCGGTGACAGGACAGCTAAACACAAAATGGGAGACAAGGAACCTGCACAGCAGAACCCAAACCGCGTTCCACAGCAGGCTCAGCACACTGTCGAGGGCCAGGGCATCTTCTGCTCCGGGGGCCGCAGGGTCTACCTTGCAGCTGGAGAGCAGCCCCAGACAGGACATCACGAATGCGTGTGGCTCTGCTCCCGTAACGCTTTACTTATGGACACTGAAATTGGAGTGTCATAAAACTTTTTGCATGTCAGGAAACATTCTTATTTTGATCTTTTTCAGCCATTTAAAAATGTGGCCACCATTCTTAAGTTGCAGGCTACGCAGAAACAGGCAGTAGTCTGTCAGTCCTGTTCCAGAGCCTCTACCTGGAGGAGGAGAGGGAGGAGAGGAGTCTGGGTGCACATATCAGTCCCTCCACGTAGCAAGGGGACAACAGCTGGGACCCTGTGGTCCCCCAGCTGGCACCCCTGCCCTGAGCAGCTTTCCGCCAGTCACGTGCCCTGGAAGGTGTGGGAGGATGTGCTCACCAGGCTCTGGACCCCGTCCTGGCTCCTGTCTCCCTGAAGTCCAGGGAAGGGTGTGTGGGGCCCCACGGCAGCCAGCTGCTGTCCCCCGTGAGATGCCCGCCGGGGTCCCCGGGGCCTGCGCGTCTAAAGCCTGCCCCTTTGTCTCACCAGGGCGGCCTGTCTCTTAGTCTGTAAAGATGTGGAAGCTCCTGCTCACGGCCCCTCCACAGCCAGGTGAACGCCTACCCTGCTTTCCCCCCACCTGCAGCACCCTGTCCACATCCCCCTCAGACCTTGGCTCCAGGGTGCTGCCCTCCCAGCCCAGTCCGTCCCCGAGCACCATGTGTTGCCATGGTGAGCTTGCTCCGGTCCAACCTCTCCTGGGACCAGATGCCATAGGAGGCCAGGGACGAGGTCTGCTTCTGGCCGCCACACTGCCAGGGCGAGCACAGCGGGTCACAGGTGTGTTGTCTGTGCTCATCCACCGGCAGCTGGACCAGCGTTGCGGGCGTGGCCGTAACCAGGTGCCGTGATGTGATGCTAGAGGGGCGTGCGCGTGTCGCGGGGCGGCAGAGGAGGGTGGGAGCTGCTCCGGCACTTTTCATCTGGCCCGAGAGAGTGGGCTTGCTGGGAACCTGGGGTCCTGGTGACATGGGGCAGATTGCAGGCCAGGTGGGTGGAGGTGCTCCAGGGATGGGGTAGGCCAGCCACAGCCCAAGGACTGGGCCAGACCAGGTTAGCAGGGGCCAGCCAGCAGCAGGGGCTGGGGGTCAAGGGTTGGCCTCTCCAGGGGTGGAGAGGGCTGGGGGGTGGAGGAGGGCTTCCAGCTGGCCCTGTAGGTGGTCAGAAAAGGAAGCCAGCGGGGAGGTGAAGATCAACAGAGACGGACTGGTGCTCACTGGGCGGTGCTCTGGGGGCTTTCCCGTCTAGTATCTCCGGGTTTGGTTCAGTTTGACAGACGTGAACACCTCTGTGGGTCACGTACGGGGCAGGGATGAATAACCCAGCCCCTCCCCTCAGGGCTGTCTCTTGAGAATGTGTACAAGTGTTTCAGAAGGTGTGGAAATACACTGATGTGCCCAGGCGAGTGGGAGCTGTGGGCAAGTGGGGAGGCCTCCTGGCAGGGTGACCCCCTCAGAGTTCTAAGAGGAGCTAGGCCGGGATGTGAGAATCAGCAAGGGGTGTGCAGGAAGCCTGAAGCAGGAGGGCCGGGAGCCGAGGAGAGAGAGCCCCACAGGAGGGAGTCGCTGTGCACGCACGTGTGTGTGTGTGTGTGTGTGTGTGCGCGAGCACGTGCTGCAGCTCTGCAAGGAGCCACCTGTCACTAGGCTTCATTAGTAAAGTAGTAACCTGGTTAAAAACCCCAGCAAAAGAGTCTGTACGTTGGGGTGAGAGTGCTTCCTGTTCTGGAATCTTGACTGCATTTCACACTCTCTGTAGTTTTCTCGGGGAGTCGTTGCTGGGAAGCACAGTGCTGGGCACCCCGTGCTGTTGAATGTGGCCGTATCAGCATGGCCGGCCAGCCGATGCTTCCCTTCTGCGTGGCTTGGTGATGAGAGCGAGGAACCGGGCCTGCCGTATGAACCATAGCTCGTCAGCAAACACACTCAGCAAGCCTCTCGTTTCCTCAAACAGCACATTCTGCTGACTGGAAACAGGAACAGGATTCACCCTTCCCAAAGTGCTGTGTGCGCAGAGGTCGAGGCAGACGCCTCAAGTTCTAGGCTGAAGGCAGCAGTATGTTAATGGGCACGTTAGCGATAGTTTCGAAAGGTGCTTCCCTCTTCCTCTGGAAACGATTTCCTCCTCCTACACGAGTTTATTTTTCTTGGTAGTCAGGACAGTATTATTATTCGGCACCTTTGGCGGTGTAAAACATCAGCCAGAGGACTCGCTGGCAGGCCAGAGCACCTTTTATTTTGTAAGTAAACTTTCTGTTGAAGTGTAGCATACGGGGAAGTGCATGACCCAAGTCTGCAGCTGGGTGCATTGTCACCAGGGACCGCCATCCAGATCAAGGAGGGCACGTACCAGCCCCAAGCCCTCCCCTCCCAAGGGCAGCCACCCTGGCTGCCACCAGCAGAGGCTCATTTAGCTGCTTTGGGTGTCGGATAGGTGGAACCCACAGCATGTCTCTGCCGCCTCCAGCGCTGTGTGCGAGGGTCAGCCATGTTGTTGCGCCAAGCTCTGGCTTGTTCATTCCAGTAGCTGCAGGGTGCTCTAGCACATGTGGATGCCAGAATTGTTTCTCCATTCCGCTGTCGATGGGTGTTGGGTTTGTGTGAGAGGACGGCAGCATATCGGAGGGAGGGGAGCACGTGGACTTTGGAGTCAGGCAGCCCTGGTGTAAGTCCTGGGCCTCCCACTTTCTAGCTGTGTGACCTGGGGCAGATTACCTAATCTCTCTGAGCTTCAGTTTTTCCATCTGTAAAATGGGCACGATAATCCCTCCCTGGATGGGTAGGAGGACTCAGTGAGAGCAAATGTCCAGCGCCAGATACACCCCTTGGTTCCAGGTGGACGCTGATGCTTCTTCGCCTCCCGCTGCCCCTAAGCGGCCCCCTGCTGGGGTCATCGTGCCTGCATGTTCCCTCCTCCGGACCGTGGTGGTAGATTCCGGTCATGAGGCTCAGGGTGCAGGCAGTGTGGGTCCTCACTGCCTCTCTGAGGCTGCAGTTCCTGCCCTGCCTTGTTCTAGGCTGACTGAGCTCAGTGCCTGGTGCCCTTGAGGTGACGTTGAGCAGGCCCCAAGCAGAGACAGAGGCCCAGTCAGTGCCAGTGGTGTGAAAGGGCCTCAACCTCGTGCTGTCCACGGGCGCCTGCTGTGTGGGCCCTGGCGTGGCACTCCCCACGTGTACACGGCTGGTCCACGCTCCACTGCGACTAGCATGTGCTGCTTGTTACGCTCTGTGCCCAGCGGCCGTGTGCACTTGCGGGCAGGTCACAGGGTGCCTGTCACAAGGCCCAGGTGCTGGCCTCTGGCTGCCTGGTGCTTCCCAGGGAGGCTTGGGTTAACTTCCGCTCGCCCAGGCTCACAGAGGGGAGCCTCTACCCTCAGCAGAGTCTCTCACCCGCGGGGCTGTGCACACAGTGGCACCATGTTCCCGTGCTTTGTGAGCAGAAGGCAGCAGAGTCCGACTGGGGTGGGGTGGGTCCGTGTGAGCGCTGCTCCGGGCCTGCGCGTGTGTGACGGCCTGCGTGTCTGCTGCAGGCCTTCCGGAGCAGTATTACAGTCTCACCTGGTTCCTGAGCCCCATCCTTGGCCTCATCTTCACACCGCTCATCGGCTCGGCGAGTGACCGCTGCACCCTGAGCTGGGGCCGCCGCCGGCCTTTCATCCTGGCCCTCTGCGTGGGCGTGCTCTTCGGTGTGGCGCTTTTCCTGAACGGCTCTGCCATCGGTGAGTGTCCTCTGCCGCGCTGCGCGTCCTAAAATGTGCGTGGCTGAGTCCTGACTGGGGACAGCTTTTCGCTCAGTGAGACATGTGGGTGTTAGATGACTCAGACTGGCCGGCTGTGGGACAGCGTGGCCTCCCTCTGGTCCCCAGGCGGGGTGGCGGTGCCGAGCCCTTGGCCGCCCAGGCGGTGGCCGTGCTTGGCAGCACTGGAGCAGGGCCCACGTGGGAAAGCCGTAGGAACCTGTTCACAGGGAAGCGTTTCCTGTTGTGACCCATTTGTTCTTAATGCGTATCTGACACCACATCCTGTTTCCAGCATTATTTCAGAAATTATCTTTTCTTTTTTTTCTCCTTTTCTTAGGCTTGGTATTGAAAGTGTCCAGACCCAACTCCATGCTTGCTGTTTTTGTTTTGTGTACTTAGGTTTTGTTTTGCTTTTGTTGTTGTTCTGTTGTGTTTTTGATTAAAGCAGCTCTGTGTGGGAGCGTAGCTTTCACCTTGCCGGTGCCCATCAGCACTGCCAGAGACCAAACCTTGTTTTCTGGCAACGACTTTTTAAGATGGAGGCTTCCTCTGCCTTCTGACACCCACAGACTTACCCCAAGTCTGCAGCAGTTCAGGTGGGAGTCAGCGATGCTGGAACGCTCAGGAAGAGGCCACAGGAAACGTGGGGTAGCCGAGCCTCGCTGGCTTCTCAGAGGCCTGTGTGGGGGCATGCCGGGGCACCCTCCCTGAGCTGCACACCTCGGGGTGGCCTCCTCCAGCTAGGGTGTCTCCCAAACAGAAGTCCAGGCTGCCACTTTCTCAGCGCCTACGGGCACTGCTGTGGGCCTCTCTGGCTGTCCCCTTCACCCTGGGGAGCAGCAGCCCCTTCCTGACTCTTACCTAGAGAGGACCCTGGGGCTTTCTCAAGGCTGTGTCCGTGGGGTGGTCCCGCCTCAACATGACCTGGATGCAGTGAGCCAGGGGCTCTGGCACCGAGCCCTGGCACCCTGTCCCGTGCTGTGTCTGTGTTTCTTCAGGCACCATGGGGTCCAGGTGGCGAGCAGGGAGCTGCTGGTCAGAAACCCCTTTCCCAGCCTGCACGCAGGGTGGGTTTGTCTGCGTTCCAGCTAACACATCAAGCTCTGGCGCTGGGCCCAAGTCCCAGACTGTGGCCCACGGCCGGCTCTGCATCTTCATGCAAGAGGGTGCCCTTGGTCTCATGGGCGCTGCACCCAGTGATTTGGTCTCTGGGTTCAGGGGCGGACTCCCTGAGGGAGGTGAGATGTGGTGTGTGGTTATAGCTGCTTCTGGGTGCTGACAGCCGCTCACAGAGGAAGTTCATGAGAAGTGAGACCATTTGCATCTGTCTCTTCAGAGCTGTTGCTTCTCCAGCCCAGGCTGCTCAGAGAATTAGCTTGAAAAGCTCTCAGTGGAAGCAGTTAATATTTTAAGTATTATTTCAGTTCAGTTCAAGGGCCTTCCAGCATACAGTACAAGTCACCTGTAGGTCCGGTTGGCTGCCTTGGTTGCAGTCTGACTTGTGAAATACCGGTGTCGGCCTTCAAAGGTGAATTCTCAGTAAAGCAAATTGGAAAATAAACACATGTTCACCGTGTGGCATCAGTAAGATGAATTCAGACAGAGTCTTCCTCTGGACACCGCAGTGCAGGAACGAGCTGTCATTGGGTGGTTATGTGTTCAGTAGATGCCAACCGAGCGCCCTGCAGACCCTGGGCCAGGCACGCACACGGGCTCCCTCTCGAGGCCCCAGCCCGGGAGCCGACGTGGAACCCTGCACGCAGCGTGCACAGGGGCGTGTGAGGGCCGTGCTGGTCTCACGTCCTCCTCGCTCACTGATGCTCAGTCAGTGCTCTCAACATGCCCCCCGGTGAAGGTTGGTAGGAAGGACCGTTTCCCCTTTTTAGGTCAGGTAATCTCTTTGGGGTTCGCCCAATAGCGAATGTGAACGGGGAGTAAAGGTAATCCTGCAAACGGCAGAAGTGGAGGAGGCAAAGCCCTTCTTGTCCCAAGTCTGTGCCCAGGAACGTGCCCCCTTCTGGTCGGAGTGGAGGTGTCACCCTCACCCCTTGGAGGTGACTGTCTGCATTATGAGCTGAGATCCGACTGCTCCGTGTGCTCTGTCAGGTCTGGCCCTCGGTGATGTCCCTAGCCGGCAGCCCATTGGCATCATCCTCACAGTGCTGGGGGTGGTGGTCCTGGATTTCAGCGCTGATGCCACCGAGGGGCCCATCCGCGCCTACCTGCTGGACGTGGTGGACAGCGAGGAGCAGGACATGGCCCTCAACATCCACGCCTTCTCTGCTGGTGAGCCTGCGCCCCACTCTCCCTCCCCCCTGCATCTTCTACTCGCCACCCCCTGCTTGGCGCCAAGGACTGTGGGGATGGAGGCGGCTGCTCCTGAGACCGGCACCCCCACTTCGGGGTGGGCTTCCATGGCCCAGGTGCATCTGCACCTCACATGCCGACGAGTGAGGCAGTGAGCAGGGACCCCAGCCCAGCAGGGCCAAGTGACTGTGGGGCTGGACAGGGGTGACGTGCTGGCCAGGTGGCTGCGGCCTGGGGCCTTGTGCTGACTACTCCCTGTAGTCGGGCGGCTGTCCCATCCCACAGGGAATATCGACTTCCAGAGCCTAGGGGATGGCGGTCGGTGCCGAGGCGAGTCTGGGGCTAGCCGCTCGTGTTCCTTCCTGTCAGTTATCCGCCCCTCGTTTCTTAGGCAGGAATTTGTGAGGTCAGAATTCCAAACCCAGGGTCAGCTATAGGTTCTTGTTTGTTTTTCCTGCTGTTTTCTTATTCTGTCCCAAAAACATGTCCTGATTTGTGACATGACTGAGTGGCAACCCTGGGCCCCGATTGAGGGTGAAAGCCGGTCTAGATCTTTCCAGCCTGCCTGCCTCCTTTGGGGGCCCCAAGTGCCCTGCGTCGCTCACTAGCTGCTTCTGTCTCCTCCCACCTGCCCAGGCCTCGGCGGGGCCGTCGGCTACGTGCTGGGCGGGCTGGACTGGACCCAGACCTTCCTGAGCACCTGGTTCCGAACACAGAACCAGGTGCTCTTCTTCTTCGCGGCCATCATCTTCACGGTGTCGGTGGCCTTGCACCTCTTCAGCATCGAGGAGGAGCAGTACAGCCCCCAGCAGGAGCGGAGCGTGGAGGCAGCTGACGCTCTGCCCCCCGCCGCCCGCCTGAGCGTGCCGGATGGTGGTGCCACCTTGTTCCCAGACGAGGTGCAGTCAGAGCACGAGCTGGCCCTGGACTACCTGGACGTGGACATGGTGCGGAGCAAGAGCGACTCGGTGCTGCACGTGCCAGACGCCGCCCTGGACCTGGAGCCCGAGCTGCTCTTCCTGCACGACATTGAGCCGTCCATCTTCCACGACGCCTCTTACCCCAACACCCCGTGCAGCACCAGTCAGGAGCTCGTCAAGGCCAAGCTGCCCTGCCTGTCCCCACTGCTCAGGGAACCTGCAAACGAGGATGAGACGCTGCTTGATAATCGCTCAAACGAAGCCAAAGTCCCAAACGGAAGTGGCTCCCCCCTAAAAGATGGCCTCAGCGGCTACACCAGGGTAGACATAAAGCCCTCAGCCACGTCCAGTTCCATGAGACGGCGAAGACACATGTTCCGCCGGCAGGCCTCCAGCACCTTCTCCTACTACGGCAAGATCGGTGCCCACCGCTACCGCTACCGGCGGGCCAACGCCGTGGTCCTGATCAAGCCATCACGCAGCATGAGCGACCTGTATGACCTGCAGAAGCGGCAGCGGCAGCGCTGCCGGCACCGGAACCAGAGCGGGGCCACCAACTCCAGTGGGGACACGGAGAGCGAGGAGGGGGACGGGGAGACCACTGTGCGGCTGCTGTGGCTGTCCATGCTGAAGATGCCCCGGGAGCTGATGCGGCTCTGCCTCTGCCATCTGCTCACCTGGTTCTCTGTCATCGCCGAGGCCGTGTTCTACACCGACTTCATGGGCCAGGTCATCTTCGAAGGGGACCCCAAGGTGAGCACCTGGGGCCCCACTCCTGGCGCTCGCAGGATGGTTGCGAGGGTGAGACGGGGAGAGCCAGCCAGGAGAGCTTGGCAGTGCTGATGGCTCGCTGCACCGAGCTTGACACGGCCTCGGCGTCAGGGCAGCCACTCCCCCGGTCGCCTCCATTGCCCACCGCCTCCTCGAGCCCCAGCACCCACAGGAGTCAGGGAGGTGCGCAGGGCTTTGCATGCAGGGGTGGGAGGTGCACGGTGGGCCCCCCTGTTAACGGGGTCAGGGGTCGTTGGGCACATCAAGAGAGCGTTGGCACCTGGGCCCACGGTCAGCAGGTGGAAATGACTGGGGCTGACATGAGGGCAAGACACTGTGATAAGCCGGCACGAGGTGTTCCTTCGGTTGTGCTGTGCCATGTGCCTCACTGCCCCAGAACTTAGTGCCACAAATAACGATCGGGACTCAGCCGAGTGGTGCTCCTGTTCCCCATGCCGTCAGCTGGCTCCACCTGTGGCCGACTCACCCGGGGGGGCCGAGGTGGCCCCTGCACAGGCTCAGGCCTCCCCGCTCCACACCATCGCTCACCTTCCGGGTCCATCTGAGCTGCTGTCTGTGGCCCCTGGGCTCCGGGAGGGCGGAGTGGGAGCTGAGCTGCAGGTTAGATCAGCCCAGCTCAGGGGGAGCGAGGCTGGAGGGATCACAGACACCTGCCCAGACACCAGCCTGGCGCAGCTGCTTCTCCTCTCCACGGAACGATCACCTCTCTGGAGGAACCGCCTGTCTGTCATTGAGATGGAAATAGCCTCCTTTGCCCAGAGGGTATGGCACCTGGTCCCTGCCCCCCTGAACCCCAGTCTTGTTTCTGGAACAGGCCCCCTCCAACTCAACAGCCTGGCAGGCCTACAACGCCGGCGTGAAGATGGGCTGCTGGGGCCTGGTCATTTACGCTGCGACCGGCGCCATTTGCTCAGGTGAGTTGAGCCCCGACTTAGCTGATGGTGCACCGGGAAACGTCAGCAGCTGCAGTTGTGGATGGGGCGTCCTGCTGCACAGAAGCGGACCCTGACTGTGACTGAGCAGGCTGTCCCTTAGGGACAGAAGCATGGAAGCCTGTGCGGCCTCGTCTCAGGGAAAAGCCACCACAGGCTGGTGCCAGGACCTGGGTGTCCTGAGACCCCACTGCAGGCCGTCTTCCCCGGAGGCTCCTCAGAGAGGCTCTGGCCAGGGAGGGGCTCAGGGTGGTGGCAGGACTACAGGGGCTGTGCCCCCCTGAGCCCAGGGGAGAGGTCTTGGTGCCTTCGCCAGGAGGTGGGGAGAGTGGTATGGGCGGAGGACCCAGGGCTTCCCAAGTCTTGAGCGCACGCAGTGCGTCTGGGGCCTGCTGGCCCCTGCCTGTTCTTACCCAAACTGTGAGGGCGGCAGCCAGCTTCATTCAGCGTGACCGGGACTTGAGGATAGATGAGATAAATGCCGCACGGCAGTGGGAAGCCAGGATGATAGTCACACAACACTGTCTGTGCTTTGATAGAGGAGTGGTAGTGGTAGGACAGCGTCTGAGACACTTTCCTGGAGGAGGTAGCCTGCCACCTTGTCAGGAAGGGTGAGCAGGAGTCTAGCCTGCTGGATCCAGAGGGATGCCCATGAGGAAAACCAGCTAGGACTCGAGTTCCCAAGGCAGGATGGGTGTCAGGCCGGAGAGCGCCGCCGAGTGGGCCTGGCTTGATGGGAAGGATCTGGGCCTGGCCGGGGTGGCCTGGCAGGACAGCTGCAGGACAGGGTCAGGTTACGGGGTCTGGGATGAGAGGGCCGGCTTCTCCTGAGTGCTGGAGCTCCTGGACGTGAAACGTGCACAGTGAGCTGACTGCTTCACGCATGGTCGGCGTGAATGGCCAGCTGTGCGGCATGGGCAGTGGTGCGGCAGGGCGGGCACAGAGGAGGGGATGCCTGCCTGTTCCTGAGCTGGGCTGAGTTCAGCAGAGGAGGTGGGGCGGCGAGGGGCGAGCAGTGGAGGGAGCCCCACAGGAGTGAAGGGAGCTGACCCAGCCGCTTGGTGGGCAGGGCTGTCGGTCACTGTCCTGTGGTCGCACTCTCTCTGCAGCCCTGCTACAGAAGTATTTGGACAACTACGACCTGAGCATCAGGGTCATCTATGTGCTGGGGACGCTGGGCTTCTCCATCGGCACGGCCGTGATGGCCATGTTCGCCAATGTCTACGTCGCCATGATCATGATCAGCACCATGGGCATCGTCTCCATGAGCATCTCCTACTGCCCCTACGCCCTGCTTGGGCAGTACCACGACAGCAAGGAGGTGTGTCCTCGGCTGCGGGGCCGGCGAGGGTGGCCGAGGGCAGGATGCTGGGGCACAGGGTCACCAGCAGGAACCGCACTTCAGGACAGATGATCAGATCCGTCTGCTCCAAAGCTTGTGCTCGTTTCTCTCCATCTCCAGCCACAGCTCCGCACCTTCCACTTGGGAGCTACTTGAGACACTAATGGCCCTGGCTGTTTGGTTCTGAAACGGCCCCTGAGGGGCACTAGAGCTGCTGGCTGCCTGGGTTGGTCCAAGGCGCTGGCTGCCTGGCTGCTGGCCCGCCTGGCACCGCCTGGAGGCTCTGGGTTCCTTCCACAGCGCTGCGACTGGGACCCCGGGAGGCTGCCTGCCGCCGGCGGTCCCTGCCCCGCGGGCCTGAGGGCAGCTCGGCAGCCGTGCTGGCCAGTCGCATAGGCAGGTCTGCACTTCCAGTAGCCATGTTAAAAAGTGAAAAGACCGTGAAATCGATTTTATTACCATATTTTGTTTAACACAGTACATCCAAAACATCATTTCGACATGTACTCAATACAGAAGGTTAAGATACTTTGCTTTGCACCGAGTCTTTGAAATTCCGTGTTTCTTTAACACCTTTCAAGTGCTCAGGAGCCTCAATGCAGGTGGAGGCTGGGTTCTCGGACTCATGTCCAGACCCTTCAAAGGGAAAGGAAGAGACCACAGAGAAGCTGTCTCTCCCTAAACCTAACCCGGGTTTAACCTTCTTGTCTCTGACACGATTATGAAGGAAAAAATGCACTGTGAAGAGGTGTCTAACAAAGATGGAACTAAGGGAGTTCTGAGTGATGGCATTCGTTTAAATAGATTTTTTAGTTGAAGTTAACATGACTACAGCAAAGTACACCCATCGTGAATGAACAGCTTACTGCGTTTTCGGAAGGAGACACGCTTGTGCCTTCAGTGCAGACCGCACAGCGCTCCTCGCCTGGGCTTCGACACCCTGTGCTCCACTGGCCAGTTCGGAACCTTCCGTGGCTGGAGCATCTGCTGCTTTTATCTCACCTCGTGTCTGTGCTTCCTCCTGTCTTGTGTGTGGCAGTTTTTCCCTCTTTTTCCTGGTCCACTGTCTGGCCGCAGTTTACATATCCATCCTGCTGGTGGTGGCATGTGGGGTTACCACTGACCCTGCTGCCCAGAAGGTCCTTGCCCGTGTCCTCCGTGCACCTGCAGTCTCGATGTGCAGTCTGCCTCAGTGTGGGTTTTGTGTATGTGTGTGGTTTGAAGCAGAGGACAGAGACTATTAGTTTTCCCATGGACACATGGCTGCCTGTCCCGGTGCCACTCATTGTAGGGGCCGCATGTTCCCTGTCCACACTGCACCGCCATCTTTGTCTTAAGTCAGGCGTCCACCTCGGCGGGGGGGGTGGGGCCTATTTCCAGTCTCTCTCATTGGTCTGGTCTGTCTGTCTTCAGACAGATGTTAGACTATCCTAATTAGTTTTATAATAAGACCTGAAACCAGGTAGTGTAAGTCCTACAGCGTTTTCTTCTTAGAGGTTGTGTTAGCTATTCTTTTTTTTTTTTTGTGAGGGAGATTGTCGCCGAGCTAACATCTGTGCCACTCTTACTCTGTTTTGTATGTGGGACGCTGCCACAGCATGGCTTGATCAGCAGCGTGTAGGTCCACTCCCAGGATCTGAACTCAGGAACCCCAGGCCACCAAATCAGAGAGTGCGAACTTAACCGCTGCACCACGGGCCAGCTCCTCTCTTAGCTGTTCTTGACCACGTACATTTCATCTGAATGTTAGAATCAGCTTTTGAGCTTTTTATTGGACACACAATCGTTATACAGATCAATTTGGGGAGAGTTAAAAGCTGTATAATATTTTGCTTTCTATCCATAAACATGGCATATTCTTCTATTAATTCCTGTAGCATTTCTCTGGGTTTTTGGACTTTCTACATACTCAGTCACATCATCCATGTATAATGAGTTTTATTTCTTCCTTTCCCGTCCTTACCATGTCTTAATCTCCTTGCCTGATTGCAATGGCCAGAACCTCCAATACCATGTTGAGTAGAAGTGGAACGGGCTGGGTGGACCGTGCTCCGCCAAGCAGCCGAGTGGAAGGCGAGTTTCGGTTTGAGACTGCTGAGCTAGTTTGCAGAGCACGGGCATGTTGACTGACGGGTTCCCCTTTTGCACGGCGCTCACCACGTGCTCTCCTCTCTTGCAGTACGTGCGCCACAGCCCCGGGAACTCCAAGCGCGGCTTCGGCGTCGACTGTGCCATCCTCTCCTGCCAGGTCTACATCGCCCAGATCCTGGTGGCGTCTGCCCTGGGGGGCGTGGTCGACGCTGTTGGGACTGTGCGCGTCATCCCCATGGTGGCCTCTGGGGGCTCTTTCCTGGGCTTCCTGACAGCCACGTTCCTGGTGATCTACCCAGAGGTGTCAGAAGAAGCCAAGGACGAGCAGCGGGGCCTGCCGTGCCAGCCCTCGGCTGAAGGCGGGAGTGGCGGCGAGAAGCCCTCCGTGCTGAAGCTCTCCCGGAAGGAGGGCCCGCAGGGGCCGGTGGTGACGGAGTCGATGGTCTGAGCCACGCACACATTCCAGAGGGCGGCAGGGAGCGGGGCGCAGGGGCCGGGCGCAAGCTGCGCTCAGGCTGGCTGCCATTGCTCCGGGCAGCGCAGACCAGAGTCCTTCCCGCAGCAGGGTGGAGACGCGGCGCTCGCGGGTAGGTTAAGCCGCTGGGCAAAACGCCACGTGCATTCCTTTTTCCACGATTAAAAAATCATTTTGAAATCTTTTTTTTAATTGAAAATGATCTTTTAATTTCAATTCTATCTTTTGTTCTCTGGGTCTATTATTCTGCATGTTTTTAAATTGTAGACCAGATTTACAATACAGACAATAAGCAATTTAGGAAAAAAATAAGATTATGCATTTCTAAAGTTATAATTGAAAACAAAAATACCTGATTCCTTTGCTGTATGTTATCTGAATGCTTCAGACAACAATCGTGCAGTCGGTGACTAAAACGTTTCTGTCACGTTTCTCTCTGGACACCCACAGGGATTGGAGCTCTGTCAGATCTCATCCCCTTCTGTTGGTGCTGCAGCTGTTGGAGAGTATTTTTCTTTATGATTATTATAGAAAACGTTTTTTTTCCCCCGAAAACTGTGGTTTTCTTAGAAGAACAGCATCTCCTCTTTTCCTCAGAGGGTTTGACAAATTGTGCCTGGGCAGCCTCGCTCGTGGGCGGCGGGCAGTGGTAGCAGCCACGCACCAAAGTTGGGAGGAGGCAGGGCCCCAGGCTCCCCTGGGTGGAGAAGGGCCATCCGCAAGGGTCGCTTCCAGACGCCCCACCAGGGGGCTGGGATGGGACACCCGCCAGGGGCAGCGTCAGGACTGGCAGAGTTGCGCGCGCATGCGCCGTGTGCTCGTGTCCCTGCCCGGCTTCTGACCTGTCATGTCTGTCTGAAGCTCCCAGAGAGGCTGTGGACTTGCTCGTTGCACTTTGACTCATCTTGAAACCATTTGCTGGGGAAATCACAAGGGCAGAGCTCCGGGGGCGGCTTCGCCCGCGTCCTGCCCAGGCCTACCTCGGGTGTGCGCGGGCCGGCATGCTTCTGATCTCCTCCCACCTGCGCACTCCGATCAACTCTGGAACCAGGACGCCTGCCAAGTGGACAACGCGTCTGGCTGGGGCCGAAGGCCCGCTCACAGGACAGCGCCGCGCAGCGCTTCTGGTTCGGCATAGAAACCAAACCCGGACTTGGGCAGGCACAGTCCTCACGTGCTGCAGCTGTTGGGAACTGTTCTCCAGGCCACAGGCTCGCTCAGCGAAGCGGTGTCTGCGTCTCCCAGTGGGGCGGGCAGTCTGAACCGGCTGATCTGAGGAGACAGGGAGGCCGCCTGCACAGCGCCCGGCTAAAGGAAGACAGTTGCCATCCTTTGCTGCCTCAAGTTGGTGTTTTTAAAGTACTTTTAAGTGCATGAGAATCATGCTGCAATATGGTCATTCTAAAGCAAATATATATATATTTCAAGAAGAAACTAAGCAGTTTTTAAATAAATTACTTGAATTTTCTGTGTGTTTAAAGGAATGACTGTTTAATGTCCTTGACCAGCCTCTCGTCTTGCCGCGTGTCAGCCGCTGGTGGCACTTTGTAGGTTGTGTTACGTGTCCAAGGAGCCGTGGTGCCTATCCACACCAGATGCACTCCTCGGGCCTGGCATCCTCCCTCGGAGCCCGGGATCCCAGAGAACTGACCTCATGACCCGAGCGTTTTCTGTCTGTGTTAAACCCGACAGTGGCCTTGTGAGTCATGTGCTCGGACCAGAAGAGTCCCCCCTCCTACTGAAGGCACTGTTGGCATTCCCACAGCACCCACTGCCGGCCTACACCCGGCCCCGAGCCCAGCTCCTTCTCCCCCACCAGCCGGGCACCCCTCACAGGCCCTCACATGCAGTTGGTTTCCCCTTAATGGCTTTAAGATCCTAGGTCCTCTCTCCAAGCTGCAGCCTCCATTCAGCTGGCGTATCCTGCTCCTCGAAGGGTCTCCTGACAGCTGGAAACAGGGAGGCTGGAGAGGGGAGAGTACGGGAGTGGAACAGACCCGAATCAAGATCTGAAGTGAACCAAACACGCGTCCAGTCCCCAGGTGCCACACCTCCCCGGGCACCCACCCTGCCTGGGGCCGGGGCTGGCGCTCACAGTGCCTGTGCACGAGGCTCAGGGCCCAGCTGGGACGTGATTTTAGGGGTGAAAGGGGTTTATGGTGGGGACCACCCCCTGAAAAGTGCATCGATCCTTGAGATCCCAACCTTAAACTTGAATATGGTCTGAAATAACAAAGACATCAAAGGACATTGTGTTGAAGTCACTGTTGGAAGAACAGCACTGAGAACAAGGCTGGCGTGTGCCGCTCCCAGTGAGGGCCCGTGAGGGGTGTGACTGCCGTCCGTCCTCAGCACAGGAGGGTCTGGCTGTGCTCCGGTAGATTTCTAAAGATTTTTAAGCCCTTTGGATGTTTGTGACCAAAGTCTGTCTGAACGTGCAGGTCTGGTCAGCGTGCAGACCAAAAAGGGGCGGCACCCCGGGCTTTGGATCGGAGGATCCCCACGGGGTCGGTTTCTGGGGCTGCCCTCCTGGGCCCTCTGGCTCCACTGTGGGCTCGGGAGGGCCCAGCAACTGACTCCTTTAGCCCCAGCCCCGTCCTTGCAGCGAGGTGACCTCAAGATCGTGCTAACTTGAAACTCTCAGTGTCGTCACCGTGTGTCTTAAGCCGGGAAGACGGGGCTAGCTGTGCACCGTGGCTGCCGACTGTGGCTCGGGCACGTGTGTTTCCCAGCGCTGTACCTCAGACGCCGTGGGAACGCAGGACAACTGCCCCAGAGCAGCTTGTCTGCGGCCTGGTGACTAGCCAGGCTCTGGCCGAGGGGCCTGGTTAGGCTGGGTCCTGGGCGTGCCCCCTGGGTAGGCCGGCCAGGCAGCCCCGGGGCGTGTGGGCTCAGGGCAGCAGGCCAGCGCCTCTGCGCGGAGGACGGGGCGTGTTTGGCAGGGACTTTGTTGGTTGCCATGTAATATAAATGGATCTGTTACTAAAACAGGGTAACGTTGGTCTGATTCGCATCTTTTGTTCCCTGTAAAAGTCAACTAAGTAAAGAGTCTTTTAAAGAGAGGCCCCGGCCACATGTGGCAGAAGCCTGGGCCATGCAGGACTGTGCTCTGTGGGAGGGGGCAGAGGAGGCCCTCGGGGTTAGGCCAGGCCAGCCTGCCCTGCACCCCTTCTGCCCTGTTCTGTCACCAGAGTGGCATTGTGACATTCCCAGGTGACTGAAGAGCTGGCAGTAGGGGCAGGTGTCTCAGCCGGCAGCATCCAGCCTGCTGATGAGCACGCCAGCCACTGTCCGCTGCTTCCCAGAGAACTGCCCTCGAAAGTCTTGGAGCCCCTGGGGGGCCCGGCCGAGGAAATGTTGAGGTCAGCGGTGTCCCCTGGTGGGGAGGCAGGCCAGCTGGGCCCTCCTCGCAGGGTCAGTGGTTCCACATGGTCCTCAGGTGTGTTTCTCAAAGGGACTAGCGTGTGGGCAAGCAGGTGTGTGCGCCTTCAGAACCCTGAAGTGAGACCTGGCCTTGAGGGGCCGCAGGAGGCAGGAGCAGCCGGCAGGGCTCGTGCCAGAGGGCGGCAGCGTTCCCTCCAACCCTCCACAGTGACCCGGCCCCGGCCTGCTGGCTGTGTGGCATGTCTGAGGTTGGTAGCCAGTGACTGCGGTCCTGTTATAGACCGAGCTTGCAGAACATACCCCAGGTTCACACTGGACACACTGCGGAAAAGACGCACCAACATGTGACTTCTCCGGGGCCGCCTGGCTTCTCCTAAGCTCTGTCCGCCTTTGGCCACCAGAACGGTGAGTGTGCAAATACACTTGCCACGGGTCCTCCTCGGGGGTGGCCACGAGAAACAGACAGACACGCCTGCCTTCTCGATGTCCCGTCTGCAAGCGGCTGCTTTTGAGATGCTCCATCCATCCTCCTGCCTGCATCCCGGCCTGGGCCGCCCTGAGGGCCCACCTCCCGAGTGCTCCTGGTGTGCAGCTGTTGGGGGACCCGGCCCAGCACCCACTGGTGGTGGTGTCGATTCAGCACGGCCCTTGGACATGTGGCATGTCTGGGGGCCCAGCCTAAAGCCGTCCCCGTCACCTCCTTGTGGGAAGCCAGCCACCACCATTCTGGCCTGAACCCCCAGCCTGGAGACGGCCCCTCGGCCAGCCCATCCTCAGGAGCAGCCAGCTCCACTGGGACCTCTGGGAATGCTGAGAGCCCACCCCCACCGCAGTGTGCCCTTGCCCTCCCTGCAGGCTGCCAGGGGCACGCCCCCTGTGCCATGGACTGAGACCCTCTGGGTGACAGTGACCTGTTGGTTGGAAATGCCTCTTGTTACGAGAGAAGCTCCCGGGCATCTCGGAACCAAACTATTTAGTTCCATTGTGAACTGCCCACAGGACAACTTGTCTTATCAACTTATTAAGTTGGAGCACTATAATAGGTCTTGCTGATTTTAGCAACGATGTAAGTGTGTGTTAAACACAATGTTTAATGAGGAAGAAGGATTATAAAGAAGAGCGCTATCGCACAGTAGTGAATTTTTGTATTAGGTGGCACAAGTGGCCTGGTGTGTGTGTCTGTCCGCAGTCTGGTCCTAACGTGCTCTTCAGTAGCCCTTGGCCGCATGACGTGCTGTCGCTTCACCTCCATTGTGCACACAGCCCCGTCTGTAGTGCTCTCGTCTCCACCACTCGTAGACCAGCCTGGGTTTGGACCAGGACCTCCCCATGTCTGTTGTGCTCTGTTACCCTGCAGTTGAATCTTAATAAACCTTTCCTTACCAGATGACGATGTGGGTGTGTCTGTGTCACTTCCTCCCTCTGCTCCTCTGTGGCTGGGCTGTGGGACTGGGCCTGCCCCCTGCTTCCTGGAGCCTTGGTGGGTCCAGTGGTGGGAGGGTAGAGACGGCTGGCTGTGGCCGAGGCCTGGGTGGGAGTGGACTGAGTGTGGGCTCAGTTTCCCCAGAGGCTCCCCAGCTCCCAAACCTGGGGCCCATGTCTGAACCCCCAGCACGGGCCGCCTGCAGTCCTGGCCCCTCCAGGGCAGCTCCGTCTGCCTGGGGGGAGGGGTCTCAGCTCTGCCTGCCTCACTTGGCTCAGGTTGGGGCTCAGGCTGAGCCAGCTTGGGGTAACACCCACCCAGCATGCTGGCTATGCTGGGGACCTATCATAGGCCCTTTCAAGGGGACCCAGGGCTGGGGTCCCAGGCCATGTATAGCCACAGGTCTGGCAGCCCTTCCTTGTGAAGGCCTGTCCTGGTAGGTAGGCTGTGGGGCCCTGATTGCCTGTAGAGAGCACTTGAGGAAAGGGGGACTCAGAAACTGGGCCCTGGGTATGGCCAGCCAGTGCAGCTTGAGCGGGCAAGCTGCCATTAGGCACCAGGTGTGTGTGCCACGCCTGGGCGGGGCCCTCGACAGCTGGAAGAGGCTGTCACCCCCGGTTGGCAGCAGAGAACATGAAAGGGGTTGGGACCTTTACCCAAGGTCACACAGCTGGTGAGGTCAGAACCGACATGGGTCAGTTTGTTCAAGGCCCTGCTGACCCAGGGCGGGGAGCTGGGGGCCAGTGAATCCAGGGCTGAGGCCGGGCCTGGGGATGGGCACTGGGAGGGAGAAGGGTCAGTTTGGACCACAGCGGAGGGGGCGCGAGGTCACTGCCAGGTCCCGGGGGCCAGCTTGAGTGTCAGGGATGGAGCCCCCAGGCCTGGGTCCTGTGCTGTGATGCGGGTGCCCTCGGACAAATCACAGGCGGTGCCTCCTTGTGTCATGAGAACTAAGGGGTCCTCATCCCCCTTCCTGCTGCAGCACAGATGGCCAGTGCCCGTGGGACAGGAGCCCTCCCTGTGGGGATGGGACGGACGGGAAGTGAGGTGCGGGGACCCTGCCTGCATCCTCGCCCCGTCCCCCCAACGCAAGCACGCTGCGCCCCCTGTTGTCCACCCCAGGTGCTGCCTCCGCTGATGCAGGTGCCCCCTCCAAGGTGCTGGTCCGAGGACGCACATGCCGGCCACGGTGGCCCTTGAGGGGCTAGGGCCAGTAAACAGAAAGTCAGCACCCCAGCACCCTCCCCCCGGGCCCTCACATCTGTCCCTGTATGCAAGCACAGAGACTATTTTCTTTTACAAAAATTGGACCACACTATGTAGAGTTTACAGTCTAGTTTGAATTTAGCAAAATATTTTATCATCTTCCTTAGCAGCCCATGTAGGTCTGCTATATTCTTTTAACAGTAGGAGCAGAGGTTCTTTTCTTTTGGGGGGTTTGTTTTTATTAGAAAATAAGGAAAGACATTTTATTTATATCTATCTTATCTATCCTCTATCTACCTATGTCTCATCTATCACCTAAAAATTCCGCACTAATTTAACTCGTCTCTCTGGGGGAGACACTTCAGGCTTCTCCTGGGAAGGGCAGGAAACAAGGACCCGTGTCCCTCAAGGACACGTAGACAAGAAAAATTTGTTAGTGGAAAGAGTGCAATTCCTAATGAGAAATGGCACGTTTGCTCGTAACCCCGCCTAGAGGACACGTGGCCCTAACACTAAGCCTTGTCTTCGGCGTCTACCCGCACAGCTCTTTCGCTCGTTATGTTGTTTGGTTCCTCAACAGCATGGACAGGAGGAGACTGTGTTCTCAGTCTGCCATCAGGAAGCCGAGCTCCGAGAGATGCAGGAGGCGGGCACAGTGCTCCATCCCAGGCCCTTAGAAATGACAGGAAACGCACACATTCAAGACAGGAGCCAGAAGCTTCCCAGGGCCCATAAACGAGGCCTGGAAGGATGGACAGCGACAGAACAGACTGGAGGAGGGAGCCCACCTGGGGTGCGCACAGAGCACTTTGGCAGAAGTGGGGAGGGGAAGGGGGAGGGGGAGGGGGCGGGGCAGGGGCATTTGGAGACAAGGAACCAACCCCATCCCCACGGGGCGGCAGATGGCGGCTCCAGGGGTGTGACCAAGCCTGGCGCAGCTTCTCGAACAGGCACGGGAGACTTGGACTTGGCTGGGTCTACACCACACAAGGTGAGTAGAGATTTGGTGTCATCTTGTTAATTTGAGCATGGTGTATCAGTAAAGTGTGTAATTCAGAATTAATCATGATTTGTTTCCTTTTCTTTCTGATTTCAACTTGTTTTTTGCATTAAAAATGAGCTTTATTGCGGCCAGCCCACCAGTGTAGTGGTTAAGTTCATGTGCTCCGCTGCAGCGGCCTGGGTTTGCAGGTTCAGATCCCAGGCTCGGACCTAATCCACTCGTCAGCCATGCTGTGGCAGTGACCCACAGACAAAATAGAGGAAAACTGGCACAGACGTTAGCTCAGGGCCAATCTTCCTCAGCAAAAAACAAAACAAAAAACTCTGTTGAGGTATAATCTCCATACAATAAAATTGACCAATTTTAAAGGCACAATTCAGTAAGTTCTGACAAGTGCATACAGTGTGTACCCACCAATGCAGTCATGATGTAGATACAGCCCCTCAAAAAGTTAGAGAGTTCTGATAACACCCAGCAGTTCCACTCCTAGGGAGCCGCCCAGGAGGATGAAAACACATGTTCACATAGAAACTTCTCGCCGACACAGGTGAGGGCAGCACACTTCCTCACCCCAGAAAGTCCCCGGGTGCCCCTTTAGGCACACCCTCCTCCCACCTCCTGCACAGGACAACCGACAACTGCCGATGGGCGTCTCGTCACTATAGGTTCTGCCTTTTCTTGAGTTTCTTCTCAGTGGAATCACACAGTCTGCATCTTGAGCGATTGCTTTCTCGTTTAGCATCAGTTTTCAAGATCCATCCGTAGTCCCTCAGGCGTCATTAGTTCCTTTTTGTCGTTGATTGGTAGTCCGTTAAACAAACACGCTGCACTTTGTTTCTCCACTCGACAGCGGATGGACAACTGGGTTGTTTCTAGTTCTTGGCTATGAATAAAAGTGCTCCCAACACTTGAGTACAAGACTGTGTGTAAATGCACGTTCTCCCCACTGCGAGGCCGGCTGAGTCGTACGGTGTGTATAGTTTCACCTTGATGAGAAGCGGCCCAGCTGGTTTCCAGTGGGCTCTGCGTTGCCCTTCCCACAGCAGGGACAGGGGTTCTGGTCGCGCCCCGTCCTCGTCAGCACAGGTTTCAAACTGTCGCCGTCCTGGGCGTGTGCAGTGGTATCGCACTCTGCTTTTACCCTGCATCTCCTTAAATGTTCAGCATCATGTCTTGTGTTTATTTGCCATTTGTATGTCTTTAGCGAAATGTCTAATTTTTTGCCCTGCTTTTTAGTTGCTTTGTTTTTCTTCTTCTTATTTTTAAGGATGCAAGTCCTTTACCTGATATACATTTTGTAAATATTTCCCCCCAGTCTGTGGGGAAAGGAGTCTGCCCTGTCCCTGACTTTAGAGGGAAGCACTTAGCCTCTGACCATCAAGCATCGTGTCTGCTGCGGGGTTTGTAGCTTCCGCTGGGAGGTTTGCTGAGAGCTTTTATCGTGAGTGGAGCTGCGCTATGTCCGAGCGCCCCTTCCAAATCAACCGGGATGAACTTGAGTCTAAGACGGGGCATTACATCACCTGGTCTTGACTGTTACACTAATCTTATGTTCATGGGATGAATTCCACTTGGTCATAAGGAATTATCCTTTTTATATGTTACTAGATTTGATTTTCTAAAACTTTGTTAGAGATTTTAATGTTAGTGATGTGAACTGGTCTGTATTTTTTTTTCTTTGTAATATCTTGTCTGGTTTTGGTAGCAAGGTGGTGTTGGTCTCATAAAATGAGACAGGAAGTGTTCACTCTTTTATTTTTATAAAGAAAAATTAGCACAGAATTTGTATTATTTATCCCTTATATGTTTGGAAGAACTCATCAGTGAATCTGTATGTCCAGTTTTCTTCTTGTGAAGGTTTTACACTGTGGATTAAGTTTCTTTATTGTAGATAAGGCTGTTCAGGTTATCTGTTTCTTCTCGAACGAGCTTTGGTTGATTGTGTCTTGCAAATAATTTTTCCATTCCATATAAGCTGTCAAATGTATTGGCATCAAATTCGAAATACTCCCTTATTTTTTTTCCACAGCTGTAGGCTCCATAGTGATTTTTTAAAATTGAGGTGGATTTACATAGAGTGACGTGCACAGGTGTAAGTGCGCAATTCTGTGAGTTCTGACATAGGCACACACCTCAGCGACCCACACGCGGTCTGCACAGAACACCTCCTCCACTCCAGGAAGTTCTCTCTCGACGCCTTCCAGTTCAGTCCCATCCCGCACAGGCAACCACCGACAGGAAGCCAGTCACCATGGACTAGTTTCATGTTTGGAACTTCACATAAATGGAAACACAGTTTGTAGCCTTTGTGCCTGGCTCCTTGTGCTCAGCGTAATGCTTTTGCGAGTCATACACACTGCTGTGTGCATCAGGAGTTTCCTTCTTTTTCAGGGCCGCATAGCATTCCATTGTGAGGCTGTGTGACATCCATTTTCCACTTGCTGGGTGTTTCCAGTCCAGGGCTATTACAAATAAAGATGCTATGAACGTTCTCATAAAGAGCTCTGTAGACGTATGTTTTCATTTCTCTCGGGTAAAAGACTAAGTGTGGGATTGTGGAGTTGCAGGGTAGGTGTGTGTCTATAAGAAGCTGACAAACAGTTCTCCCCAAGTGGTTATTTTTATCCAGCAGTGTATGAGAGTTCCATTTGCTCCGTAAGTTCACCTGTGTTTGCCATTGTGAATCTTTAATATTAGCCATTCTAACGAGCACCAAGTGGTATTTCATTGTAGTTTAATATGTATTTTCCTGATGACTGATTTTAAGCATCTTTTCAAACTGGCCATCCATATATCTTCATTGGTGAAGTATCTTTTGCCTATTTTTTAACTGAGCTGTTTGTCTTTTTATTGATTTGTGGGAGCTCCTATATATTTTGGATACAAGTCTTTGCCAGATGTAGCCTTGTAAATATTTTCTCCCAGTCTGTGGGTTCTTTTTTCACTTTCTTAATGATGTGTTTTGAAGTCCAATTTATCAACTTTTTCTTTTATATTTAGCATTCTTTGGAGTCCCCCCTAAAAAAATCCTTTGTCTATACAGAGTCACAAAGATATTCTCCCATGCTTTCTGGAAGTTTCTAGAATGTAGAACTTTACATTCAGGTGAACCAGCTTGAGTCACATTTTCTGTAGGGAGAGTGGGTGGAGCTGCTTCTCTTTGCCGTACATTCTCCAGCTGTTGCAGCACTTTCATTGAAGACTTTCCTTACTGAATTGTCCTGAAATTTCTGCTGAATATCAACTGCCTGTACACTTATGTGTCTAGATCCAGCATTCTGTTCCATTGATCTATTTATCTATCCTTTTGCCAAATCCCACACTCTTACAGTCTTGATTACTGTAGCTTTTTGCTAAAGCTTCTATCACATAGTGAGTCCTCCAGCTTTGACCTCGTTTTTAAAGGTTATCTTAACTATTCTACTTTGCATTTCCATATGTATAGAAAATCAAATTGTCAACAGGTTTTTTTTTTTTTTTTGAGGAAGATTAGCCCTGAGCTAACATCTGCTGCCAATCCTCCTCTTTTTGCTGAGGAAGACAGGCCCTGAGCTAACATCCGTGCCCATCTTCCTCTACTTTATGTGTGGGACGCCTGCCACAACATGGCGTGCCAAGCGGTGCCATGTCCACACGCAGGATCCGAACGGGCGAACCCTGGGCCGCCAAAGCGGAACGCGCGCACTTAACCGCTGCGCCACCGGGCAGGCCCTGTCAATATATTTTTTAAAAACTCATGTTGGGATTTGGATGGGATTAAGTTGAATCTGTTGGGTTGACTTGGAGAGAACAAACGTGTTTGTAATATTTAATCTTCCAACCCGTGAACATGGCTTATCTTGTCGTCTGGGTCTTCTCACAACGCCCGGCAGTGTCCATGAGCTTGCAGGGTGCAGGCCTTGTACATCTTCACTAAACTCGTTCCCATTCATGTGTTTTCATGCTGGTATAAGTGGTGTTTTACATTTCCCAGTGACTGTTAGAATACAGAAATGCATGATTATTGTATGCTGACCTTGTATTCCATGACTTGCTAAATTTGCTTATTCTGGTAAGTTTTAACAAAATAGATTCTTTGGGATTTATGTAAACAGCCATGCTGCCTGTGAATAAAGATAGTCTTGCCCCTTCCCGTCCAGTCTTCTCTTTGTCCGTCTGGTTGCTGTGAGCAGAACCTCCAGGACAGTGTGGAACAGGAGGGTGGCAGTGAACGTCCTGTGGTCCCTCTCTTGGGGGGAAAGCCATCAGACTCTGACCATCAAGTACAGTGTCCACTGCAGGCTTCTTGTGGATGCTCTTTACCAGTTCGAGGAAGTCCCCTTCTCTTCTCAGTTTGCTGAGATTGTTAGCATGAGTATATTATTTTGTCAGATTTCCTTCTGCGTCTGTTGAGATGGTCATTGTGGCCCCTCTCTTTTATTCTGCTAACATGCCGAATCACTCAGATGGCCTTCCAAATGCTGGAGTCGCCTCACATTCCTGGAACAAGCCCCACTTGGTCATGCTGTATTACTGTTTTAAAATACTGCTGGATTCAAGCTGCTAATATTTTGTTCAGGAATTTTGCATCTATGTTCATGAGTGGAACTGATCTGTGATTTCATTTTCCTGTAATGCTTTTGTCAGATTTTAGTGCAGGGTCATGCTGATCTCCTAGAACGAGCTGGGAAGTGTTCTCCTGAGTTTCTGTGGAATTGTTATTAATATTACTCTATTAGTCCATCCTTAAGAGTTTGTTAGAATTCACTAATGAAATCAACTGGGCCTAGAACTTTCTTTGTGGGAAGGATTTGACTAAAGTCAATTTCCTTAACAGATACAGGACTAGTCATTTCTGTTTCTTCTTGCACTGGTTTCATAAAGTTGTTTTCAGGAAATTTGTACATTTCATCTAAGCTGTCATATTTATTGCTGTAAAGTTGTTTGTGATATCCTTTTGATGTCTATAAGATATTTTTTTGATGTCTGTAGGATTTTATCCTCTCTTTCATTCCTGATATTGGTCACTTGTGTTTGCTTTCTTTTCTTGATCAGTCTTGCTAGAGTTGACCCATTACTTTCAAGAACCAATTTTTGGCTTTGTTGATTCTGTTTTCCATTTCCGTCATTTTTGGGCTTTATTATTTCTTTCCTTTACTTATTTTGGCTTAAATATGCTTTCATTTTTCTATATTCTTACAATGGAAATTTATTGATTTTAAACTTTTCTTCTAATTTAAAGCTATTCTACTTCTAAGCACTGCTTTTGCTGCATCCCACAGATCGTGATATATTGTTTTCACTATCATTCAGTTTGAAATATTTTCGAATTACCTTTGTGATTTTTTTTCTTTGACCCATAGGTTAATTGGAAGTATATTAATTTCCAACACAATTTTAATTGGGGGATTTTTTAGGTAATTATTGCTGTTGATTTCTAATTTAACTTTGGTGTGTTCTGAGAACACATTCTCTACGATTTAAATCTTCTCAGACTTATTTTATGGTCCAGCCCCCGGTCCCGTTGGTGAACGCTCCGTGTGCACTGGAAAGGAAGGACAGTGCGCTGCTGGGTACAGTGTGCGGGGATGGCAGGTCGCATTGGCTGGCAGTGTGGAGTCTTCTATCCTTGATAATTTTTTGTTTACGTGTTCTTTTAGCATGTGAGAGAAGGGTGTTAAAATCTCCACCCTGAGCGTGGATTTGTCTGTTTTCCCCTGTAGTTCTACCACGTTTGCTTCATGTATCTCAGATCTCTGAATTGCTAAGTGCACATACATGCAGATTATGATGTCTTCTTGATGCACCACCTCTCTATCATTATGCATATCCCGGCGTGCTCCTTGGAGCGCACCTTGAAGTGAGGCCTGTTGTGTCTGGTAGTAATAGCCAGCCCAGCTTCTCATGCTTATTATTTGCTTGGTATGCTTTTTTCATCCTTTACTCTTCCCTCATTTGTAGTTCCAGATTTAAAGTGTGTCTCTGGCAGGTGACACATAGTGTCCATCTCTGTGTCTTCTCCTCTCCTAAGAACACCTGTCATTGGGTTTAGGGCCCACCTAATCCAGGATGATCTCATCTTGAGATCTTTAACTGAATTGTATCTGCAAAGATCTTTTTTCCGAATAAGGTCACATTCACGGGTTCTGAGGGTTGGGACACGGACGAGTCTTTCTGAGGTCCCTGTTCACCTGTCATAGTACCTATCGCTTTTATATTTGCTCTTTCTTAGTATTTTCACAAGAGCCCAGCAAGCAGACCAGGATAGAATATTCTCTCAGCTGCTCCCAGGCCTCGCAGTGGAGTGCCCTTCTCAGTCTCCAAACCAGCCCAGTCAGAAGGAACCATCTCCATTTCACAGGGAGTCGGGTCACGTGACCAGGTCCCAGCTAGGCCCAATCAGGCCCCGGAGTCCCGTGCTCGCTCAAGGTCGCGCTGCAGCCGAGCAGCAGCCTGGGCCAGAGAAAGCAGCTCTCGATGGTCCATGGGCCTCTGCCTCACTCCCGGCTCCCAGGATCCCTCGGCACTGCTGCAAAAACACAAACATCTGCAGGCAGAAGAGACAGCGGGGCAGCTCTGCCTGGCTTTCCAACCATGCCCCTCCCTGGCTATGTGGAGAAAGCGCCACTTCATCTTCCTAAGGAATCTTCTAGAAACGGACAAAAGTCATGCATTTTTAATTCAGATGTTATAATCACATCCAATTCCAAGGCTGTCACCAGGAAGCAGCTGACGCATTCACATCTTCTGAGATAAACCATAAAAATGTCGTCATGTGATCATCTTTACAACTTCTGCAGCAATGCGGGGAGCGGGGCAAGCTTTGGACTGGTGTTGTGGGAGCAGGGCCAGCCCCCAAAGCAAGCTTGCTCTTCTGTTGTCTGAAATACGGCCGGAGAGCTGGAACTGGATGAACGTAGACTGGCTTCTAGTTCAAGGTGAAGACTTTTTGGTACCAGTTTAATTCGGGTTTCTAAAGCCAAGGCAGGGAAGGCGTCCCGTGGTTAATGAATTCCGGCTCATTTTGGGCTTTCCCACAACAAATCATTCATCGTGGAATCTCTCCAAAGTTCAGAGGAAACAGAGAAGGCATAAAAGTGCCCTTTTCATTTAACAGGCCCCCCCCCAGCCCACCAAGAGTCTATTTACATAAACACAGAACCCCCCCACCCCAGCCCATTTATCCCCGTTAACGCCACTGTAACCTCTGTTTTCTCTTTCATATAAATGACCATTTCCTAAAAGCTGCTGGTTTTTCTGCGCCGGTTGTTTTAAATGCAATCACTGTCCAATACGATCTTAGGAATTATCACCAAGAATAAAGGAAATGAAAAGTTTGCATTAAAATAACTTGATGGGAGCTTAGAATGAGTTCAGAGCAAATCCCAAATGGTCCTGTATTATTTTAAAGATCGCTCCCACTAGTTAATGTTGGATAAAGTAAGGAAATTGGATAGCAGTGTTTATTAACAAAAGAATTTATTATCGACAAGGTGAAAATACCTGGTTACATGTGGACTGGCATTAAATAACTTATGTGTACTTCTGACTGGCTTTTACTGTAACTTTGCACATGTTTACAAAAGCAGAATTCCCCTCTCTGCGCTTTGCTGCTGGCTGCTTCCTTCTAGGAGTCGGGGGAACACACCCTCGAGAAGCACCAACTGTCGGGGAGCTAGTCCACCCAGCTGTTCTCTGCACCACATTCCCAGAACGCCCCAAAACGTCGTTCCACAATCTGGACCTTCCAGAACATTCGGGTCCTGTAGACTGAGCCACAGACCTGGCCAAAACTTTCATTCTGAGACACCACAGATGCTTCTGAAGCTTGGCTCTGCTCTGGGGGGCTGACAGACACCCTCAGAGACCTCTCAGGGGCGCGAGGGCTCATGCGCCATCCAACTGAGTCCTAAAAGCCCAGGGCCAAGGGTGCAGCAGCCCCTCTGCAGCTGAGCTCATGAGGGGTCCCCGGGGCACAGCGCAGGCCCTCCCACGGTGCTGGCAGGTGGACGCTCCCTCCGGGTCCAGCATCCATGCCAAAACCTCCCTTGCTGGACATTTAAGGAATGATATCCCAATATTAGAGTAAAAATGTGCAAAAGGCTTTTTTTGCAAATATTTAGTTACTTATAGCTAATGAGATCATCTTCAGTTAAATTATAAAGCACCATCCACCGAGCCACGTGTGGTGTGCACACAGGCAAACGGAGTGGAAACGTACGTTAATATCTGGTAAGGAAGTTTAGGCGGCAGCAACTTTACTGGAAAACTACATACGATGGAACTTTTTGTCTGTGACCTTTGGTAGAAAAAAGTCTCTCTAGGTTTCTTCATTATAAAAATTTTGCATTGAAAAGAAAAGGAAAAGGAAAAACACAGAGCTTGCCTCAGCTGGCCCAACCCTTGTCCAGACAGTCTTAGGTCAAGAGTTGCCCCCGCCCTGGGCAGACTTTGGTCACCTGCTCTGATGGGGGATGGCAAAGGCAGCACAAACCTGTTCCGCCACAGAGTGGTCATTTTAAAATGCCCTCCTCGTGAGCTTTGCTGGAAACAAGAAGTCAGTGCGAGGCAGTAAGGGCTCCTGTAAAGCCGGTTAAGCAGTATTTGTCGGACGAATGAAGCAGAGGAGAGGCAAAACCAGGGGCACAAGGTCTGCAGGTCACCCTGATTTGGTTAAATTGCTTGTAGCTGGTCCCTGGTTGTGGATTCTGGAACTTTCTAGACAACACACAGGGTAACTTCTCAGCAGAGCTTATCCCAAGGTGATCCAGCTGCCTGCCTGAGAACTCAGCACCCCAGCCTGAAACGCTGTGGGTACCGTTCAATCAGGAAGATCCAAGAAAGAAAGCACGTTGTCCTTGGTCTCCTAACTGAGGCAGAGAGACAACAGCCACCTGCAGGGGACACACCCCGCCTCCCGGGGCCCAGACTGGCTCCGGTGCCTGCCTTCTCTGGGAAAGCTCCAGAAAGCCAGCCAAGGGCACACGGTTCTCACTCACAGAGCACAGCTCCACTCCGCACATTCACCCACGTTTACTCGACCTTCCAGATGGCGATCTTGCCTTCCTCCCTGCCCGACCCGCTCAGCACGTATCTGTCCTCGGCCGAGCACAGAGTCTTCACTGTGTCTGTGTGGGCCACCAGCTCCTTTTCCACCGTCCTCCTCTCGACGTCAATCACGTAGATCTTCCCTTTGGATTTCCCCTGTGACAGCCCCGTGCCGCCCACCCAGATCTGCCAAGAAGAAATGGAGGGGCATCAGCCACACGTGGCCCGGCCGGGGAAAGGAGACCCCTCATGGGGGCACAGTGCTGTACTCAGCACACTGGGTGGAAGGGTGCACCCCAAATCCACATCCTCCCCAGACAGGGCCTCTGCCGGCAGGCCCAGGGCAACTGAGGCTCGAGCGGACAAGGCCAGGCCAGGGCAGGGCCTGGCAGGGTGCTCTTCGAGGGGGCGCAGCCCCGCCTTACCTGCTTCTTCACCCTGATCATGCAGTTGATCTCGGAGCAGTCCTGAAGGGGAACCCTCTCCGGGGACGCGGCCAGGTCCTTCAGGCTCCAGATGTAGATGTCGTCGTATCCGGCACACGCCGCCCAGAGCTGCTCCTGCTGAGACAGAAACCACAGTGTGGGCGGTGGCAGGCCAGCGCTGCACACGCAACACACATACACTGCTGGGTACCTCGGGCATGAGCTGGAAGCCAAGGAAGGAGGTGCTTATCCCTCCGAAGTTCTCGTCGATCTTCAGTTCTTGGCGGGGAAATCCATGCACTGACACAACCACGATACTGTTCCCGGTGCCTGCGGGGGGGAAAGAGCGAGAGTGAGGGACAGCAGGGCGAGTCTGAAGCTGAGGAAGAACAGCTGCAAAGGTCGCTGGCTCCCCCCACATCTTCTGAGCGGAGCCGCACTCGTAACTGTGCTGCCATGCGGTGCCAGCGGCGGCTCCTGCACAGCCCAGGCACTTGCGCGTTTTGTCACCAACGCTCCCCCTCGCAGCGACCCTCCAGGCCGGCGGCCCTGTCTTGACGAGGAGGAAACGGCCAGATCCAGTGCCCTCTCCCGAGGCTTCGGGAACCCGGCGAGGAGCCGCAGCAGCTCCAGGCTCTCCTGCCACGTCATCGTCGGTCTCCTCTCCCTTGAGGCCGCAGGCAGCCCTCACCGTGCTGGCCATTCTGAGAGTCACGGAACAGGGCCCTGCCTCCGGAGCACATCTGTGTCTTCGCGCTTCTGTCCGTCTGTTTCCGTGAGTCACTGAAGCACAATGTCCTTCTGCAAACCCAGAGTGTCCGTGACATGAGAGCCCCGGGTCATCAGGATGAGGGCTGCAGAGAGGATGTGAAATCAGGTGCACAGGGGACGGAGCGTCGTCTTCAAAGAGTGGCGGCCGAGCTGCAAGGCTGTCCTTTCTTAGGTTTTATCACATGTACCCTGCCCCCATGTGCTAAAGCCGCTGTGCCAGCACCGCAGAGATGGGACGGGAAGACACAGCCTGCCCTCGAGGGAGCCTTTGGATGAGGAGGGCGGGGCCAGCCACAGCCAAGCCGCCCAAGGAACTCCAGCCTGCGAGGCAGAAGGGGCGCGCCCCCATGCTGCTCGGCTTCCTGGCGCAGCTGAGCCAACTGCAGGTCCCCCTCTGGCACCCGGCCTGGACGGAGAAGGGGCCCCGAGGCCTCGGAAGCCTGGCTGAGTTTGCAGTCGTGGAAAGCGAAAGCCCACCACCACAGCTCTCTTCCTGCTTCTGAGCCCGGCTAAACGTGGTTTTCCCTGAGACCTAACATGCAGAAACTAGCCTCCTATGGGAGGCCTTTTATCCAGACAGGCCATTATCCACTTGGACTCATTAACAGGCCCTTCTGGATGCTGCTGCTTGTTAGGAATGCCTGGGCTGGCAGGGAGCCCTCTGGAGAGGTGCTTCTGCCACCCTGGGGCCCTCAGCGGTCTCCTCGCCCACAGGGGCCCTTCGTCGGTGCCGACCAGCAGCTCTCAAACCGCTCCAGGCTCTGGATAAGTCGCTGACCTGCGCCAACACTGCAGGGGCCTGGCTGGCGGAGGGGAGCAGTTCACACACCGAAGTGGGAGGGGCAAACATCTGGGGGAGCCTGCTGCACACGGAGCAGCAGGTGGGGGCGGGGATGTGGCCGAGCGATCGCTGTCCCCGAGGCGGGCTAGGCACAGAAAGGGAAGGGGCTCCTGGGGCCCCTGCCGTGGGGCGGTAGGAGGGAGAAGCACCTGGGGGGGCTTTGTCCGGGAGAAGCTCCCCACGGGAGACCCCCTCGGCCGCTCCACTGCTCATCCCCCTTCATGACTTGTCCTTCTGTAGCCCTTCTCACCAGTCAGGTCAGCGTACAGGGGCTTGGCGCCCGCGCCATCAGGGCTGCTCTCTGGGGTCACTGTCACCAGCCCCCCACTCGTCACATTTCGAGGCCGACAGGGCTTTTGCCTCTGGCATCTCTTAGCTGTTGGTGGGCTCTCATGGGGGAAGGGCGCTGTTTCCACCTCACTTTTCAAATGAAGAAACAGACTCTAAGAGCATGAGGGACCTGCCCAAACTGACTAACCATCCAGTGACAAAGCCTGGATTTGAACCCGAATGCACACGAAGGCCACGGCCTGAGCCAGGGGGCACCAGCAACCTCACAGATGCAAACCTCCGACCACAGGGCACAGGGAACGCACGTCCACCTCCCTCCCAGGAAACGACCCAAGCACACGTCCTTCTGAGGGGCACTCAGGCTTGGGGTGCCTGCAGCGAGGGTAGCTTCCCATCCAGACTTAGGGGACAACTAAGCGGGTCTGAAATAGTGTGACTGGAAAGTCAGGCTCCCCAGGTTCCCCTTGCTGGGGCCTTGGGAGGACTGAGCGGAGCTGGCCCGTCTGCCCCACACTCTTCCAGGCTCTGCCCTGGTGCCCACAGACGCCTGGACGAGCAAAGACACTGGCGTGATCTCCACGTCTGAACGGATGACGTCTGAGTGACCGAGCCTTCAGCTTGTTGTCTTTGATTAGATGAAGACTTGGAACAACACTTCACAGGCAAATGTCCTCTTTCACCCGAAGAAACTACTTTCTTCTTGTACTTTTCTTAATGTTGTGAAATAGAAAACCACTTACTGTATTCAGTTAACTTAGAGCATAAACGAGATTCCGTCCTTCAGGCCAGGCTGCCCATCCTCATTCTCACCTGTTAGCTCCCTCACTGCATCTAACAGACACCTCTCAGCCAAGGTTCGTCAGCTCTGTTAGTCCGAAATGCATCCACGGGTGGACACACACACACACACACACACACACGTCTGGAGGTCAGCCAAAGCTGAGGGATACAATCCTTGGGTGAAAAGAAACCAAGTCAGCGAGGTGCACAGGTCCCCAGGTTCCCTGAGGAATAAAGTTCTCGCAGTATGCAGCAGTCCAACCTGGCTGACGGTAATGGTGTGGGGCTGCCAGTGTGGCTGGAAATGGGGGATATCCCCAGAATGAGGGAGCCCCAAAATATATGTATAAATTCTCAAGTCCTCGGCTGACTCCTAAACTGTGTATAGACAACAGAAAGTGGAACTGGAACATACAAGGCCTGGGAGGAGAGTTCAGTGCTCCCCAGCGCTACAGAGAGACGAGTTCAGCATGCGGCTCATCCAAGTTAGAAAGGCTCGGTAGACACCTGGGGCATCCCCTCGAAACCCTGGAAGGGCCCGGCTGTGAGAACAAAGACTGCGCACCAGCACTGAGGGTTATGCTCTAGGACAAAGATCAAAACTGAGATGTACTCACCCCAGAGAAGCCTAAAACCAAGCCTCCACACAGGATCAAGATGATTCGCCAGTTATTTAAGGATCTTCTAGAACTACACTTAATGCTCCATAAGGAAGGGTCTGATCCAGAGCCTCCTCAGTGTGTCAGTGACAATATCCAGGATGCAATGAAAGCTACTACACACAGGAAGTGTTAAGACGTGACTAGAGATCAAGACGGAACGAGTAAACAGGAGCAAACCCAGAGATGAGCCCGGATCCAGCAGACGAGGACTTCAGACCAACAATTACAAATCCATTTCAAACCTTACGGGAAGATACAGAGAGGAGGGTGAAGCGATGAAGAACTTAGCAGACAAATGAAGTTCTTCAAAAAAATAAAATAAATGGAAGTTCTAGAACTAAAGTGAAAATTTGCGGGATAGGTGTAACAGCAGACAGGACACAGGAGAAGAAAGGCTCAGATCTTAGCCAACCAAAGCACAGAGAGAAGCGGAATGAAAAACTTATTACACTGCCCGAGACCTTTAAGACGTTAGCCAATGGTCTCATATATATGTAACTAGAATCCGAGAAGACGGAGAGCGAGAGTGGGTAGAAGAAATATTGGAAGAGATGGTGGTTAAGCATTTCCCCCAAATTCATGAAAGTGCACTGCCAGCGAGATGAACACAAGCCCTTCCCACCAAGCACGCGGTAGTCCAGCTCATGGAACCAGAGAAGAACCGCCGCTCCAGAAGCCGGGCGCGCTAACTGAGCAGAACAGTAAGAACGATGGCAGATTGCTCGTCAGGAACACACAGAGACGACAGGGGAATGATATCGCTAAAGTGTGGGGAGAAAATGAGAACTGTCAGCCTGGAATTTGTTTTCAGCAGACTCAGATCGTAAGAAATACTGCAGGAAATTCTTAAGGTGAAGGGGAAATGATGCAAGATGGAAACCTGAGCTTGAAGAGGGAACGAAGCTCACCAAACACGGTCAATATATGGGCAAAAATAAACTTTTTCTTACTTTCTTTGAAAGACTGTGGAGTACTTAGCAAAAACTTTAAAAATATATTATGAGGTTTATCACAATCCTAGAAATAAAATCCTGCATTTAACAGCAGCACAAGGGGCAGAAAGAGGTACGTGGAATTAAGTTGACTGCTCTGAGCTGCTCACGTTAACAGGAAGTGGTGTGATCGTCACCTGAGAGAGACTGCGATGAGGTCCGGCCGCAGACTCCGTCCTCGGAGCAACCACTCAACAGCAAAACAAAAAATGTAGCGCTAACAAGACAACAAAGAAGGTTAAAACGAATATTAAAATAGTCCAAAAGAAGGCAGGAGAGGAGAAACAACGAAGAACAGATGGGAAAACGGAACAGAAAGAAGGCAACAGTACACTTCTAACCATATCATCATAGCATTAAAAGTGAATCGACTGATGAGCAAAGGATCTGAACAGGCCTTCTCCAAAGAAGATGCCGAAATGGCAAAAGGCACATGGGAAGATGCTCCCCATCGTCAGCCCTCGGGAAGCGCAATCAATGCCACGACGCGATGCCACGTCACGTCATGGTCCCATGCTAGCCACTAGCATGGTTCCAACCAAAGCCAGAGGAGCTCCGGTGAGGAGGCAGGGGGAGCGGAACCCTCCTGCGCTGTGCTGGGAATGCAAGATGGAGCAAGTGCTCCGGAAGGGGGCTGACGGTTTCTCAAATGGTTCAACACCATTAACCCAGTTCCACCCACCAGAGAAAAGATAACCAGACTAGCATAAATGTAGTAAATTCATACAGTGCAGTACTGCTCAGCGATAAAATGCAGGAGCTGGGAACTCGGAAGGCCACGGATGAATCCTCAGAATCCTGTGTAGACTGAACAGAGCCACAGAAAAAGAGCACGCGCTGTAGAGCCCATTTATAGAAAGTTCAGGAACAAGCAAAACAAATCTAGGGATAGAACTCAGAACCACCGTTCCCCTGTGAGGGGGCTGCCTGGAAGGAGCACCGAGGAACGCAGCTGCGATGGATGTCCCCTGCGTCTTGACTGTTGGGTGGTTATGTGGTGGATCCTTTTGTCGAAACACAACAAACTGTACACTCAACGTTTGTGCATTTTACCACACGTAACACATGCTTGAATTAGAGAAAATGTGTTCACACCCTCACCCATGTTATCCGGTGTATATATGCCAGGGAACAGTTCAAAGTGCAGACAGCTGTGCTCTGCGATGCTCAGCAATGCAGAACACAAGCCACCGGGCACAGCCGCTGCACCTTCCAGTCAGACGCCAGACAAACGCCCAGCTCGGTCCCACAGACAGCCCCGCCCTGGGGTCTGTGCTGCGAGTGGCAGAGGTGAGCACACGGCACGCTCCTGACAAGCGTGCCCTCCGGCCTGCACTCAAATGGCAGGGCCCCCAAGGGCTCCAGAAAGAGCAGTGACGACTCCTGGGGGCACCTGGGCTGCGTTCTCACCATGAGTGGGACACAGCGAGAGCAAAGGGGAGAGCGGGAGAGAGGCCAGCACTTGGAGAAGCGGCAGGCGCCTCGGGGAGGCGTAGGGGAGCCCTGGAGAAACAGCACAATCAAGAGGGACGCAGGGACGTGGGGAGCCAGGGAGCACAGAGAAGGAACCAGAATTTTAAAACAAAAGTTGGAAATGTGGAAAGCATGAAAGAGGCCGGTAGCTCCCATTCGGTTTCCTCGTCCTAGTGCAGGGGTCAGCTTCCAGTTCTGGCGGCGGAGCCCCCAGGACTTACAGCACCACAGGCGGCCATTGTGCAGTCTGATGGACGAGAGCCCGCCGCTCGGCAGCTGGAACCTGCTGGTCACCCGCAGCGTGCTCACGTTCCATGCCAGGACCGTCCCATCCACGCTGCACGAGTACACCTCCCTGGCGGTGTAAAGAATATCAAATTTTGGCCCCTGACAACATTGTAGACGTTTTAATCCAGAAAAGAACAAAATTACCATTAGAGAAGGCATGCACACGGTAGACAGTAAGTGACGTGCAAACACACTACGAATGTGGTGGAACAAGGCCTAGCTAAGATGTCACTGACGCAGCAGGAATGGGCCTTTTAAAAATTTTTTTGATTTTTTTTGAGGAAGATTAGGCCTGAGATAACATTTACTGCCAATCCTCCTCTCCTTGCTGAGGAAGACTGGCCCTGAGCCAACCTCCGTGCCCATCTTCCTCCACTCCATAATCAGGATGCCTACCACAGCCTGGCCCGCCAAGTGGTGCCATGTCTGCACCCGGGATTCGAACCAGCGAACCCCAGGCTGCCAAAGCGGAACGTGAGAACCCAACCACTGCGCCACCAGGCCGGCCAGGAAAGGGGCTTTCTGAGGACGCCCGCTGTCGCCCATCACTGTAGGCTGCCGGCTCCGCTAGGTGTCGGTGAAGAGAACTGTAACGTGGCCGTTAACTGAATCTACCCCTCGCACGTGCTCTCCAAGCTCACTCACCTGCGCAGCGTGGGTGACTGGCAGCTCACGGGTGGGGCTCTAGACAGTGCAGCCCACGGCCCGCCACTTCCTGGTCGGGCTCAGTTTATATCCCCCTGACCTGGGCCTGGCTGGGAACCAGTGGCACCCCTGAAACTAAGGGGACAAGGGGGTGGGGGAGGGTGGCACAGAGAGAAGCAGCCGAAAAGCTTTGGAGCCATGGCCACCTGTACCAAGTGAGTGACCTGGCACCTCTCGCACACTCACTAAGCGTCTGCTTCCTGCACAGAGGGAAACGGGGGCCCCTCCTGGTTCTCAAGTCTGCCCTGGGCACCCGCTGCGCGCTGGCCCTGTTCTAGGCGTGGGGCACACAGCAGAGAGCGGAGCAGACGCAGCACCTGCCTCAGGAAGCCGATGTTCTTAGTGCAATAGATGGGGGGGGAATGAGGTCAACACTGAGCTGTGTCCCCCCACAACGATATGTTCAAGTCCTAACCCCCAGTACCTCGGACTTGATGTGCAAATAGGGCCTTTACGGAAGTATTCAAGTTAAAAGGAAATCAACAGGTGGCCCTGATGCAACCTGACCGGCGTCCTTGTAAGAAGGGGAAATGTGGACACACACGCACAGGGAGCAGGCCGTGTGAAGACGGACGACTTGAGAGCTGCGTCTACAACCAAGGATCGCGGGCAAACCACTGGAAGCCAAGCCAAGGAAGGCCGAGCGCCGGCTGCCACTGACCACCACGCCCACCCCGGACATGGGCCCTTCTCTGCACCCAGGACCCGAAACAGACGAGAATGTCGCCTGACTTCTACAGACCCGCTTCACTCTCCGTGCCCGGTCCAGCCCCTGTAGGCGATCGCCCACAGCGACTGTGAACCCTCCCTCCAGGGGCCCCGACCCACCCAAGAGCCGAAGGGTCCCTTCCCCTGGCAGGGCCCAGCCGTACCTGGGCGCCTCCGCTGTGTCCTGCACAACCAAATCCGTGACACTGGAGCGGTGATCGGTGAGCTGCTTGTTGCACGACATACTGTGGATGTTGATGATGTAGATGACGGAGTCCTCCGAGCCGACCCACACCTGGTTCTGCTCCGCCATCACCATGCAGTTCTAACGGGAGGCCAAGAGGACATCAGAAACAGTCACCCCACGGCCTGTAGATTCACTGCGAGCACTGAGCCAGCGAATGCTGAACCGCTGCTGCGAGGGCACCTGCAGCTAGGATCCTTAGCCCCTGGTCACATTCTGTCACGTCCGCACGTGACCTTGTTTGTGTGTGTCTCTGTTTACAGACTCTTATTTTATATACACTGCTGATTCATTCCCACCGAGCTCACAGCCAGCCGCACCGTAACTCCCGCCTGACAAGGCTTTTCGGGCACGTGTCTTCTCTGTGGGGCACGTTGCAGCCTCAGGGACACTAGACAGCACCGCGGCTCCGCACCAGGGCCATTTTAAACAGCAGGATCACCAATAAAAACCACAGAAGTGCAGAGAACGCGGCACTGAATAGGCCATGAAAAGGACCCTCATCCACAGCACAAGCTGCAACAAGAAGGTGTCACCTTGTTCCTCAGCAGGGAACACGCACGTCGGGCAGCCTGCGTTCTGCCCCACTCTGTGCACGTTCGTGGCTATGCATAACCAGGAGAGCACCGTATTTTGGGGGATTACAAATAAATTTTAGCAAGTAGGTGAGTTTGCAGACATGGGATCTGCAAATAATGGGGACCGACTGTCGACAGTGAAAAAATGCCAGCACTCTGCAGCTAGACTGCGTTCGAGGGGTTTCCCGCTCAGCAAAGTCAACAACCAGGGGTTATTTTTAGACTTTTTGAAATAGAAATTAAGGATGAAAACACTAAAGAGTGATAAAAGCCACACAAACATGTGACACCCAGCTGTGTCTGCCTGCACACTGGCCAATCCAGTCGCACCTGAGAGGCACTCCCCACGTCGTCCTCACCTGAGCTCGTGTCGCGCCGACGGTCAGCCAGCGCCTCACTGGCTACTTTATGATCGTCTCTCCTGTCTTCACCCGTGGTATGTGCCCTGCTTTACTGGTAACCGAACAGATGCCTCAGATTCTCAAATACGAGTAGATTTCAAAGAGTGCAAGTTATGTCCCGTTGGGGGCGGGTAAGGCTACATCTAACATCAGATGTAATCGGTGCCGGTGGCACTGAACTGTACTTATCTTTAAGGCAGAAGAAAGAGCTTGCAAAAATTGATAGCTTTAATTTTACTGATAAACATTCCCATAATTTAGAAAAAGACGTTAACGTGCTAATTTCAGAATTAATTATTCATTTAAAAAAATCCTTTCTTTTTAGCATCTACCTGAGGACTGGTATAATTTTAGTAAAATGTCTTTCTTTAGTGGCCCAACGATATCTTAAACTACTTTGAATGTCAAATTTCAGAGGAGGTAGCATTTTCTTGAGATAATTATCCGTTTCTTTCTTGTTAAATGGTACAAAACATCTCCGTGAAACCAGTAGGAAGATCCTTGCACATAATTGGGATAACTTATCACTTTCATTAAACGTTACCTGGCCTATTGTGGGCAGGAGAGACGGCTACAGAACGCAGCCTTTTGATTTTAACGACGATCTTAAGTTATTCTATTTTTAAAAAGGCTTTGAAATGCTTGTAACTAAGACAACACAAAAAAATTAAATTTAGAATAAGAATTATCTCTTCAATTTCTCTTTCTTGTTTTTTTGCTTGGTCTAAGGCATTATTAGTCTTTTGTAAATATTTTGACTAATGTCTGTTGTTGGATCCTGTTACTTTATCATCTGAGGCTCATTATTTGACTATGGGGGAAAACGATTTAGCGACTTATTTTCTTGCTAATGTGTGAAGTTTGCCATTCAGGCACTTAAGAACCATCCCCATCCTCTCAGCGATGTGTGTTTGAATTCACAGTCTCTCTTTCACAGCAGCTTTGAAAGCACAGACTGTGCCACAGAGTGTCACATTAGTTTTAGATGATGGAACCTGGCCATCGAAATTGATACTAAGTGATGCCTAACACTTAGGTATCTAAACGTCGCATTAAACGTGGGGAAAATAAGGTTGATTCATGTTACAGGAGTAGGGCACGAGGATTTCCCTAGGAAGACCCCTTGGGACAGTGGCTTCTTTCACACCCTCAGAGGGTCTTGAACAGGATGAAGCCCCCCGACAGCAGATGTGCGAGTATTTTGAAAGGTGGGATGGCATCATAACCGACGGCCTGGAGTCACTGAGTTCACAGGCAGCCCCAGCGGAGGAGCCGCACCTCCTCTTTGGTCCAAAAGAAACCTGCTGATGGCTTCTCCCCTGGAGACCCCAGAATTCGCGTGAACCCTTCCAGGTGTGGTCCATTTTAGGGCCCTGGTGCACGTGGGTAACTTATACATCGTGTGGAATGTACGACATTCTTTGCAGCGGGTGGTGTGTGGCCCGGAGAAGCCCACAAGCAGGCAGCTGACTCCGCGTAGCACTCACGGCCGTTGGTCTAAACTGTGACAGTGGATTCTTGGGTGAGGGCTGTTTTGCATGGATCAGCATGATCGACTGGGGTTATGTAATACCCTCTCCTGACCGGGCGTGGAACATAACAACCTACGTTACACGAATGCACATTTCAACTACCCACCTTCCCAAGAGTACAAGGATCTGGGCCTGGGAGAAAGCCTGACTTGTTACACTCTCAGGCGCTGTTACAGATTCTCTAATCTAGAGGCAGGAATTAAAAGAACCGCTCGACGCAGCTTGACAGGACCTGCCATGGCCGCCTGGCAGGGAGGGAAGAGTCAGGGACGGTGGACCATCAAGGCCCCACCTCCCACTTGCTGTGCCACCTGCTGCCACCTGCTGGCAGGAAAAGGTTCGCGGCCTCAGCCTCCTCCCTGGAACCAGGTGCCTCTGAAGCTCTAGCACCTTCCAGGAGGAGCAGGTCCCGCTATGGCTCCCACTTAGCACTGTGTGCCCGGGCAAGTCAGGCCACTGACAACAACGCCAACTTCATCGGGCTCCGAGAAAGACGCCCGAAACCCATGTGGCCTGACACAAACACCAGCCGTTGTCATTTAAGAAAGCTGGATGAAACGCTAGACCGTCCTCGCCCAGATCTCGGTTCCAACTACCATCCTCCACTCTCAGGAGCCAGGGCTCCAGGGAGAAATGGCTGATTCTGGGGGCAGAGAAAACACGAGATGGGCCTGGAGCTTTTTGTCACGCCGGAAAATAAGGACAGCCTCGAAAACAAGTTAAGAGGATGAGGCATGTGGAAGGGACACAGGGCCCACCTGAAAGAGCGCCTGCGGCTAAAGCAGGAACAGGAGCAGCAGCGAACCAGTGCACAGAGAAGAGACGGATTCTCTCAGAGGAGAATTCCTCCCCCTCCAGGACCTCGACGCCCACTCCCGCCCGCTCCCCAGGCAGGCTGCACTCCACGACTCACTTCTACAGTAGGGTACGGGGCGGGGGAGCGGGCGCCACAGTGCGGGAAGCTGCAGATGCCAGCCACCAGCGATCAGGGTCCACCTCACCCATGAGGCCACGTGGACGTCTGAGAGGATGTGAGGAGAAAGGCACTCAGCCTCTTCAGTGTTCTTTCCAGAACCCACAACCCCAGTCTCGTCAGGAGAGAGCATCAGGCAAACCCAGATTGGGGACATTCTACAGGGTACCTCAAGGACTGTGCAGATCATGAAACACCAAGTCTGAGACACTGTCCCAGACAAACAGACTACAGGGACATGACGACTAAATGTCACATGGACAGAGGAGGACGTCAGTAGAAAAACCGGTGGGATCCAAATAACGTGTGGAGCTTAGTTAAGAGCAATGCACCAGTGTCATCGTGACAGGCGTCACCAGGGTGACCGAAGATGCCAGCAATGGGGAGAAGTGGGGGCGGGGCCTACTGACTCCCTGTACCGTCTTTGCAACTTTTCTGTAAAGCCAAAACTATTCCAATATAAAACTTTATTTAATTAAAAAAAGTAATCAGTCCAAAAGCTCAAAGAATTAAGGTTTCTCAACCACAAGATGTTTATAATATGCAAATTTGATTTAAGTTATTCTTAATTTTCAGCCCCAAATACGTTAAAATAATTCCAAGTATCTGCTTTAGATTACTGGGAAAGTAGCGTGAGAATACGGCACTGCACTTTACATTATGGGGAAACTCACTTTTAGATTTCCGAGCGGGCTGTGGTTCCAGTCATTACCTGCTCATTTAAATCAGAGCATTTAAGGGGCCGGCCCCGTGGCCAAATGGTTAAGTTCTCGCGCTCCGCTTTGGCAGCCCAGGGTTTTACCGGTTCGGATCCTGGGCGCGGACATGGCACCGCTCATCAGGCCATGCTGAGGCTGCGTCCCACATGACACAACTAGAAGGACCACAGCTAAGATGTGCAACTACGTACTGAGGGGATTTGGGGAGAAAAAGCAGAAAAAAAAATATTAAAAAAAAAAAAAAAGAATTGAGTGATGCTGTGGAATAACGTGTGTCCTACTGCGGGGTCCTGGCTGACACATTCGTTTTTCAGAATCACAGTCACAGGCATCCGCATTTCCTGCTGCTTGCCTTACTCACCAGTTTAGAAGTGCCCACTTTAAAGCAGTGCTGGTAGATCGTCCAAGAGGAGGCATCGAATACGGTCACCTTGCCTTCGTTCAGAGCGCACCATAGTTTGGGGCGAGCATCTTCAACTTTTTCTGCTGGATCAAGATGCCCTAAAAAGGAAGCAACCCAAAAGCACTTAAAGGAAACCCCTTTGATGCATCAGCAGGTGATTCACGCCACTACTCAGGTACTGCTGGGCACCCGCCAAGCGCCTGGTGCCACGCTAGGTGCCCAGGATACAAAGGTGAGCACGACCGGAACCGCTGCTTAGAGTCTGTGAGCGAGCTGTCTCCGACAAGAGAGCCAGGCAGACAGAATCAGGAGGGCACACGGCTGGGGTGGCTTCCCTGAGCCAGGACCTGGAGGACGCGTGGGAATTCATCAGAGACAGAGTTTCAGGTGGAGGAAACAGAAGGAGCAGGGGCAGGTGGCAGCAGGACAGAAAGGGGAGGGGGGTCGCTGGAGAGCCTGGGCAGGACCCGCTGTGTCCTGACAAGGTCCCCTCCCGCCGGGAGCGTGGCGGGCTTCCTCCTGCTCCACATCCTCGTCAGCATGGATGCTGGCAGTCTTTTTCACTTTGGTCACTCAAATGGTATAAAGATTTTGGGTTTTGTGGTTTATTTGAGGTTCCCTAATTGCAAATGAGGCTGACGGCTTTAATCAGCCACGTGGACATGCTGTGTTGTGAAGCACTGATGTCCCGTCCATTTTTGAATTATCTTATTCTCCTTGATTTGTAGTCATTCTGTTTATATCCTTGACATGAGCCCCTGTGGGTTCTGTTGTGTCGCAAATATTCTGTCCTAGGCCGGGACTACCATTTTCACTCTCTCAAAAGTGTCTTTCTAAACTCCTTAATGTGGTCAAATTCATCAACCTTTTCCCCTATGCCTAGTATTTTTTGTATATAATTTCTTTCCTTACCCTAAGGTCATGAACATATTCTCCTATATTATCTTCTAGAAGTTTGTGGGCTTTCTTTATTTGTTTGCTTGTTGCCCTTCACATCTAGATTTCGGCCCCCTTGGAACTGACAGAGTGGTGATCTAAGGTGCAGTTGGTCGGGTTTCATCTTTTCCATACAGATGCACAATGTCCCAACACTGTTTACGTCCTTCCCCCACCCCCTGCTCTGTAACACCACCTTTGTCATAAATTGAGGAGGAGTAACTGTCAGTCTCTCTGGGGCGTCCGTTCCATTGGTCCACTGGCCCCCTGG
The DNA here is from genome assembly GCF_041296235.1 of Equus asinus. Lineage (NCBI taxonomy): Eukaryota > Metazoa > Chordata > Mammalia > Perissodactyla > Equidae > Equus > Equus asinus. The sequence goes on along the minus strand of NC_091801.1, from coordinate 82,730,057 downwards.
GGGGGATCTCGCCCCTCTGAGACACACTCTCAGGCCTCGGGAGACTGAGCTGCTGGAAGCGGGGCTCCAGGGTCTGCGAGCTAGTTCCTTCACTCCCGGGTAAGCCCGGAGTCCCGGCCCAGAGCTAGTGGGAGGACCGTACTCCCCTCCTCGACGGGCCTGACTCCAGCTTTTGCCCCTCTGACCCCGCAGGACGAGCCAAAGCTCTGCTCAGCTCTCAGCTCCAGTCACTACTTCCAGAATCAGCAGCCACTCCACAGGAAAAGGGGCCCCACTGTTCTTCATGGTCGTTTCTTATAGTTTGCCTGGCCCTTCTAGATGTTCTCAGAGGGCTGGCTGGTCTGAATGACCTAGCCCAGCACGACGGGAAGCCCAGAGTTGAGCCAGTTTAGTTTTTTTTTTCCTTAAAGATTGGCATCTGAGCTAACATGTTGCCAATCTTCTTTTTTTTTTTTTTCTCCTTTCTTCTTCTCCTCTAAGCCCCCCAGTTCATAGTTGTATATTCTAGTTGTAGGTCCTTCTAGTTGTGGCATGTGAGACACCACCTCAGCGTGGCCTGACGAGCAGTGCTAAGTCCACGGCTAGGATCAGGACTGGTGAAACCCCGGGCCGCTGAAGCGGAGCGCGTGAACTTAACCACTCGGCCACGGGGCCAGCCCCTCGAGCCAGTTTTAATTTAAGGGACACTAACTTCGATCTAAAAATACTCATTTAGGGGATGGCCTGTTGGGGCAGTGGTTAGGTGCGCATGTTCCGCTTCAGCAGCCTGCGGTTGCTGGTTCAGATCCCGGGTACACACATGGTACCGCTTGGCACGCCATGCTGTGGTAGACGTCCCACGTGTAAAGTAGAGGAAGATGGGCACAGATGTTAGCTCAGGGCCTGTCTTCCTCAGCAAAAAGAGGAGGATTGACAGCAGATGTTAGCTCAGGGCTAATCTTCCTCAAAAAATAAAATAAAAAAACTTAAAAACTCCTTGATTCAGATGCCATGATGAACACTGTCTTATCTGTGGTGTCTGGCGAAGTCCACAGAGCCCTGAGTGGATCAGTCAGGTGGGCCTCCAGAGGACAAGGCCTGACTGCGCTCTATTCTCTCTCACATGCCATCTCTTGCTTTACTGGCTCTTCCGGACGCTCAGTGAAGAGAAAACTCTCCTCTCCTGCTGGGGAATTGCTTTGCCACAGGCCTCGACCTGCCCGTCTGAAACGTAAGCTCCACGGTTGCGAACCGTTAGCTCCATGAAGTCACTCACCACGAAGCGCAAAGGAGACACCAGGAGCCCAGCGGTGACGCTTACGGCTCATTATTCAGACATGGACGAGCTGAAAACAAAGCGACTGGGTTTCAAGGTGCTTTTCTGCCTAGAACTAAGTTCCTCCGTTTTCCAACACTACAAACCCTCGGAGAAACCCTCCCGCTGCAATCCTTCACCAGTGAGAATTCAACAGATGTGTTTTTGACGGTTTTAAACCTGTAACCCAACGGCCCTCTCCGCTTACACTTAGACCCGTGGCAGCACCAATTCCCCTCTCCTCTCACCATCCTACTGCAGCCTGTGGGGAACCAGGAAACCTCTGCACAGGGGGAAGACTGGACACCCGCCCCAACGAAAAAGGACCATCTGGTAAGACATGAGATCGGCCGAGGTCACACGTCCACGGCTGCTAAGACGAGAACCTGAGAGGCAGGCCCTTTATCCCAGTGACAACAGGGTCCGAGTAGATGACCACCAGGGAAAGAAGGCGAGCACACACGCTGTGCAGACCGTGAACTGCTGCACGAGGGGATGGGATGGCGGCTGCGGAGCGGGACTCACGTGAAGCGTCTCCCCCACCTCAACCTCTCGTGGGCTCCCCCGGCTCTGGCCTTCACAAGCTCACGCTTATGGAGCAGCCACAACACTTTGACTTCATCGCTCAGGGTTTTGCCTCCAAAAGTAGAAAAGCACCTGGTCCCCAGCCTCCCAGATCACGCCTCCGCCGCAGGGCTGCCCCTGAACACCGACGCACACCTACCAGACCGCTGCAAAGGCCGCAGCAACACGCAGGAGAGGCTTCCTCACCTGGAGTGTACAACAGGACGTCGACGGCCTGCGGGAAGATCTCTCCCGCCGAGGGGTTGATCTTGTGCTTGAGCGTTTCCGCGGTCGTCTTTGGAACCGCCATGGGCACTGAAAGGCAGACACCAGCATCAGTCTACCGGACTAGCTGGACCACGTTCCCAACAGCCTCACGCACTCTGCTTTCTTTAGAAGGGTAGTTTGGGGTAAAACTTCATAATTTGTGAAAATGAAGCTCTGTCTGAACCAGACAGTAAAGTGGAGCCACGCGTGTCCGGCGTCCTTGCTCTTGCTGGCATCGTGTAAATGGCTGGCGAGGGTGGCATTCATCCATGTCTCACACCGCCTTCTGTTCCAACACGGCTCTCTTCTCAGCTGGCAAGCGCTATCACCTGACCGCTCTCCACACCCCACCATTACGTATCACCTCGCAAAGAGGAGCCTTCAAACCTTCCCATGGGGAAAGCTTCCCACGAACAGCTTCTCAACCTTGGCGCCATGCACATCTTGGGCTGCAGTTGTGGCTGCCGTGGGGCCGGCCTGTGCACTGCAGGGTGTTTAGCAGCATCCCTGGGCTCGCCCCGCAGATGCGGAGCACCCCCCAGTGCACACACAACTACAAAATCTCCCCGCATTCCCAAATGCCCCCCCGTCCAGGAATGGAGCACAAAACTTTGGAAAGTTTAAGTTTTGACCTTCCGTCGTGAGTTGGCCATAAGCTGTTAACTCAAGCCCAGGATGATGTGCCTTTACTCCCTGAGTTTTACACACAGGAAAATGATTCTTGATATGGAGCAAGGGGTCAGGGACGCTGAGCTTAGACAAGTCCCCTTTGCCGTAGGGAACCAGGTGGACGACAGTTAAGTGAGCTGTCGTTTGTTGGGTGCTACCGCGGCGACCGTGTACGCTGTTTACAGAGGACTGAAGGCTTCGCTACAAACTCTTGACAAAGATTAGGCATGAGCTTGGAGTGATATAAACAGCTCAAGTGTAGTGTTTATTTGATTTCGTCCCTAAGCAAGGGAAGAAAACCAGCCATCAATGTCCGGTCCCAGGACTGTGGACAGGAACTCCTCCAAGGCACTCCGGCAGCTATTGTGGCAACTGGAGCATCCTGACTGCAGTGGGAGAGAGGGATTCTGGGCCATGGAGAGAGGGATTGTGGGACACAGGAAGGAGGGATTCTGGGGCACGAAGAGAAGGATCCTGGGGCACGGAGGGAGGGATTCTGGGGCACGGGAAGGAGGGATTCTGGGGCACGAAGAGAAGGATCCTGGGGCACGGAGGGAGGGATTCTGGGGCACAGAGGGAAGGATTCTGGGGCACAGAGAGAGGGATTTTGGAGCACAGAGGGATTGTGGGACACGGGAGGGAGGGATTCTGGGGCATGAAGAGAAGTGGGGCACGGAGAGAGGGATTCTGGGGCACGGAGGGAGGGATTCTGGGGCATGGAGAGAGGGATTCTGGGACACAGAGAGAATTCTGGGACACAGAGAGAATTCTGGGGCATGGAGAGAGGGATTCTGGGGCACGGGAAGGAGGGATTCTGGGGCACGAAGAGAAGGATCCTGGGGCATGGAGAGAGGGATTCTGGGGCACAGAGAGAGGGATTTTGGAGCACAGAGGGATTGTGGGACACGGGAGGGAGGGATTCTGGGGGATGGAGAGAAGGATTCTGGGGCACGGAGGGAGGGATTCTGGGGCATGGAGAGAGGGATTCTCGGGCACAGAGAGAATTCTTTCTGGGGCATGGAGAGAGGGATTCTGGGGCACGGAGAGAGGGATTCTGGGGCACGGAGAGAGGGATTCTGGGGCATGGAGAGAAGGATTCTGGGACACGGAGAGAAGGATTCTGGGGCACGGAGAGAAGGATTCTGGGGCACGGAGGGAGGGATTCTGGGACCAGGAAGCATCAGGGATCTCACAGTTAGTGACAGACATGGCAAAGAGTAAAATGCATGGAGGTGAATAAACGCGTAATTGAGGTTTGTTTTTCCTACTCCTGGGACAACATTTTACAAACCAGTCTCCGGGCTCTATACCCCATTGCGATGAAAACACATCCACACAAACACTTGTCCGTGGACGTCCACAGCGGCACTGTGCGTAACAGCCAGAAAGAGGGAACAGGCCGCGTTCACAGCAGGTGGGCGGACAAGCAAACTGCTCGTTCCTCACGCAGAACCGCACCCGTCCCTGAAGGGAGGAGGAACCGAAACCTGCCCCACGACAAACCTGAGCGTCACGCTACACGGAAGCCGGGCACAGAGGACACACGTGTGAGTCTATCCAGGAAACGCCCAGAGCAGGAAAATCCGTGAGAGACACAAGGCAGACCGGAGGGCGCCTGGGGGCTGGGGAGGCTGCTGAGCGGAGCCGGCTTCTTTTTGGGGTGATGAAAATTGTTCTAAAACCCACTGTGCTGACGGCGGCACGGCCCTGAATACGCTAAACCCACACCTTAACTGGTACGGCATGAGAGTTACATCTCAGCAAAGCTGTTAAAGACGGTGCGTGCACACAGAAGCAGATGGCATTTCACAACATCCCTACTGTGCTCCCCTGTGACCAGGAATTAACGATCACCCCATCGTGGTGGGAAGTGAGGTTAACACGGGTAAGGGGTCCTCCGTATTCTCCACTTCTTTATGTAAATCAAAAGGCAGGTGGCTTTAGGAGATTACTTAAAAGCTGAAACAAAATAGAAGTAGCTAAAATGAGGCATAAAGTTATTCTTACCCATTTGCTATTTCCTAGACTTGAAAAATCTTCCCCTCAAAAACTGAGCCTACCATCTACCTCTGTATGGCTTCCAGAATGTGAGAGCCGGATTTAAATATACAGACACGAGACCCTGTTGGGGAAACTGACCAAATCAAGGAAAATGAAAAAGATATGGACATCTGGGGGCCTCCACTCGCTCAGGCAGGGGTGAAACCCACCAGTCAACAAGGCCGACTGTGCACAGAGGTTCCTGCCACTCCCAGTGCGTGAGTGCCCGCCTGCTGGGGGTGCCAGGAGCCACTCAACAGCCTCCCACAAATTTCTATTCGGCTTCAAGCGGCCAGTGGAAATTCTGTTGTTGGCAACTAGGAATCATAACAAATACCGTCCAGTAAAAAGTACCCAGGTTAGGAGGTACCTCAATGTGACCTGATAAGCAGAGAGCTCCAAGGTATACTGTTCAGTAAGAAAAGGAAAGATGCAGAACAATGTATGATTTGCAAAAACAAATTTAAAAGTATAAAAAAAAAATTTGAGAAATGTGGGATGGGTTCTAACTCATAAAACAAATGTCAACCGGACGAAAATCACTCAAAACGAGTTCAAGACACCGAAGCTCTGTCAAACACGGGCTTGACTTACTTTCGTTCTTCATCTTATCAAAGTACGACAATTTGGAGGCAGCATAAATGGCGCCGGGCGACTGCAGCGTGCCCACGACGGCGTCCATCAGTAAGACGTGGGTCAGCGCCTGCTGGACGTACTGGGGGTCCTGCGGGAGAAACACATTCGTTTCAACAGTCACCGAAATCCTTCAGGCTAAGACTCTGTTACATTACATAAAACAATTCTTTTAAAGGTGCGTGTTTTTTCAAAGTAACAGGAAGAGTTTAAATTTGGATTTGATGTCATGTAATTATTTTTCTCTTAGTTAAGGCAAATATTGATTGTTTATACCAGGGTCGGTCAACATTTTCTATGAAGGGCCAGGCAGTGAATATACAATCTGTGTCCCGACTGCTCAGCTCTGCTGCGGCCGCTCGAAAGCAGCCAGACTACGCGAACGAATGGGCCCACGTAGATGTGTGTGTCAACACCTGCCTCGCGGACGGTCCCCAGGCCCACGGGCTTTAGTCTGACTGGGCTGGTTTGTGCTAAATAACCCAGTGGACATAAAACCAGAGGGCAGGCCCAAAAGGCATGGAATACTGGAACCTTAGAAGGGACCTACGCCCTCTTCCCACGCCAAACAGAAACACCCGCTCACGTCTGTGGCCTCGAGCTCCCCCAGTGACTGGGAACGCCCCGTCACGCACGGCAGCTCTCCCGCCACTGGACACAGTGTCCTTCCTGACAGGCGCCCCTGTGGCGGCTGCCGCCCTCCCGGTGCCTCTCGTGATCCGCGGCTGTGCACCGCTTTCTACCCTCTGAACTGGGCCCGTGTGAGAGCTCCCTGTTCACACCCTTTGCCCATCCTGTTATGTTTTCCTGTCTTGCCATTCAGACACAGAACTCTCTTCCCCCATAGGGCCTCTGTCTGCTGCCTCGCTCCACGGTGGGTGGGGAGGGGGGACGAGGGGAACACAGAGTGGCCGGCCCCGCGGTCTATCCACACCGCTCTGCCGGCCGCTGGGTTTGCTCACCACGGCGTCCCCAAACGCCACGAGGCCTCCTGCTGGGTCACACAAACCACAGCATCTTCAGCGCCTTCTGACAAGCCCCCGTGTAATTCACCTTATCCTGCCCATAGGACCAAGCCCGAGCCCCCGAGCTCTACAGGCCGAGCATCATCACAGAGACACGGGCAGGACGAGGCGAGCCTCAAATCAGGATAAAGGGACAGTGCTTTCCAGACCTTGTGGTCATCGGCCAGCTTCTTCCCAGCCCACATCTCCTTCACCATCAGGTGCCACAGGTCACACTCCGTCTTAAGATTAGCTTCAAAGACTTCTTTCTTAGACACCATTTTAATTTTTAATGTGGGTATTCTCAGCACCAGAAAAGCTACTGTGGTACTTCTGACTTCCTAAAGAGGCAGAAAAAGAGAAGGAAGGTAAGTAGAATGACATCGCGAGGGACACTGGGATTGATGAGAGAGGCGGCGATGGCAGGTCTGAAAGCGAGGGGCAGCGGGCTGTGACCACTGCTGTCCTCCTCTGCACACGTCCAGGGGACCTGCCGGGGAGCTTGGCTGACGTCCCGACGTGCAGGCAGTCCAGCAGGGCGAGGGGCGCCCTGGAGAGCCCGGACAGAGCCCTGGGGCTGGGCCCAGAGCTGGGGTTGGGGGAGTCCCCAGCTGGAGTGGAGGGTCACGAGCTGGGGTCTGAGAGCTCAGCATGGCTCCTGGTGGACGGTGGGTCTGCGCCGTGAGCAGCACAGCCACTCTCCCACCCAAATGGATGCGGTCGCCACGTTTCAAGGCAGCTCATCTTTCACCTCCTTAACTATTTCCCTCTCTTCGGAGTCCTAGGAGGACGTCTGTCAAAGCAGGTGTGGGGGAAACTGAGGGAAAGCAGCGCCAGGTGGGGTCCTCTGGTCCCGCGTTCACCACGGGTTTACCGCCTTTCCCATCTCTGAACAGTCAGTGGCCGAGTGAACGCCCCTCCCATGCCTCGTACAAATTTGGGAAAATAGATGTAAGGCCTCAGATGAGCCACGATCTCCCTTCAGATTTCCTCCGTGGGGAGAAGGACTCCCTTGAAGACAGAACAGGCATCTTGAGTTGCCATAGGATAAACCAGCAGGCTGCTGGGAACCTGCTCGGGAGATGTGGGGGACACCAGCGCCCAGCGGCTGCCACGCGGCAGTTTCTTCACAAACGCCTTGCGGATGAATTCATTCCTGTGCTTCTCACATTTTTCTCTAATTAGAAGGTCAGCCAAGGCGCGTGCCCGCCTCGCTTCCGCTTCCTCTCCCAGACACACGTCAGTCGGGTCAGGACATCAGCTACAGACAAGCGCTTCCTGCTCTGGGCACGTTGCGCACTGAGTCTGTCTATTCAACCCTCCCAGCAAGCCCATTGGGAAGGCGCCCTGATTATTCCCGCTCTGCAGATGAGCAAACTGAGGCAGGCCGGGTCTCCGGCAGGTCCACGGCACAGCGGGAGGGGTCCGGAGCAGGGCGCGCCCCAGCGCGTCTTACCTCTATGTTTCGGAAGGTGGAAATCTCCACGTAGCCCGGCCTGCCTTCGGTCAGGAGGAACAGGCGCTTCTGCGTCATGGCGATCTTGCCCACGCCGCGGTTGGTCTTGACGGAGCTCGACAGCTTATAGACACACTCGTTTTTATCCAGGTGTTCCATCACGGACGGCGGCAGAACGACCTCCTGGGCCTCCGCTTCCGTCTCCTTCCAGCAGGTGTAGAAATCCCTGAACGTTTCTGGGTCGATCTGTTTCTGGTGCCCTTGGTTTTATAAAGAAAAGAGAGATTTCTTACAGCCTCACACAGCACGCGTAAAGAGCGCATTACCCGAGCGAGGCGGCAGGTGGCGCCAGTGCTTAAGTCTGCCTGGACCAAACCACCCCTCCCTCCCCAGGCAGCGCAGGTGCCCACAGAGGGCACTGCATCCAGGCCCAGCCCGTCCGCCCTCTCTAGCCCCTGACCCCGGGATGGGGATCACCGTGTGACTTGAGCCAGGCAGTCACAGCAACTCTAAGGACACCAGCTGGGGACACTGGGACAAGGACACTCTTCATATGGTGGCAAAGACCTGTGCCACCACTACAACTGCTGGCAGCCATCCTGGGGCCACGAGGGGAGCTAGTCCTTGGGTGAAGCTGAAGAGACCAGATCCCTGGTGACACACCTAGGCCACTGGATCAAGCCTTGCCTGACGCTGGCAAGATCTATCTCTATATTGTTTGGTTCTGTGAGCAAATAAATTACTTTTATTATGTGTAACCAAGATGATCTTAACTGATGCGGTAACCTTTCCAAACATCCAATATTCGTGGGCCCTGAAGTCAGAGAGACCCAAGTCGGAAGCCCAGGTTCGCTACCATGCAGCAGCACGACTGCAGGCAAGCTGTGGACGCCCCTGCCTCCTCACCCGCAGGTGGAGATGGGCCCACCCCAGCCTGCTGCTAAGAAGCCCCGCCCAGAGTAACTCCCAACGTGTCCCTGTATCTGTGCTCGCCTCCACTCCCTTCTCCCTCCCATCCGTGCCCAGATCCGGCTACTCCTCTCCTACCCTCTGTCACACAGCGGCCCCGTCGCGTCCCAATGGCCCTGCCTGCAGAGCTGCCCCCACTCCCAGCCTGCATCTCTCGGCGCCCAGAATGACTTTTCTAAGATGCAAGCAGGAGCTCCTGCTCTCTCGTTCAAACACTCCAGGGCTCCTCATCCACACCAGGCCCCAAATTCCTCCAGGATCAGGCCCCCCGCCCCTCACGCCCCGACGTTCCAATCATACCAAGGAGGTTCTGAAACAGGCCGTGCTGTTGCATGCCTCTGCACACGCTGGTCCAGAGTATTTGGGCCAGAAAACTCCTACCCATTCTGCAAGACCCAGAGAAAACACCTCACGTGCCCCGTTCTCTAACAAGGCAGTCTTCCCGGCCACACGGCCACCGAGCTGCACATGCACTTCCCTTATCACGTTGAATGACACCTCCTATACACCGCTCTACACAGCGTCCCACTTAATGCTCCCAACCACCTCACAAGGCAGGCACCATTATCAGGGAAACTGAGGCACGGGGAGGCAAGCCCTAGCTGGCAGGTGGGTAAGTGCGCAGCTGGGCCCTGAGGTCAGGCAGACGGCCTCACCCCAATGCCATCCTACTCTGCGAGTTCGCGTCTGCCTGCCCTGCTGGCGCCCTGCTTGGGACGGCAGGAACCGTGTCCTCCCCATCCCCAGCCCGGCTGGAGGCCGGATGTGGAATGACCAAAGGATGTCCTGAAAGCCCCGGTGTGGCCACGTCCCTGCCCTGGTTCCATAACACTGTGTCGAGGGTGACAGTTCCCCGGGGAATTTGCAATCGCGGCCACAACTGAGCCTGGCTCAGCTGAGCAGTCAGGGCCGCCATCCGCGGGCGGCCAGCGAGCGGGAGGGCGCTGCGACGGGGCAGGACAGGAGGCGGTCCTGGCCAAGGCCAAGGCTGGGACATTCGCTTCTCCGTGGGAAGAACGGCTGAGCGTGTCGGAATTAAGACTTGAACCAGAAAGGCAGGGGCTTCGTCGCCACTACAACGTGCAGGCGCCAGCCAGGGTTTGAGTCAGTGTTGTCGCTGTCGCTCTCTTTATTTCTGACAGCTGACCGTGGTTGTGTACTACTTACATATCTGTTCCACGTTTTAAAGTCACTGGGTCCAAACAGAGAAGAAACACACAGCGGTGGGTGTCTATGCGTCCCTGTCTACATTTTTAAAAATAAGTCACTGAAGAAGACGAAGCATGAGTATGCTGGCATGTGCCCCAGTGGACGGGACCCCACGTCCCCTGCGCTGGGCAGCGGGCCACCAGAGTGCATGCAGGTCATGCCCCTGACCCCACAACATGGTTCACGGAGCCCTGTTGTGTTCTAGAAACGCTGCTCAGTGCAGCTGCCTCCAACCGGGCTCCTGGGTCCACACGTGCCGGCGGTCCTGAGCGGCTGTGCTTTACTCCGGAGCCTTTGCTATTTCCGCTGGACCTCACGTAAGAAGACGTTTAGTCTAAATATGCGAGCAAGGAAAAGCCCAAGAAATGGGAAGCAAGAGGCGAAACGAGAAAGAGAGAGAAGCAAAGTCATTAATTAATGAAAGCTGGAGTGGGAGGACTCCTGGGGCGGAGCCTGGGCCAAGTGGCCTGTCCCCCCGTCACTCAGGACAAAGCCGCCTGCTGTCCGGGCCCCTGCAGAGTTATAGGGTTACGCAGAGCAGAGCACGTGTCACCAGAACCCGAGACAGCTTCCTCTCAGACAGACGTGGCTGCGGCCTCAGATGTGAGGCGGGCTCGTGGGCTCCAGAAGGCCCCGACAAGGGCCGGGCAGAGAGACCAGGGTGGCCTGCGGCAGGAGCAGCCCTCATGGCTCCGGTGGGCCTGTGGACACCACACCCACCAGGGCTGCAACAGGACCAGGCGGCGCACACCCAAGGCTGCCGTGCACACCTGCAGCCACTGTGCACATCTGTGAACTCCACGCACACAGCTGCCACGCACAGCAACTGCCACTGTGCACACCTGTAGCCATTGTGCACATGTGCACATCCACAGCCATTGCACACTTCCCAGTGGACGGAACACCCACTCTTCATGTGTCTCCAATTCTGCACAAAAACGCCAACTGTTCCCACCTGTACCCTGTCACCACGCCTCCAACACAATCCCCCAGCTCATGTGCGGGAGGAGGCAGCGTCACGGGGGCCCGCCTCCCGCACGGCCGTGCTCACGGCAGCCTCCCTCCCTGGAGCCAGCTTGGCAGCAGCTGCCCTGCAGACACACAGGCCTGCACCATGAATACTGGACTTTGAAATGTGTGACTGTTAAACTGTGTAGTGATGAAACTGTACGGTAACTCATTGAGTAAACTCAGTGAATCCTTGCACTACGTCCTTCCAAGAGGGCGACATTCAGCTGTGGCTTCATGCTGCTCTTTAACACACAGCCGTGAGGCCAAAACCTGCGCCTGCCGCTGCGTCACGCTGGCTCACACGCCCATTAGCTGACCCGTTTGCAATTACAGAGCCAAAGTGACCCAGGGCCGTCGATGGCACTATCATCGTGGTCAAGTCTGCTGATGCCCTCCCAGGATGTCCTCTCCATGACTCTTCTAGCGTAAGTCTGGGACTGCTGGACGGGGCCCATATGTCCCGCCATAAAACCACGCATCCCAGGCTCCCCGCAGCCGGCGCCGTGGGACACGTTCCTGGCCAAGGAGAGGTGAGAGCCGGGGGAACAGAGCCTCTTCTTTCTGCCAGGAAAACAGACGCCCAGGGCCACCAGCCATCTGTGACTGGGAAACAACAGGCCATGGAAGGGAGCAAAGGTGACTGTGGGGCCTGGTCACCGTGACGTCGAGGAGCCCAGCGTGCTCTGGACGTCCTGTTACATGACAACAACAAGCCCGCTCCCACTTCCCGGCAGCCCCCAGCACTGTTACTCAGATGTCTCGTGAGGACCTCAGACTCCCTGGGACACGGCCCATCCTCCCACGCTGTCCCGCCCCAAGGGTGTCTCCTGCGTGGCGCTGATGGCCCCACAGATGCCCAGTGAGACGAGCTCCACCATGTCCTGCTTGGCCAAGGCGGTGTGGTTCCTTTCCAGCCTTTCCAAAGCACGGCAGGTGGAGGTGACCAGTGAGTGCCAGACCGGCTGGCACCTTGGTCATGCCGACTAACTGGGACCCGTGAACAAATGATCCACCACCTCTGCCTGGAGGAAGACGGACAGCACGTGCACGTGGAGACGCTGCCACACGCTGCCGAGTCTGCCCGAAGAGGCCACGGACGAGAAACCAAAGGGAAGCCACGTTCTGTGGTCTCCGTGCAGTAACCAGGGAGAGATGCCGCCGTGTGTCATCAGCAAGGGACGACCCTTCCAGGGGACGTGACAGCTCCTGCACGTCAGATGGGAAAGGAAATACCCCAACACAAACATGGCAAAGCCTGAAAAGGCAGCTCAGAGGGAGAAGCCAGAATGGCCCACGAGCATAAGCACTGACGTCCTGTGAACAACGGGGCAGCGTCATGTCACACTCATCACCCCAAGCACCCTCAGGCTGCTGGCGGGGGTGTACCCGGGGCCGCGGGCAGCCAGCAGCGAGGACAACGGCACTTGCACCCAAAAATAAGCTTCTCGGCGCAAATCCTCAAGAACCCTATGCACGGGCACCCACAGAAACAGGCAGCGCAACGCCGTGTCACATTCAAAAAGGCAGATGCACGGGCCCCCCGCCTGTGGTGCACAGAGATGCTCACGGCCCAGCGCTGTGGGCAGCAAAGTGAGTAAAGAAGGAGAGCTGCGTGCCAACACAGGTCCATCCTGACAACAAAGCGTGAGCAAAATAGTGCAGACCAACACCCACAACAGGACACAGTTCACGCGCAGTTTAAAAACAGACAACCCCCAGGCCCCGCTTTTGGACACATCCATTGGCAGTAAATGCATATAAACGTGGCCAGAAGGGAAGGCTCGAGTTGGGGGGAGCGGTCCCTTTGAGGAAGGAGGGGCGGGAATGAGTCTAAACCGACAAGACAGAATGTGAGGGAACGCAGCATTCCCGAAATGTGGGCCTGGCGTCTGTCTGTGCCACTAGGTGTGGCCAGAGTACTCTGCGGACGCATGGTCCTGCATTTGAGAAGGGATCGTCACACGACGAGCAGATCCCGAGGGACAGGAGAGAGCTGCAGCGGCTTCCCGGTCTCCCATCCAGCTTCCCTGGAGCCTTCTGGGGTCAGGAGAGCGGCCTGGGCAGCGGCTGCACTTTCGGACATCGCAGGGGGAGGACAGCTGTCCTGAGCCTCGGCCGGGCCTCCCATGCCTGAAGTGCCCAGAGTGGTGGCAAAGCCCTCGCGCCACAGGGCTCGTACCGAGCCGCCGCTGACTCCTCAAGAACTTAAACCGTACGATCTGGGCATCCGTGTTCTTACCTATGGTCAATGCCTCAAAGAGCCGGTGGATGGTGCCAATGTCCTTCACGATGCCCGATTCCTGAACCCGCTTCACGAAATCGTCCAGCTGCATGTGCTTCTTGGGCAGCTCGAAGTTCTTGACGCGGTCGTCCGCCTTGGGGGCCTCCCCGGCCTTGTCCATGACCTCGCTGATGAGCCTCCTCAGCTCAGGGGTCTGCTCGGCCTGGGCGCGCTCGGGGGCCGACATGGAGTCCACTGTCCTCTTAACAAGGTCGGCAGGAAAGATCCGCACGTCGGTTTTGTACAGACTCTGGAAGTCCAGGAGGGCGCCCAGCAGCTGTCCTTGCATCAGGTGAACCAGCCCGCGGAGGTAGAAGTAGCGGGCCAGGAGCACGGAGCTCTCGGGAGCCAGGAAGCTCATGGCTTTACTCAGCAGGCTGACGCAGTCGCAGTAATAGGCCTGGACGCACTGGCCCACCAGGGGGAAGTGGATTTCCGGCAGCTTGAACGTGTATGTCGTCATAGGGCTCACATTCAGAACTGAAGAGTGAAAGGAAAATAAGCAGATAATTAGCGCAGACCTTAAAAATGCACACGTGTTCCCATCCCATTTCGTCCAGGCCCACATTTCCGGGCCTTCCGTGCAACTCAAAGCAAGACCCTGCATGCCTCTTCCAGAAAGTTCCAGGAGCCCCCATGCTGAACAAGGGGCCCTCGCTGTGCCTCCACGGCACCAGGGGAATACTGAGTTATTTTATTTGCTATAACTACTAATGTTAGACTGGATCCCCTGGTGGGGAGTCTGCTGGAGGATTACACTAACCACCGAAGCAAGATGTACCCGCCGGGCAGGGCTGAGCCCTGGAAAGAACTGTTCCATTCACCTCACCAGCCAAGCTGTGAAATGGGCACCATCTCGCCTCCCATCTTACAGATGGGGAGACTGAGGCTCCCACTAGCCCCAGGGACAGACACTGAGTGCCAAACCCGAACCAGGAGGGCCTCACACCAGCTCCTCCAACAAACAGCACCAAAGGGCCTCCCGGGTCGGCCAGGGCTCCTCCTCTCCCGGGAGCTCCAGGGAGCACGGCAGGCCAGCCCAGCAGGGAGGCAGCTTGCCCAGGGAGGGGGGGTCTCAGCCATGAGCCTGGAGGAGGGAGCAGCCTGGGCACACAGCGGGCTGGCAGGCGAAGGCTCAGAGGGCAGAGAGCAGAACACGTTCCCATGGCGAGGAGTGAAAGGTGGCACTGGGTTTACAGAAGAGGAAGGGCAGGCCCAGAGAGGTAAAGTGGCCTGCCCAGGGTCACACAGCCAGGCAGCAGCTGTGCAGGGACTCAGACCCGGCCGGCCATTGCCTCCAGATGTTTGCTCTGTCGTTATGCTCTTTTCATGTAAACTCAGGGCCCCTCCTGGTGTCAGCAGTGTGCTCCTCACTGAGCCTCCAGCTCTCCTGCGTTCATCAGGAGGCACCAATTGGTCCCCAGTGCCTTAGACTGAGTCAGCGGCCACCAGGGGGCCCGTGTGGCTCACGGCGCCTGGCCTCCCCACAGTTTTTCCTGTCCACTATGGACAGAGTGCAATTCCATCCTGCAACTGCACGGAGAGGGGCCCTGATTATAAATGACCGACGTCACAGTCACATGCTCGGCTGCAGCTTACACGGCAACAAGATGGGCTCACACACGTGCAGACGGGGTTTACACAATTTACATGCCGGGGAAACTCCCAGCCAACACTGAGAGCTGTGCCCACCAATGTGCTTCAGAAACGCGGCCGCTGCGGCACAGCGCTATGCGGGGCTCTTGCCCTCCCTCTGCTGGAGCACGCCTCCTCCAGGGCCACGTGGCTCGGCCTCTCCCTTCACTCGCATCTCTGCCAAAATGTCACTTCCGCACTCAGAGCCCCGCCCTTCACTGTCCCTGACCCCACTTCCTTCGTGTAGGACACTGAATGCCCTGGTGTTTATCTGTTTATCACCTGCCTTCGCCTCGGCCACATCGGCTCCATGGCGGGGTGCTGGCTTCCCTGCACCCCCAGGATCTAGAAACGGCTTGGCACTCACTGGGGCCTAACAGTCATGTCTCCCAGTAAACACGGACGCGTGTAGACACACGTCTTATGTATACTCACACACACACGCACACACATGCACACGCACGCATGCACACGCATGCACACATGTATACTCACACACACATGCACACGCATGCACTCACACACATGCATGTATACTCTCACACACACGCACACACACGCATGCACACACGCACACACACGCATGTATACTCGCACACACACACGCATGTATACTCACACACACACGCATGTATACTCACACACACACGCACACACACACGCACACACACGCATGTATACTCACACACACACGCACACACACACGCATGTATACTCACACACACGCATGTATACTCACACACACACGCACACACACGCATGTATACTCACACACACACGCATGTATACTCACACACACACGCATGTATACTCACACACACGCACACACACGCACACACACGCACACACACGCACACACACACACGCATGTATACTCACACACACACGCACACACACGCGCACACACGCATGTATACTCACACACACGCGCACACACACACATGTATACTCACACATGCACACACACGCATGTATACTCACACACACGCACACACACACACGCATGTATACTCACACACACGCACACACACGCATGTATACTCACACATGCACACACACGCACACACACGCATGTATACGCACACACACGCACACACACACACGCATGTATACTCACACACACGCACACACACGCATGTATACTCACACACATGCACACACACGCATGTATACTCACACACACACGCACACACGCATGTATACTCACACACACACGCATGTATACTCACACACACACGCACACACACACGCATGTATACTCACACACACGCACACACACACACGCACACACACGCACACACACGCATGTATACTCACACACACGCACACACACGCATGTATACTCACACACACGCACACACACGCATGCACACGCACACGCACACACACGCATGTATACTCACACACACGCACACACACGCATGTATACTCACACACACGCACACACACGCATGTATACTCACACACACACGCATGTATACTCACACACACGCACACACACGCATGTATACTCACACACACACGCATGTATACTCACACACACGCACACACACGCATGTATACTCACACATGCACACACACGCACACACACGCATGTATACTCACACACACGCACACACACGCATGTATACTCACACACACACGCACACACACACGCATGTATACTCACACACACGCACACACACGCATGTATACTCACACACACGCACACACACACGCATGTATACTCACACACACACGCACACACACACGCATGTATACTCACACACACACGCACACACACACACGCATGTATACTCACACACATGCACACACACGCACACACACGCATGTATACTCACACACACGCACACACACGCATGTATACTCACACACACGCACACACACGCATGTATACTCACACACACACGCACACACACACACGCATGTATACTCACACACACGCACACACACGCATGTATACTCACACACGCACACACACGCATGTATACTCACACACACACGCATGTATACTCACACACACACGCACACACACACACGCATGTATACTCACACACACGCACACACACGCATGTATACTCACACATGCACACACACGCACACACACGCATGTATACTCACACACACGCACACACACGCATGTATACTCACACACACACGCACACACACACGCATGTATACTCACACACACGCACACACACGCATGTATACTCACACACACACGCACACACGCATGTATACTCACACACACACGCACACACACACGCATGTATACTCACACACACACGCACACACACACACGCATGTATACTCACACACACGCACACACACACGCATGTATACTCACACACACACGCACACACACACGCATGTATACTCACACACACACGCACACACACACACGCATGTATACTCACACACACGCACACACACACGCATGTATACTCACACACACACGCACACACACACACGCATGTATACTCACACACACGCACACACACACGCATGTATACTCACACACACACGCACACACACACACGCATGTATACTCACACACACGCACACACACGCATGTATACTCACACACACGCACACACACGCATGTATACTCACACACACACGCATGTATACTCACACACACACGCACACACACACACGCATGTATACTCACACACACGCACACACACGCATGTATACTCACACATGCACACACACGCACACACACGCATGTATACTCACACACACGCACACACACGCATGTATACTCACACACACGCACACACACGCATGTATACTCACACACATGCACACACACGCATGTATACTCACACACACGCACACACACGCATGTATACTCACACATGCACACACACGCATGTATACTCACACACACACGCACACACGCATGTATACTCACACACACGCACACACACGCATGTATACTCACACACACGCACACACACGCATGTATACTCACACACACACGCATGTATACTCACACATGCACACACACGCATGTATACTCACACACACACGCACACACGCATGTATACTCACACACATGCACACACACGCATGTATACTCACACACATGCACACACACGCACACACACGCATGTATACTCACACACACACGCACACACACACGCATGTATACTCACACACACGCACACACACGCATGTATACTCACACACACGCGCACACACGCATGTATACTCACACACACACGCACACACACACGCATGTATACTCACACACACGCACACACACGCATGTATACTCACACACACACGCACACACACACGCATGTATACTCACACACACACGCACACACACACACGCATGTATACTCACACACACGCACACACACACGCATGTATACTCACACACACACGCACACACACACACGCATGTATACTCACACACACACGCACACACACACGCATGTATACTCACACACACGCACACACACGCATGTATACTCACACACATGCACACACACGCATGTATACTCACACACACACGCACACACGCATGTATACTCACACACACACGCACACACACGCATGCATGTATGCATGCGAAAGACACCAGACCTGCGTGCAGCTGTCATCTTTAGCAGCAAGACTGGGTGGTGGAAAACACAGACGAGAAAGAATTTTTATAACGACCAGTTTGCAAAAAAGAATATTCTAAAAATATTTCAAATAATTAAACTGCTAAAAAGCCCCAAACACACTCCCTTCTGGAACAAGCTGCGGTTTCTTTCCATGACTTGCAATGTCAGGTTGAGTGACTGAGACAGCGCCACAGAGGGGAGTGGCTTGTCACCTGTGCTGCTGCTTCTGCAATCCCCAGTGTCCACTTTCCGCAGCGACGAGTTGCGTGGCGGCAGCTCGGGAGGCGCGATGTCCTGCAGGTTGGGCATGCTGACCACCATGCGCCGGTGAGTGGCATGCGAGGCCGAGGCTTTGCGCGAGGCCATTTTCTCAATTGTCGGTCTTCTGGGACTTAGAAGCATCCCATTAATTCTGGGGTAGAAAAAAGCAACGCTTTACCGTATAGACACAATATTGATTAAGAATAAGCCTCAACTAAGCATTTCTCTGATATTCTCACCCACCGGTGGAAAACAGAGCGGGAGGCAGCTGTCTGAATCTCCCCGCATGTTGAACTAAAGGCTGGAGGACAGACCGTGCCCCCAAAGAGACCTCAAGGAAAGGAATGTTTGAGGATTTCAGGAAAAGCATCTCAGCAGAGGTGGAAAGCAGGCTTGGGGACAGGTGAGAGTGGGAAAGAGAGAAGGAAGACGGGAAGAGGGCAGCCCGAGCGCAGACCCGGAGGGCAGATGCAGGGAAGGTGTGAGTGTCAGGCACGGTCAGAGAATCCCCGAGACAGAAAGACACAGACCACGGAGGGGAGCCGGTTACCCAGTCATCACGCATTTCTAACCGAGGCTTTTCCGACTGAATTTATCGTTTGTCCGTCCAGACAAACCATGCTACGTGAGCACCTGGATCCCCCCAGAGCCGAGCACCCAGGACGCGCTGACGAGGGTACCTGTCTTCTTCCGACTGCGTGCTAAGGTCCATCTGAGCAAAGGCGTCCAGCCTCCTGCTGAGCCGCGCTTTGAGGAAAGAATGAAACATGTAGGTCTCCAGAACCTGAAAGAGGCCGTGAATGCAGGTCACTGTCACGCGCCTGCGCTCCTCTCTTCTCGAGGGTCCAGGGCGCCCGCGGCAGCCGCCTGAGGCTCCCTTCCCCAAGCCCCCAAGGCCTCTCACCACACCCAGCTCCTCTGGGTGCGAGTTCCTAACACAGGTGGCTTCCCCAGTTCACCATAACCTACTATAAGGCTGGCCCTCAGTTCCTCGCCAGCCAGCCTGAGAACGGGCCACTCTTCGCATTGGAAAATCTCAGAGCTCAAACACCCAAACCACCTCGCCCCCACGGCAGCGACAGCCCCAGCCTCCGAGTTTGGCACTGGTTCTGGGGTCCCAGCCCCGCGGCCCCGCCCCAGCCCCGTACCTCCCGGCCAGCGCCGTCTGCCCTCCCCCTGCGGTCCCGGCCTGTGCTCGGCTCCCGCCACCACGGCTGCCGGCTCTCAGTATAGAACGTGACCCTCCAACAGCTGGCTCGTTGTCCCCATGACCCCTGCTCTGCTGACCGTGGGCCCATGGGCGAGCGGCCTGGAGAGGATGAGGCCGTGCACACCCCAGGCGAGGAGAGGGAGCCAAGTGGCCACAGCCCCTCCGGGGGCCCGGGCTCAAAGAGGGGGCTGGAACCTCATGTGCAAAAGGCTCGCAGAAACACGAAGGAAGGGACTGGCCACAGAGGGTAGGTGGGAGGCCCCTTCTACAGAGAGGGGCACCGAGATGGGAGTCCCTGGGGGGTTGGTGGGCTGCGGGGAGCTCCTGGGGCTCCTCCGGACCCCTGCAGGCCGTCACAACTATGCAGCGGCCATGCGGCGAGTTCCAGGCTTCCCTTGGAGCCCAGCAGCCCCTCTGCGGGCTCCCTGGGCTCCTCTGCCATGCCCTTCCTCCGGGGGCGCCTACTGGCAGCAGCCCATGGTGCTGGCACATGGCGGGGCCCTCACCCCCGGGGAGGTGTGAAGGGGACAGCAGGTTACCAAGAGTCCTCACAGCAGCCATTCAGACAGCACTGCACTTGCACGAGCCACAGAACAATCAAGAACACACAGAGGCCACAGGGCCAAACCAAACTTTAGAAAGCGAGGGGAGGGAGGGAGCGATGGCGAGAGAATGGAGAACGCAATGGCTGTTGCCAGCCTGCAGGGGGAAAAGGAGTGGCCCGCGCTCTGCCCACAGCTGGTGGAGGTAGCCAGGCCACCGCTTGGCAAGCCACGCTGTGGCAGGCGTCCCACATATAAAGTGGAGGAAGACGGGCATGAATGTTAGCTGAGGGCCAGTCTTCCTCAGCAAAAAGAGGAGGATTGGCAGCAGATGTTAGCTCAGGGCTAATCTTCCTCCAAAAAAAAAAAAAAGCTATTACACTTAATAAAAGACAGAACACACACAGACAAATACACTCCTCCCCCCCCCCAGCCTTACCTGTTTATAGAACTCCTGGTCCCCTGGAGCTCTGGTCTTGAGGAACTCTTCACTGTTAAACACTCGATGTTCGTAATTCAAGTGATTCTTCACTTCCCTGACCAAGAGAAAGACAGTCCCCGTGCTGAAGCATTTTTAAATACATGGAAAACACCTCGCTATCAGAAGCAGAAAACCCACGAGAGAACGCATGCTTTGGAAGGCCCCATTCTGCAGGTCGTTCTGACCCCAGAACGACACGGCTCGGACACACTGTGCGTTACCTGGAGCACCGCTTCTCCCTCCACCTGGAATGAAGCTCCAGGAGGAAGGTCACAGTCTCCTCCTTCAAGCCAGGTCCTCATGGCAATGAAGACGCAATAACCTATACACGCTCCCACAAACAAACTGAGTTCAGAGCGGTGACACGGGAGGGGCCGCCCGACTCTGAGCGCTCACCCCACTGGCCGTCAGCCCAACCCCACAGGCCAGCTCACCTCTGGGCCCTACTTCCTTGTCTATAAATCCCTGGGGACCTAGCAGCTGACCTCCCAGATCTAAAGCAAGGCTCGACAAGTGGACTCCATGGACGGACGGCACGTCCACACGTAGGACGTTCACCGTTCCTTCCATCGGGGAGGAAAGATTATTTCATCTAGGGAAATAGAGTTTGATAATCTGGAATCATGTTTCCTGCTTTGGATGAACTCACGAAGCTTGTAAAAGATTACCAAAAAAATCTCGTTCATTAAAGACTTGGTCTTAAAAGAACAAAAGGAAAACAACAGATCTACGACCACACAAGTTATGCTCTCAGCAAAGAGATCACATAATCCGTTCATAATACACTGTCCCGTTTTTTTCATAATACATTATTTGCTTCATACAAATATATACATCAAAACAACATGGCCATTAACACGCCGGTTTTGAAATAACCACACGGAGTACTGTCGAGTCTGCAAGCTCTGGTCTAGACCCCACCCAGGTGGAGGGTCCCTGCCGTCACCTTCCCTCGCTCGGCCTGGAGAGGAGAGAAGAGAGAGCCCCCGCTGACAAAGGGAAAGAGCCCCGAGAGAGAAAAGGCCTGAAGGCTTCTCCACTAAAAATAACTCCTTCGCAAAGCTGTGGTGTAATGGAGAAACAACTTCATCACACACTCCTGAAACGACCCCATAGTCAGGCCAGAAACAGCGACCCACGCCCTGGACCATAGCACGCCGAAATCAACATGCTTCACTAGTTACTTAACCAAGCCTCGCTCAGGCGCTAGTGCCCAACAGCGTGCAAGAGATGGCTGAGGATGGCATGACAGGAAGGAAGAGAAAGGAGAAAGCTCTCCAGCAGGGGCGAAGCCTGAGTGCTCCAGCCTGGCGGCTCTCCTTTGGGTGGGCATCATTCCCGAAGTGATCCTTCTGTCCCCCACGCTGGACTGACCCTGCGCCCGCAGCCAGCACAAGCATCCGCAGGTGGTCACTTGCAGGAGAGGTGGGGGTGGAGTGGGGGCGGGGGCCTCTCTCACTAGGCCATCGTCAATTTCAGCGACCTGAGCTTTGGGGGCCACTGCCATCATGGAACTGAGAGCTGGCTGGGTACCATTTACAGACACTGGAAATGTTTTCTAAATACCTGAAGATGCTGACGAGCAGCTGCAGGGTGATCTGCTGGATCTGGCGGTTGAGTGTCTGCTGCCAGGCCCGCCTGCAGGCTCGCCCCTCATTCAGGTCTGTGATGGAGCTCAGGTGAGCGAGGTCCAGCTCGTGATGCAGCTGAAGGCTCTGGACCCTGGAGAGGAGCAGACGGACGCTGGCCACAGCTCATGCTTCCCGGCCTGACCACTGTTCACTGGCAGTGGAGAACTCCCCAGGAAGGGGGCTTGCTCTTACCAGGTACGTTAACACTTTTAGGATGCTCACAATACCCATCAGTAACTTTTAGGGGGGTCATTAAAAATATACCCCTGGAAGAGTTTATTCGGCTCCCAACATAAAAAGCTAATTAGTGAAGAACTCCCGAAGACCTTGACTTTGGACCACGCACATTTTTATCCGAGCTGAACCATTCCGTCCCCCGTGCTCTGCCTGGCGAGGGCACATACTCCCCTTCCAGGACGGCCAAAGGGTCTCCAGCTCAGGCCGCCCCCTTGCCTGCTGGCTCGGGGCATCCCGGGAGGGACAGTGCGGCAACCGGGCAGCTTCCTGTCCCACACCCTGCCCGGGCAGGCTTGGAGGCACCAAACGTCCTGTGTGTCACCACTCTCGGCCCAGCAGGGGACGGCCACTCTCTGGTCTGGAGGACCCAGAGGACGCACAGCTATCTCTGTGTCCGTGTGCCGCCCTCAAACGCGACCCTGGCCTCCCCAACGACCCAAGGCTGTGCTTCCAGATGTGACTTTGGAAACCACCAGGAAGGGACTACACACCCGGCACCATGGCGGGGGGGTGCAGGTCACTGGTGGACACCGGCAGAGTCCTCGTGTGGGGCTTACATTCAGGTGGGAAGAAACAGAAAAACAGGTAAAGGCATCACGAAATATGAGGTAACGGGGACATGAAGCAGGGACTCCAAATAGAGTGATGGCCAGGAAATGGCCTGTTTGGGTGGCTGGAGGAGACCTCTCCAAGGGCCCTGGACCGGAAAGGTGAAAGGCCGTGAGCTGACAGCGGGGCAGGCAGCCGCCAAAGGCCTTACACAGGTGCAGGGGGCTTGCTGGGCCCAGCATGGCTCCAGTATGAGGGCCAGGGGAGGTGAGCCCGGGTCCGAGGGCTGGCACAGCCTTTACCCCACAGGTCACGGGAAGCTGCTGCTGGAGACGGGATGTTTCCGCCCTGGCTGAGCCCGGCCGTTGCATCAGGTCACCACCCCGCCAGGACGGAGTGTGAGTCACTCTGATGTGGCTGTCTGTCTGTGCCAGGTGGCTGTGCACCCAGCAGAACACAGGACGCCACGGGGAATGGCGCTTCAGACTCTCCCGTATAACGCCGCAGCGCTGCCTACAGCAGAGTCTCCCCAGTTTCTGCGTGGGGACAATCCGTCATGACAGGACAAGGCTGGCCCCTCCCCCGGAGCCCTCCTTCCCTCTCTCCCAGGCTCTCAGCCAGTACAGCCCTGAGCTGACCGCCCCCGGAGAGGGCTGGGAGTCCCTCTCCCTGTCCCCAAGGAGGTCAGGCAGGGCAGGGAAGATGGGCAAACACACTTCCGAGCAAGGGGAGGGAGACAGCGGTGGGGCAGAGAGGGCCACTAGGAGCAGGGAGTCTCGGGGAGAGGAGTGGCTGCCTCTTGTTCCTCCCAGGCAAACACCGCATGTGGACACACTCGCACTCCGGAAACCCGTGGGAGACTGACCGCCAGGTTCACGGTCTCAGAGCCTGTGCAGACATGCTGCCAACTGCACACGGGTTAGTTCACATTTATAAAACACGGTGCCCCGTGGTGAGATCCTAAGAGGCAGCACATCCCACTGCTTTGGGGTCCAGGAATCCAACCCTCGGTGTACTTTCTAGAATTCTAACAACCACACGCAGACAGAGGAAGGAATCCCGTCTTACTGGGGACACTCTGCCAAAGTGAACACATGGGCATCACCTCCAAATGCCAGCAAAGGTCAGCCCTGGCATGTCACCCTCTGAAAGGCAGGGGAGAGCAGCTTCGGCTTATCAGAAAGTAAACAGACGGTAAGGAATGTGGGTTTCACCTTCCAAGTTCACACAGAGAACCCGGAGCACAAAGCAGTCAGCCACAGGAGAGCCCTTGGGGACTCCACGCCCACAGCCACAGGAGGACACACACTCCACATGCGCTCTGCCTGCAGGCCTCCTAAAAGTTTCGTTCGTTTGTTTCTCTGTTTTTGGTGAGGAAGACTGGCCCTGAGCTAACACTTGTTGCCAATCTTCCTCTACTCTGCATGTGGGACACTGCCACCGCATGGATTGATGAGCAGCATGTAGGTCCGTGCCCGGGATCCGAACCCACAAACCCCGGGCTGCCAAAGTAGAGTGCATGAACTCAACCACTATGCCACCGGGCCAGCTTGTTAAGATGGAAGGAACAATGATAAAGGTGGCACTCCTGTATATTTTGCAGAAACCATCAAGGTAGAAGTAATAATTGATACCGAGTGTTATGGGCTGAATTGGGTCCCCCGAAATCTATATGTTAGAGTTCTAACCCCTAGTTCCTCAGAATGTGACTGTATTAGGAGAGAGGGCCTTTACAGAGGGGATTAAAGTAAAACGAGGTCACAGGGCGGCCCTGACCCAGTCTGACTGGTGTCCTTATGAAAAGAGGAGATCAGGACCCAGACACGCAGAGAGGGACGACCACATGAGGACACAGGGAGGAGACGCCGTCTACACACCAAGAAGGGAGGCCTCAGGAGGAACCAGCCCTGCCGACGCCTTGGTCTCGGACTTCCAGCCTCCAGGACGGAGAGAGTTAATGTCTGTTGCTTGAGTGGCATTTGTTACAGCAGACGGAGCTGACTAATACACAGGTAAGAAAGGAGAAAAGCTGAGCTGGGGAGGCCAAGACACACCACCCGCTTGCTTGTCCCCCATCTGATCTCCCAACAAACAGACAAAATAAAGGGGAAACCAGCCACCACCGATTTAACAGAAACTGCATCACCGGCGTCTCGACACTGCACGGCCCGGCTGCCTGCAAAGAACCCACAGAGCTGATGCTACGCTTGCTCCCTGTTGCCCAGCAGCACCACGTGTCACTTCTCGAGTCCCACGTGAGGTCTGACTGCAGTCTGTCCTGCAGGCTGGGAGGACTAAAGGCGGGATCTCTCCTGCTACCATTTTATTAGATTCCAAGGGAAAAAAAAGAGCCCACAGAACAACCGGAGGGAGCCCGGCGCTGACCCGCTGGCGTCTGCTCGGCCCTGTCCCCTGGGTCTCGCCCAGGGTGGCTGGACATCCCAGGATGCACCTTCGTCCTGGATAATTATAACCACAGCCCTCTCACTCTCCCCAGAAGAAGCACATGTAAGAGCGTCCCCACCGAGCCTCTCCACAGAGCGACAGAGGCCGCAGGGCCTGCAAAGCCTAAAACATTTATGAGTTGGCCCTTTTTGGAAGAAGTTTGCTGATGCCTGATCTAGGCCAATGAGCTTTGGTAGGAGACGGAAAAAACCATCAACAGCCGTGACCCAGCGCCACAGGACCAGCCACGTCTGTTTTGCTCGATAGTACAC
This sequence comes from Equus asinus, assembly GCF_041296235.1. NCBI lineage: Eukaryota > Metazoa > Chordata > Mammalia > Perissodactyla > Equidae > Equus > Equus asinus. The sequence continues at coordinate 82,703,777 of NC_091801.1, read as the reverse complement.
ACATCCTGCCCGAGGTGAGGCCTATGAGGGGCACTGGACACACGTCTAGTGAGAGAGCAAGAGAGTGAGCAAGTGAACAAGAAGGGACTCCAAAGACCACAGGCACAGGGCCCTGGGGCACAGGACAGACGGTGAGCGGGGCTTCCCGGGGGAGGTGACTGTCACCTGACTCTGCAGGGCCATAATGACTATTTAGGCAAGACGAGAATAAAGACAAATGACTTTTAAAATATTCATAAATAATTTCCAAACTATAAACACATAAAACATCTATCAGTAATATAAGATTGGAAAAGATATTCAGAATTGGCAAGTATAGAACCCGAACAGAGATGCTTTCAAACACATACTATTTCCAACTTTACCTCTGCATAAACGTCTGAGCCGCCAGGAGAGGGATGTCGGGAACGTCAATGCCATCGTCACTGGAGTAGGTGATGCTCCCATTATCGATATTTATCAGAATTAAACCATCAGCTTCCTAGAAGTTGTAAAGATTGCTGTAAGAATCTGAATCTGTATACATCTTTGAAAACACAAAAATACATTTTGCATTCAGTGTCAACATTAGATTACCCTATTTAATATGTACACAGTCCTATATTATCTCTACTGAAAAATGCAGTGTATACCATGAGTTACATTAACACGCTAATTTGATTCAATATGCCTCCGTCTTTGAGCCAACATTCCAACACAAGTTTCAGGCTCTCACCTACCTTATCCAAACACTGCATGTACTACTTCAGGGAGCCTGGAGAGAACATTCCAGAACCGATGAGAGCAACACTGACGTTCAACACCCAATGTGTCGGTTTAGCAGCGCAGCTAGCCCTCCCCTCACACCCCAGAACCAGAGCGTGGGTGGGGTCCTGGGCTCAGTGACCACACACACTTAGAACTTTTGAAATATGTATATGGTTGACTTGAAAAGTCTTATCTGCGGGAAAACACACCAATAATGAGTCACACTCGCACTGGAGTTCTGCAATTCAACAGCCCCTGGAATGTGACGCTGAATCTCTCAGAAGGTCCCCGCTCCCAGCTTGCATGCCGGGTCCGACGTTGCGTGCACTGTGCACAAACCAAGTCTTCAGGGCAGCAGAGCCAGTACTGACCCGGCGAGGGAACAGCCGCGCCCTCCATAAACATGAACGCCGAGCATCTGCTCGTCACGGTGCAGCAGCTTCCGAGCTCCCAGCACCACGGACAACATTCACACCCCAACATGCCCTCAGTTAGGACCTAAAATCTTCCAGAACGGGTCAGTCACTAAAAGGCATTCCTTCATGACTGCTGCCGGGAATTGTTAAGTAAACCCGCCCAAACGTTTCCCTTCTGAAGGATCTGAGAGAAGATGGTTTTTTCCCTAATGACTAAAAAAAGAAACACAACTTTAGACTTCAGAGCATGGCCTGTTTTTTTCTCATTTGCAAGGTGGACTGAGTGACGTTTTTCCGTTCCTTCCATGAAGGTCCGAATGGCCTTTTCCCAAAGTGTGTTTGTCCCCTGGTGAGTCACTCGTTTTGGCAAGAACAGAGACACTGGCTCCTCCCGCGGAGGGGCCCTGGGCCCAGCACAGCCTACTGCCTTCCCAGAATTTGCCCTAAAAAGCTCCAGGGAACAGCAGGGCAGTGGGGCCGCTCCTGACGACTGCTGAAGCCGCAGGGGTGCACAGCATCCATCCTACTCCCCTCTCTGTTTTTGTGCTCACTTACAAATTTTCAAAATAAAAAGGTGAATGAAAACCTACCCGGTACCAATTGCCAATAAGCACATGAAAAGGTGTTCAACATCGTCAGTCACTGGGGAATTGCACATCGAAACCACCATGAGACACCAGTTCGCACCCACCAGGATGGGTAGAATCAAAAAGATAGATACCAACAAGTGTTGGTGAGGAGGTGGAGAAACCGAAACTCTCCTCCGTGGTGAGTGGGAACAGGAAACGGGCAAGGAGCGCACAGAGCAGTGTGGCCATTTCTCAAGCAGTTAAACGTAGTCACCATCTGACCCGGCCACTCCAGTGCTAGGAACCCACCTAAGGCAGTGCAAACTTACTTAAGTCCACACACGGACTTCCGCTGAAAGTTCACAGCGCACTGCTCGTAAGGGCCAAGGTAGGAACAACCCGAAGGAGCGTCAGCTGAAAAACGGACAAACACACCGCAGTATCTTCCCATGATGGAATCCTATCCGCCCATGAAAACGACGCCCTGTACCCACTGCCACGTGGATAAACCTCAGCGAACGCTGTGCTGGTGAAAGAAGCCAGGCACAAAGGCCACATGTCCGATGACTCCACTTACAGAAAGCCACGTACGTGGCCCAGGCAAAGCCACAGAGACAGGAAGCAGGCAGAGGCTGCCAGGGGGCAGAACGGGCTGACTGCTAACGCACGCAGGGTTTCCTTGTGGGGTGACGAAAACGTCTAAAATCAGTTGGCACAACTCTATAAACTTAGCAAAAGCCACTGAATTGTACATTTTAATCAGATAAAGTTTGTAGTATGTACCGTGTATCTGAAGAAAGCTGTCTTAAAAAACCAAACTCACTCTGGCTGGTGGCAATATCACCGTATTTATCACGGGCCTGTGACCTTAACTCACCAGCCCAATGTGTGCCATCTCCGGTCAACAGGAAAAACAGCTAGCACATATTGAGCACCTGCTGCATGCCAGGCACTGCTGCGCTGACTCCACGGATCCTCATCGTAACCACAGGCCAGCATGCCTACCGTCCTTGTGTGACTAGGACACCAGAGAGTTCAACGCTCTGTCACAGGTCAGTCACTCAGCGAGCAGACGGCCACCAAACTCAGCAAGGCCCACAAACCCCACTACCACTGAGCCACATGCTGCACGTGCGGGCATTTTCTGTGTCCACAGTATTAACGAACGACAGAAGATTAATCAAAAAAAATAACAATGGGGGGCTGGCCCCGTGGCCGAGTGGTTAAGTTCGCGCGCTCCGCTGCAGGTGGGCCAGTGTTTCGTTCGAATCCTGGGCGCGGACATGGCACTGCTCATCAGGCCACGCTGAGGCAGCGTCCCACATGCCACAACTAGAAGGACCCACAACGAAGAATATACAACTATGTACCAGGGGGCTTTGGGGAGAAAAAGGAAAAAAATAAAATCTTAAAAAAAAAAATAATGGAAAACATGGAGCAATAACAATGGCAGCTATCATCTAGCAAGGCCCCATCATGTGCCGGGTGCTGGGTGGGTGCAGAATGTCCCTCAGGCGGAACCCCACCTTGAAGGATGTGTCCTTGCCCCACATCACCGATGAGGAAGCTGGGGCTTAGCAACAGCAACTCACTCACTCGGGGTCACAAAACGAGCAAGCAGCAGAGCTGAGACTTAAAATCAGGTTTCACTGACTCCAAAGCCTGCACTCTCCTCACTGGAAAACCCATGTGGAGCCTGAGGAGCTGCTGTGCGGCAGACCGAGAAGTGATCCAAGGCACAGAGCACCATGGCCTTGAATGCACCCCGAGGCCACAGGGGGATGGTGCGAGGACACACGAGATGGTACGCCGTGAGTGTGGCGCCCAGAGCACAAGAGCTGGAAGTGATCACGACCTCTCTGCGGCCCAGGGCACTTTCAAAGCAACTTGCCACAAGTCCTCAGAAGGAGCTCGCAAGGATTTAATATTCTAAATCGAATGGTCGATAAACACCCAGAGTGAAACAGCTGGATCATGGGGTATTTCGTTTTTTAATTTTTTGAGAAATCTCCATCCTGTCTTCCATAGTGGCTGCACTAAATTACATTCTCCCCGGCAGTGTACGAGGGTTCCTTTTTCCCCCACATCCTCTTCAAAGAACATGAAAACAGTAATTCAAAAAGATACATGCACCCCTACATTCACTGCGGCATTGTTCACAATAGCCAAGTCTTGAAAGCAACCAAAGTGCCCATTAATGGATGAATGGATGAAGAAGAGGTGGTGTGTGTGTATATATATACACACAAAGGAATACTACTCAGTCATCAAAAGAGACAAAATCATTCCATCTGCTACAACATGGACAGACCTTGAGGATATCATGCTAAACGAAGTCAGTCAGAGAAAGACAACTATCATACGACTTCACACATACGTAGAAGATAAACAAACACACAGATATGGAGAACAGGTTGGTGGCTATCTGAGGGGAAGGAGGTGGGGGATGGTGAAAGGGGCATATGTGTATGGTAATGGGTGGCAACTCGACTTTCGGTGGTGAACGCGATGCCGTCTATACAGAAGCTGAAGTGATAATGATGTATACCTGAAACTGACACGATGTTCTAAACCAATGTGACCCCGCCAAAAATAAATGAGTCATGTCCAAAAGTGGGAGTGGTGGCAGAAGTCTAAAAATAGCCTCCCTAGATTCCACACCCCTAACCCCTGGACCCCGCAAATGAGACGAGACGTCACCCCCATGATTATGCTGTGATATGACACAGGTGATCTGAAAAGGGGGAGATCATCCAGGCAGGCCCAATATAGTCACATGAGCCCTTAAAAGCAGAAAACTTTCTCCAGCTAGTGGCAGAAGAGGAAGCCAGAGAGATCTGAAGCGCAAGGGTAACTTGACGCGCCACTGCCGGCTGCGTGAGAAGGAACGCGGGCAGCCTCGAGGAGCAGAGGGCACACCCCCGCAAGCAGCCGGCAAGGACACAGGGACCTCACACCCACAGCCACAGGAACCGGGATCTGCCAACAACCTTAATGAGCTTAGAAGTGGATGCTTGTCCACTTAGCCTCCAGATAAGAGCCAGCCCGGCCAACGCCTTGATTCACCGTGAGACAATAAAAGGTGGTGTTCTAAGTCACTAAGGCTCTGGGAGTGTGTAACGCAGCAGGAGAAAACAAACACAGTGGGAAAATAAACACACCAGGGAAATACATACGCACACATATCTCAACCAATCAAATGCTCAATACCTAACCTTGCTGACTTCTGCGAAGTGGTCGAGGTGGCAGCCCATGAGAAAGGACGTAGGAGCCATGACAAAATCCAGCATCTGGCCAGAGAGGATGGGCACGAACGTGTGCTGCCACTGCAGCGGGTGGAGGTAGGCCATGAAGCACTCGGTGATGAGCGTGAGCAGAGCCCAGTTGGAGGAGAAGAACACGATCCGCTGCTCCGTGAGAAGGCAGCTCAGGATCTGGGGGAATCGACAACACCAGGTCACGCTCCCAACCCGGCACGCAAACGTCACACACTCAACACGCCACCCAACAGGACCAGACGAGGACAGGTTTCACCCTGGTTTCCTGCTCCGCTCGTCAAAACAAAAGCCACTCGGCCCCTGCCAAAAGTGCTATTTGCAAGCAGCGTGCACCGTAGTGAATGTCGGTTTTAAGCAAAAAAAGCACGGATTCTGTGCGCCATGGAATACACTTGCCCTTGAGCATTTTCCATACGACAGTCGTTCTGACGCCCGTGAGGAGGATCAGGCACGCTCTCCGGGTGGGGAGGAGCGTACCTGCAGCACCCTCTCAGGTCTGAAGCGCAGCAAGGGCAGGTGAAGGTCCAGGTCGATGAGCAGGCTGTCAGGGTCCGCTCGGGAGGGAAACACGATCTGTAGCGGCTTCATGTTAAATACCTGCAACGACCAATTTCCATCAAGAGTTCAGAGAGCTGCTCCCAGCCGAGGCCGAAATGCACGCAAAGTCACTATTGTGGCTCAGAAAGCATCTGCGTTAGGACACATCTTTGAAGACTCATGCTGTCACCTTATATGTCACACAATAGCAAACTGTCTAGAGATATACAGAACTCTGATATTCGCTCATACATAAATTGGGTACTTAAGGTCTTTTTCAGCCAAACTCTCTTTAAACGCTTTCATTAATTAGCAAACTGTTCATTGGCAAAACAAAGATAGGCCGCCACCCAGATATCTGTCCCAATTAGCACAAATTCTAAACCAAGCACGTTCCAATTACCCTTCACGATGCTACATTATTCTTAGCTACTACTTATTATGTATTCTTAGTATTGTCAATAGTCAAAGCTCCTTAAAGACACGTACTTCAAAAAAATTCTGAGATACTTCATATTTCAAAATACTATTTTTTTAAATAAGACTTCAATTCAAGCTCTGTGTTCGCAGAAAGCCCATTATGTGTTAACAGTTGGGGTGGGCACAAAGGGGAAGATTTGGTCCCCTCCACGTAGGGGCTGGCCAGCTGTCCGAGGAGACAGAGCTGTGCACGGCAAGCCTACAGCCCCCACGGCGGGAGCCACCTGGGACGCTGCCCCACCTCTGCAGCTCCATTAAATGAGCCAAGTTTCAGCCAAGCCCTGGAGAGACAGAAAGGAAAGAAGCAATCAGATCTGACGATGGAGAGGCTTCCTCAAGGAAAAACGTGGGAGGAGGACAAATCGAGAGAAGCAGAGTACGGGGTTGAGAAAAAAGGCCCCAGAATGAAACATTCACCATTCACACTTAATTACAGTCCCCTTAGTCACTATTCTAAGTATCTTTCATGCAAAAAAAAACACAACAAACCTGAAAACAAGAAAGGACTGTAATTTCTGACGCTCAGGACATTTGCCAGTGCCCCAGAACCACACCTGGGGCCTCTCTGCTTTCTTGTTCCCAGTTTGTCTATAGAAGCAAGACACAGCAAAACACGGCAGATTCACTTAGGTGACCAATAACCTCCTTCGTATTTAAAACAAAACAAAATAAAATAAACCAGCGTTAATACTCCAAGTTGTGATGGATTATTAAAAATTGTAAAATTTGTATGAAAAATTCTCAATATTTCAAAAAATAAATGTGTCAGCCAGCCACTCAGTTACAGATAAAACCCAAATGCGTACGCTGGTCATTCTCCCGGTGACGTCGTTCGGCCCCGGGACCTCTCAGGTGCAGCGCCAGCGACTTTCCAGCACTTAAGACTCAGACCCTCTGAGGTGGGTTCTATTATTTTGCCCACTTTACAGATGAAGGAACTGAGGAGGGAGAGAGATTTTAGGTAAATATTTTCCAAATTTCAACTTGCTTGGAGCCCCAGAAAAATAACACGTTTCACGTACAAAGCAACACAAAGTGACTCAGGAAACATATATATGTTTCGTTGTGCACACCCAGTTATGCCCAGGACTTCAAAAGCAAGTAGAATCAGACCCACTGGTGGGCAGAGAAGCAGCAGACCGGGCCCGGGGACGCGGGCGCTCCTAACATCTGTGCTCTCCTCGGGCTGGCGGTCCAGGCGCCGTCAGCAAAAGGGCGCTGAACTGGGACGGGAGGAGGCTGGGTCCTCGCTCCCCACTCCCGAGCTTGGGGCCTCCTTTCAGGGATCAGAGATGCCCGGGCCCAGAAGCCACGGGAACCTGCAGCCTGGCGCACGCACACGCTATTCGAAACATAAGAACTGCGGCCTAGGACTGCTATCCATGACAGTCTCTAAATTGACTGCAGTGGATTCTGGAAAATACTGCTGACTTGGCTCCTATATGGATGAAATTGGCCTAAATTGGCCTCCCAGATTTCTTCAAAAGAAGGAACAGCCACTCTTACACGACATTCTCTGAAAGTGATGATGACCATTACATCAACTTGGACCCTGTAGCTAATCAGACTTGTTAACGGAGGGTCACAGTGACAAGCCTGACCCACACTAACTCAGCTCATTCAGACTAACGCATGCGACCCAAGATGCAGATCCGATTCAATGAACACTACTGGCTAATACTGAAACACGGCTCACGCTTTATTCATTCACTGAACAGCCGTCTGTGGAATAGCTAGTGCTGGGCATGGCAGAAAGCCCTGGATATGCAGTTCTCAACGTGGCCTCTGTCTCCATGCAGCTCAGAGTCCAATGGATAAGATAGACATTAAATAAAAAACACATGCACACAAGCCCTAATTACAGACTGTGCTGAGCTCTGCAGGAAGAAAGCTGGGCACTGCGAGAGAGACAGGGTGGGAGATGGCTCAGAACCAACATCTGAGCCATGACCTGAGAGATGAGCAGGAGCTGGCCATGAGAAAATGGAGATAGTGGTACTTCCGGGAACAGCCCGTGCAGGAGCCCTGTGGCAGCACCTACACAAGACTGCCAGAAGCCCAGTGTAGCTGGGGAACAGTGAGAAGGGGGTGAGTGAATAACACAGAGCTCCACAGTGACACAGGGGCCAGGGATGCAGGACTGGTGAAGGCACATAGTGCAAAACCATTGTGGGGTCCGATTTAGACTTTAATGATCTCTCCAGCCACTGTGCAAAGGATGAACTGGATGAAGGGTCAGGAATGGAAGTGGACAGACCAGTGGTTCCCCAAGTTGTGTAGGTGAGACAAGCTGGTGGCCCAGAATGGGGTGGTGGCAGTAGAAGTGGGCAAACTGGAAACAAACATTGGAGGCAGGCTGCTCAGGTGTGACCGAGTGAACGAGGGGTGAAGAGGTGTCAAGAACGACCCCCAGTAAACTTTCTCACTGCAGGTGGCAGAAATAGAGAAACCAAATATTAATTAATCCAAGAGTCTAAGATACAGAAAGTCGGTGTAAGTACTATTGACCCATGACTTGTGTTCACAGGCAGACCACAATAATTACAGTTAACCCCAGGACTGTTCTGAACTCAGAGAGCCTCGTTCACCGCTGTGGAGGGTCCTCAATGACTGCTTGTTGAGTTATTGAACAAGAACAGAAACTTTGATGGGTTTACTGCACAATAAAAAAAAATACCAATTATCCACAGAATAAAGATGAGCGCCTTGCACAAAACAAGTACCCAACCTATATTCCCTACATGGGTTTCTGGGAGCGAAACCAAGGCAGACGGGCAGCCTGCTCCGGCTTCGGAACGCACCAGCAGGATTTCCCCAGCAGACTCCTGGGTTTAGGGTGATCTTAAATACACACATTTGAAGTTCATAATCACGTCTCCTGATAAATAAAATGAATGTTTCAACTGTCAATAATAATCAAAATGTCAAAAACCAAGACTTATATGTATAAGCTTCCAGAAGGGACTATTAGAGTGAAATGGACTCAACGTTTACTATACCTTCCAAGATGTTTATTTAAGAGGTGTCTGTTTTTAAAAAAGGAAGCATCCTATGGTTCAATTAGTTTGGAAAACGCTGAGTCAAACAGGTTTCATCACAGAGCTTGGCTGCCTGACATGTTACTCAACACAAAGGGGATGCGGTCTGCCTTTCTCCAGCTTCCCCGACCCGCAAACCCTCGTGTCATGAAACAGCCAACAACATCTCAGAACTGGGTTCCCCGGGACCCGGTCTGTGAAATGCTCGTCTCTTAATGAAATAACACAGTGGTATTGTGAATAACAATGTAAAACCAGTTACTTTTCATCGATCACATCTGACAGGGGAAAACATTAACAAATTACTCAATATTCCACACAAACCAAAGGGAAATTTGTAACATAAGTAAATTTTATGTGTTTTCTGCTTAGCAAGTAATGAACTAACATGTTAACTAATAAGCGGCTATTACTAGCTCAATACCTATTCATCACGAGCCAATGAGCAAAACTGAAACCTAAATATTTGACTTTAAGACTAAACTTTACTTCTAAACTTTTAGAAAATAAATTTCTAATTTAGTTCTAATTTTTTGACCTTTAGAAATAATATAGAAAATGTTTCTGTAAGGAATTTAAGGAGCATAATTTAATCACAGCTGGAACTTAAGGAATCACTTGAAACATTTAAAGCATCCTCATCATATTACTTTTACTATCTGCAAAGGAAAAATAGAAGATAATTCTAGATTCAGTTACCAGATGGAGCGGTCCCGGCGGCGGGCTAGGTATTAAAGATAGTTTTGCAGCAAAATCTTTTATGTGATTGTCGACTTCAAAATCTTTACAGAGCTTCAGATGAGTCAATAAACTAAAATTAAAAAAAAAAATCAAAATCACAAAATAAATACGAGAGTCCGCTGTCATCCTCAGCATTTCTAATCACAGCTAAAATCTCCGTAAGGGTCCGCATCGGCAACTCCAGGACTCTTCACAAACAGGGGACAATCTGGGTGTCTGACTACAGGAGCGTGGCTACCCCGGGTGGGGGAAGTGCCCGGAAGGGGGCACGGGGGCAGTTTGGGGGGGTGGAGGGCCGGCCGTGTTCTGTTTCTTGATCTGGGTGCTGGTTACACGAGCGTGTTCAGTTTGTAAAAGGTCACTGGAATTTGTGCATTTCCTGTGTGTGTGCCATACTTCATAAGGAGTAAACATTTCAAAGGAAAGTGCTTGAGAAAGTTTGTTTCCAAAACGCATCTGCCTTGTGAGGCACATGATTTAACAACACCATGGATAAGCGGTTACCAGCGGGTGGGGCGACTGGGAATTGACCATCGGGGGCAGGAACTTCTGGCGGTGACGAAAATGTTCTATATCTTCATCGCGGTGGTGGTTACTTGGGTGTATACATCTGGCAAAACAGCCAGCTGTACACTCAAAATGGGTGGGTTTTATTGTACGTCAATTACACCTCAATGAAGCTGACTCTGCGAACTTTAAATGTGGAAGTCCGCATTAATGTGGACATATGCACAAAATGGGCACACTCTGGGGATGCTGCTTTGCTAAAAATTACAAAAACGGACAGTCTAACGTGTGTTCTAATAGACAAACTCATTTGTTCACTCATGCGCTTTATTCATTCCCTCGACAAACACTTTTGACGATTCGCTATGTGGCTGGCCCGGGGGTCAGTGACCGTGGAGGTCAAAGAGAAGCAGCTCAGCCCTCAGGAGGGGGTCTTGACTGGGAAAAAGGATGAGCCCAGCTAGGGAACCACACGTGCCACTATGCCAGTCCAGAGGTGGCCGTGGAACCAAGAGAGGGGCCAGCGGGGTCCCATCTGGTCAGGCAGTCACAGAGGCTGCTCCAGGACACCCCGCCTTTCCCTCCTCCCATGTGGACCCTGACAATGCCCCCAGCACAGCACAAGACTACACCATGTCCAGCAATCAAAGACCTGATATGTTTACTTTAAGTAACACATAATTACTCATGGAGCCAATGTCAGGATTTGGAGATAATTCCTCCCTATTTGTCTTCATTCTAAATAAATAATAGCATTGACATGAAGTTTGAAAGAAAAAAAACTGCCCATAATCTAATTCCCCAAACACAGCTCAATATATTTTCTCCCACATTTTGTCCACACGGAGGCATGGTTTGCATAGTATCACTCTAGCAAAAACACAGATGTCAAAAAACATATAAAGTCATGTTTACACACTGCCTTTTGAACTTCTGTCACTTGTCCTTGTCTAGCTATATTTTCTAGTTCTGATCATTTAGCAATGACCACGGAAGAGAGAGAGAAAACTCGAGAAGAGTGAAAAACGAACACCTTTTGCAAGTTAAATACGCGTTTGCATTCATGTCTAGCAGGAAATGTTTGTTGCCAGTCACACTATGAAAGGTCAACAGCTGAATAAACACGTGTGACAAAGGCCGGGAAGGCCAGGTGGGCGCTGTCTTTCTGACCGCCTGTCATGCAACACTGGTTGGCCTTACCCTTCGTTTCATTGAGTAAAAGGTGAGAATAACTCCCCCATTTTACACGGGAGGAAACTGAAGATTAGTTTAGAAGCTATTTACCTTCCAGTACCGAAGATTTCTCAGTTAACCACACACAACGGCACCACGTCCCCACTTCTCATCCTATCGCTTTCTGCGCCCTGGCAGCTGGATGTTGAATAAATGCGCATATGCTCAACTCACTACGCTTGAATAAAAAGTCAGCTCTCTGTTCTACAAGATATTTTATGTCTACGGCAATAAAATGCAGGCTATGTCCGCAGACGGGCCTTGTTTTAAAAAATAAAACATTAACATGCTGGAATTTGAATGACAAAGGTCATTAGTGTGAACACAAGGATTCCTGTTCGGGCAACATGTCGATCTGCTCATCCCTCTGGTCCAGGTGTCAGTCTGAAACGCTCAGCCTTTACTAGAAACTCAGAGATCTGCCACGGGTTGTTCTTCTGCATGACGACACGAAAGGGAACCTGCGTCAACTGCTTTTTTCTCAGTCTGTAATCAAACTACAAGTTCTAAGACTATAACTTAGGGAGAATCCAGACAGCGGCCCCACAGTGCCTGTGTGCCCCGAGGAAGCGAGTCCTGTCTACACTGGGGCCTCCTCAGGGGACGTCACAGCCCCCAACAACAGGAGCAGATCAGGTTCGATGCAATGCTTTCTTGATTTTTCAAAATTTCTCTACATCCTCAGATTTTCTAGTCAACATCAGCATTAAGACAGTTAAAGATTCTACGCAAAAAAGCTAATTTTTAAAATGTTAATAAAACTCATCAGAATATCAGCCTCCTGATTTTCTCAAATAGCCAGCAAGAGTTCTTCCTAATATATGTCTCTTTAAAAAAAAAAAAAAAAAATGAATCCTCCATACTAATTTTACTTCTGATAGTTCGGCTTGATCTTCCTTTTTCTGTCATACCATTCCCATATGTTACCATTTCTAGAAAAATCTGGGTTTTCACAAGAGCTCATGGGGCCAAACCTGGCCCGCCAGTGCTCCCGGGTGCCAGGCGGGACGTTGAGGCAGGGCTGGGCCAAGGCTCACCAGGAGAGGCAGTCCTTGAGCGCCGAGTAGTAGGGGAACCTGGAGACCACGCACACCGCGAAGGGCACGAAGCAGCCGGCTGCACTCAGTCTGCACGGCTCCCAGTGCGATTTGCCATTGTAGAAACAGTGCTCGTCCTGGAGAAGAAGCAACAGCGACGTGTCACCTCCCGACCCTGGCCCCGAGTGTCGCCACAATCACAGGGACAACAGCCTGCATGTAGGCCGAGAGATGTGGCCTCCCGGGACAGCTCTCAGCACACGGGGGAAGACAAGCTCGCCAGGACCGAAACGTCGCGCACTCAGGGTATAACGCGGTGCGCTGGGCCCTTGCACATCCCCAGAGGTCGTTTGGGCCAGCTGCCCTACTCCACAAGCAGAAGGGGCAGGGCCCATCTGATTACATCCTATGCCTCTCGACACTTACAGCAAACCACGTAAGGAGACTCTCACCAAAAAGTAAAACGATAAAAGTAACCGCCCCAGTCTCGGGCAGAGGGCAGAGTGTGATCCAGGCAGCCACTTCCCTCTACCGTGTGGAAGTCACTGACTGCCCTTGGTGAAGCACCGGGACACGAAAACAAAGCCCACCAGGCTACCTGTTGCTTCTGGAAACCCCCGGAAGTAGGCAGCTGACCACTCCATACCGTCAGGTCCCTCATTTCCCCTATGAGCTCGTCCCAGGCCAGCTGGTTCACACACAGCAGCCCTGCCCAGAAAACACTCCCCAAATGTGTGACGACTGGATCTACCCTCATACCTAAACCCAGGTGCCCTGCATAGTCAAAAGGCGGCAACAACCCAAATGTCCACCAGCCAGGAACGGACAAACAGAATGTGGTTTACACACACCATGGAATATGATTCTGCCACAAAAAGGAGTGAAGCACTGGCATATACTCCAACTTGTGTGAACTTGGACAACATTATACGAAGTGAAAGAAGCCAGATACGAAAGGACACGTATTGTATGATTCCACTTACAAGAAATGGCCTGAATAGGCAAGTCCATAGAAACAGAAAGCAGATGACTGGTGGCCAGGGCTGGGGGCAGGGGGACTGGGGGGTGACTAGTGAGCGGTACAGGGTTTCCCTTGGGGTTGACAAACACGTTTTGGAACTAGAAAGTAATGGTAGTTGTACAACAAATGTTGTGAATGTACAAAATGCCACTGAATTGTTCACTTTAAAATGGTTAAAATGGTGACTGTTATGTGTATTTGATCACAATTTAAAAATACCTAAACCTAGGGACCGGCCCAGTGGCACAGTGGTTAAGTTCGCACGTTCCCTGGTTCGGATCCCGGGTGTGGACATGGCAACGATTAGCACACCATGCTTTGGCAGGCGTCCACATATAAAGTAGAGGAAGATGAGCACGGATGTTAGCTCAGGGCCAGTCTTCCTCAGCAAAAAGAGGAGGATTGGCAGCAGTTAGCTCAGGGCTAATCTTCCTCAAAAAAAAAAAAAAAAACCAAACCTAAACCCAACCTCAGAGGGAAGTCATGGAGCCACGTACGTGCAGGGGCCGGTAGTATTGGGCTACCACACCGTAGGTTCTATTCCCACAGACATCGGTCAGCACCAGAAAATGGACACAATCCTCCTTTGGTTCAGAGGCCACACACACACCCCCTGTGGACAGAAAAAAAAAAAGAAGAAACCTCGTTATGGCCACGGGTCATGCACCTTAGGGCCTGGGCTATCCGCGAGCCGGCTGCCACAGCGTACGGAGCACGGCTCTTCCACCGTCGACAGGGGCGCCTGGACACGAAGTGCTAATTCTTCCCGTCATGCTCTGAACCCGCTCCTCCTGCCTCAAGCCCTCCCCCTCTCCCCCACAAAGGGCAGCGATTCCTCTGCCAGCCCTGTGTGCTCTGAAGAACGTGTGAAGGAACACATGGATGACCGCAGAGAAACCCTCAGGGTGCCTGTCTCCCGGGCACACAGGGGAAGTGGGTGTGCCTGCCTATCCCGGTTTATAATCCCTGGGGCCAGGAAACGGTATCAACTCCACGATGGAAACTATCAGACAGGCAATTTTATGTCAAGTCCTTAGTCTGAGTTTTCGACATCACCCACTTTTAACATTTCGCAAAAACTGAAGCCCAGAAACACAAGCCTGCTGTTTCCAGGAACTGGCCAGTTGGGGAGAAAACGAAAGGACACAGAGAACAGGGAGGGGGCAGGTGGGAGCACACTCGGGTGGAAGTGCTGCAGGCCAAGGGGTCAGGGCGGCAACCCGTCTGCCAGGCCTCTGAAGACGAGACTTCCAATCCAACTGAAACCCTGTGAAAGCACCATAAACAAACCGTGCAGCCTCTCCCCTGGGACTCGGTTTGCCAAAAAATGAGGACTGCGCTAGGTGATCTCGGCTTCCTTTTAGCGTTGAAACTCCCAAGAGCAAGAAAACTCAATCCCGAGATAGGACAGAAGATGCAGTGAGGGTTGCCGGCTCCCCCCAAGTCCCACAGCCTCAAGTGCGCTGATGTCTAGAAGCAGATCACTGGTGAGGCTAGAAAGCAAGGGGATACCTGGGAAGCACAGCTGAGGCAGGGCGAGCAGGTCCACGCCGTTGGGGATGCTGATGTCTTCGGAGTCGGGCTCTCTGGGGCCCCCCGGGAGGCCCTTCCAGGGCTCTGGTTTGGGCTTCTCTCTCTTCTTCCTGAGGGAGCGCCTTCTGGGTTTGCTTAGAAGCACGCAGCTGGCACCAGTCGTCTGACCGTCCTCCTTACTGACAAACGGAGGCACGAAAACGGACAGGACCTCCGGATCGAGAGAAGACAGACTTTTGACTCCCTTTCTCTGGGCAACCTAAAACAGGCAGCAATACGAGTTACCACAGCGGCGCGGCACTTGTTCTGCTCCGCCCTTCCGTCTAAGCATCCACCCTTCGTTGTCGTCGTCTCCCCTGTGCGCCCACAAACACAGCACGAGTGTGCACTGTCATGTGAACAGCCTCTCAGCCAGCAGCTCAGGACGGGAAGGACCGCCTTGGAAGTGGCTTTTAGGAATGTCTCAGGCCCTTCGTTCAGGCAAGTCATTAACCTCCTGGAGCCCGGTTCCTGGGCTGTTAGCACGGACGGCACCGACCCACCCCTCGGCACAAAGCGCTGTGGGTCAGAGACGGGTGGGTACTGGGATGGCCAGACCCGAGTTCAAATCCCGGCTCTGTCTCAAACTGCAGCAGCAAATTACGTGGTCCCTCTGAGCTTCCCTTGCAAACGGTGAGTGCAAGGAATACAGGAGACTGAACAGGTAAAGTGCTCAGCCCCCGTGGGCCCCCAGAAAGCCCCCACATCCTGTGATGTGGGTAGTGGGGTGGGCAAGTGTGGTGAGGGCTCTGTATATTGTCAAGCCCCATACAATCCACAATTCCCAACACAGCGCCCTCCACGCCAGCCGGGCCATTACACACGTCAGTTCCGTCACCACTGATCAGGGAAGATGGAGAGAGGAGTGAGGAAAAGGCACTGACGGATACAGCAAGAAGAGAGGCATCCTTCCTCCATCGACCATGGTCCATCCAGAAAGGGGGCCATTCAGCTCAAATGCTTTTAAACTTGAACTTGGCACATTTTTTTTTAACCTTTTGTCTTTTCATTCTTCCCCAAAATATCAAGAACTTGGGCCCCACTTTCTCTGTCTTTTCTGTCTAACTACAGGCCTGATAGAGTTCTTACTACAGAGTTGAGACTACCCGCATGGTGCTGACTGCTTCCAGGTCTTTCCAAGAAGGCATGTGAACCTTAGTCCATGAGGGAGAAGCAAGTGGTCTGGGCACCAAGCTGGACAGAGAGAAAAGTCTGCAGCAGGATTCTCTGCATATGAGAGATACGGGAAGGGAAGAGGGCCCGGGGTGGGCCGCAGGCACTGGAGGGTCTTTGAGGGACCTGAGCAAGGGCAGCAGGAAGGACATCATTGTCACCAGGAGAAATGTCTCCTTGACCAGCAGAAAAGGCAGAGCCAACATCAACATTTCAGTAAGAGTCAGTGGTACCAACGGGGCATTCTTACACAGAAAGGACTCATACGACGACGGCATTTTCAATCCGCAAATACACTCTAAACGCTATATGCGTGCTTTTATGCTATATTGTTTAAATGTAGACAAAAATTTCTTTATATTTTGAAAAAGATTGAATACCAGTAGGAACCAGGACCAAGCATGGGAAATCCAGATTATTGTGTTAATCTGTTAATTGTGTTAATCGGTGTGTCATGCATGAAAGGAACCCAGTTCTTCAGTTATATGAAATCTTTTCTAAAACTTTCCTATCAAGATCAGCAGTTGGGCCCTAACTATGAAAACATGCTCGGCTATTTCTCCCTCACAAAACACTGAGCGGTACGTCACCCACCGCGAAACCACTCGAGATAAATGACAGTCAGAGGAGCGACAGTTTGCTCCAGGCAGACAGGCCCAGACAGCTGACGGCCCTTTTCCAGGCACCTCCCCAGCCACCTCCTTCTGCTCTGTTACCTCCGTCCTGACTGCTCCTCCGCAGCCCCCTGGGGACCCTTTCCTCCTGGCCGTGACTTCCCAGGGCTGAGTACTCGGCCCCAGTCCCTCCTCACGCCCCTGGCCGGCCAGCAATCTGAACACTCAGGAGGTTCCATCCACGCACACGGGGACAGTTCTGAGTCCTCCTCGCAGCTCAGACCTCTTTCCAGTCCCAGACTAACCCAACTGCCTCCTGACAGACCCAGATGGGTCCCCTTAAACTTCCCGTTTCCAAAATTAAGCTCATGCCGGTTTCCCCCAAACCTGATCTTCCACCTACACGCTCCTCTGCGAGGAAGACGTCACCGCTGCGGTCTCTGGGGCTGGGACTCCGGCACTGTGGGCCCTGCCCCCTCAGTCCCCATCTGCAAACCCACACCTCAGGGCCACCCTCAGACCGAGCACCTGCACACCCCCAGGCTCACAGCAGCACAGACTCACCAGGAACCAATCCTTCAAGGTCTCTCCTGGGAGAATGACACCACCTGCTCTCTCGGCCCAGACCCCCTACCTGCATCCAGGTCCACTTCCCAAAGGGGTGGCCCTGTCTAAACGGCACACACGGCTCGTCACTCACCTGCTCCAACGGGCAGTGGCTCCTGATGCTTGGCATTGGCCTCTTGCCCCAGGAGAGACCAGGCCCTTCCACGGGCCCAACCAGCCCCAGAGACCCACCTCTATCCCTCCACCAGACCCAAAAAAGAGTCTGTTTCTCTACATTGCCGTTATTACTATACACTCCCGGGCATGTATCACACGTGTCCACGCGTCACAGGACAGACTGACAACCTGGCTGGCTATGCACCTGAGCCTGCTTCTGAAGCCAGGGTACCCCCAAAGCCACACACGACTGAACCCTCAGTCATTCTCCAGACGCACATGACTTTGTTACGATGCTGTGCTCTCCCTGCTCCTCACTCTGCCTGACAGGTGCCCAGACGCTCCCCAGTCCATCACCTCCCCAGGGACCATCTCATCTTCACCCTCACTGGAGGGGAACTTTCCTCTCCCTGCAGTCATGCCCCTGGTTCATCACCTCCTAGAACACCTCCTTCCAGGCCCCACTCCCTTCCCTCATCACCTCCTAGAGCATCTCCTTCCAGGCCCCACTCCCCTCCCTCATCACCTCCTAGAGCATCTCCTTCCAGGCCCCCTCCCCTCCCTCATCACCTCCTGGAACACCTCCTTCCAGGCCCCACTCCCCTCCCTCATCACCTCCTAGAACACCTCCTTCCAGGCCCCACTCCCCTCCCTCATCACCTCCTAGAACACCTCCTTCCAGGCCCCACTCCCCTCCCTCATCACCTCCTAGAACACCTCCTTCCAGGCCCCACTCCCCTCCCTCATCACCTCCTGGAGCACCTCCTTCCAGGCCCCACTCCCTCCCTCATCACCTCCTAGAGCATCTCCTTCCAGGCTCCCACCTTCCCTTTCCAATCACTTCCTAAAGCACAGCGGCCCTGCACAGTGGTACTCCATCACCTTCAGGGTTGTGTGGTGGGTGAGGCAGGGACTGCCTTCCTGTCCCCTCTGCATCCCCACACTTAGCACAGAAGACGGCTCTTAGTGGATGCGGTTCACCCGTCCGGGCTCCGGCACTCGGTGACCCCTGAGAGGCATGCTCTGGGCTGAATGTTGGTCATCACACTGAAGGCAATAAAATTCCCATTCCCTCGATTCATCTTGAGTCATGAAAGTGATGTGGCCGAATTCAGCCAGCTCGGCATCCAGCAGTTCCTCACCCATCTGTTTTTTTCTCAAAACGCACATCCCCGCTCCCTTTTCTGATTGGATAAGCAACATAGTCTCATTAAAAAGAAAATAACAACAATATAAAAACAATAAAAGAAATAACAATAGGAAGGGAAGGCCTCCTTTAATTCCATGACTCAAAGGTAACACACTTTGCACAGTGGGATACATTCTTCCCACGTTTTATGTATATATAAATATAATTCCTTCGTAAACACAGTCATCCTATTTAAATGATTCCATTAGCTTTTTTTTCCACTTGACCATAAGCGTGGCTGACTTCCCCGTTCCCAGCTACACAGTGTCACCCTGTGACAATTCAGCAGCGTACCTGCCTGATCCCCTCCTGAGGGTCAGCTGGGTCCTCCTCCAGTCTTCCTCACGCTGGACAACCTGAGCACGGGAGCAATGAACAGTCTCACCGGTACCATTCGCACACGTCCAACTCCTTAATTAGAAGAAAGCCTCCAAGCACTCCTGGAGCCCAGCGTGTCCTACGTCCCTTTCTGACATATGGGGCAACTGCCCCTCCCCCACAGGCTAAGACAAGGCCCATTTCCACCGACTCTTGCGACAGTTATTTCCTGCTCTTCTCCCCCAGACACTGACTTACCAAAGCCCCACCCAATAACCATTTTAGCCCCTCCAAAAAAAGAGCTAATTAAAAAGTAAAACCCACAACACCCTAATTCATCTGTCACAGACTTATTTCCCTTAGATGATACAGTGGCATTGATCTTCACTATAGGATTGGCCATCATTTGTGAAACAAAACAGAAATTAATGGATGTTTTTATTGCTCTAGAACTGCACTGTCCAACACAGTTGCCAGTAGCCACTGAGGCGATTCAAATTTAAATTAATTAAAATGAAATGAAATTAAGAATCCAGCTCCTCAGGGGCACTAGCATCCAGTAGCCATATGTGGCCGGTGGCTACTGTATAGGACAGCACAGATAAAGAGCACTGGCTGTCACCATCCAGAAACTTCTGCTGGACACTGCTGCTCTGGAAATTGAAAGCCAGGATGCTTGCTCTCCACTAAAAACCATAAAAATGTGCCTTCACACACAGAATTAGCTAGAGACCTAGACTATGAAAGGTGTGCAGAGCACGCTTCCATCTCTGTGGGAACCCAGCAGCCCACATGGGATCCAACTGTATGCTCGAATTCTTTGTCACTATCTCATAAAACAAACACACTCCAGCTAAGTAGTAAAACAAAAAGTCAGGACACTATACAGTCCTAAGATTAAGTTGGATGTTTCTCATACCTCTGGGCCTTTTTTCATGTGTCACCAAATATAAATGCCTGAACCACAGAGAAATAGCTATTTTAAAAAGCAAAATTAAAAGTTACAAAAAGGGCTTCGGCATTTAAAATAGAACTGCTACAAAAATAAAACTAAGTACGAAGATATGGTTGGTTAATCGTAACATTAACGTAGGCCTTGAAGTAAGGTTGCTCCAGGAAGTTTAATCCATCTCTTAACCTCCCTTTATTCCTGCTCCTTCAACTATTTTTCTCTCCATCCTCTGCCAAACCCCTAACAGAATCAGGGTATGGAATAAAGAGGATAAAAGTTACCATGTAGATTAGCGAACCGCCCACTGGGAAAATGTTACAGCCTGTGCAGTTCAGGAAAGTACCACTGTAAATATTCCAGTTGATTCATCCTGCTCTCAAAAGACATGTCTCACATCAAGGCAACAAACAGATGCGTTGTAACCGTCCAAGAAGCAAAGATGCCTAACTGTGGAGAAGACTACAACCAGCTCATTTCCTATTAGAAGAAAAAGGAGGAAATGCCATTTGGCACCTTCAAGGCAGAGAGACAAGTGAACTCAGTCAACAAGGGTCAAAGGAGATGGAGATCAAAAGGGGACACTGACATTATGGGGGGGTCAGGGAGTAAGAAAAGGGGAGGAAAATGCAGAAATCATCGAATTGGCTCTGTACTAAAGCCAAGAAGTAGAGACCACCAAGACATTAACAGACACTGGTCTGGTTCATTTCAGCCACATTCAGCTTCTCTGGGTGAGGTCCTTTCAACCCTGCAGTCTTCAATTCTCAAATGCCTTTCTCTGCCTTTCAATGCCGTCATCTGGAACTAGAAGAAAGGACCTGCCCAGGTAACTGGGCGGTAGAGTCGGGGAATCTCTGAATTAACCAAAAGAAAACGACATAGACAGTCACTGACATCCTGGGCCGAGAGAGGAAGAGGGCCACAGATTGATTCAAAGTGAGCCGGGGTTCCAGAAGGAAGAAAAAGTGAGAGCACAGGAAAGAAACAAGGAGAAGGAGAATTTCCAAAGCTGCTGCTTTCCTGGAGAAAGGGACAAGAGTTTGTCCCGTTGGCTGCTAGGGCGCAGAGACAGAGGAAACGGAGAGGGAGGAAGCAAGGGTTCCAGCGCGAGTGAGAAAAGCAGCTAGGTTTCATCGCAATCGGCTAAATGAAGAACACGTAAAGGCAGTCCTTAAATCTAAAACTTAAAATCTCAGTAAACCGTCCCTAGAACAGAACCCACCACTTAGGGGACAGTGAGCCCTTGCGTCACGAATGAAATCACTTAATCGGGGTCGAGGCGAGGCCGGGAGAGTCCAGGCGCAGCGGCCGCATTAGCCTCGCCCACCCCGCCTGCACCTCGCCCAGGTGGGCGTCCTGGAGACGAGGGGCGGGCGCACGCGAGCGCCCCCGGTCACCGCAGTGGCCGCAGGGCTCCCGCGGGTCCCCGCCCAGGGGCGCTCCGGGAGGGCCAGGGAAGGAGCCGGGCGGCGGCCACCCGCGACTCCTCCGCTGCTGGGAGGGCGGCTGCTCTGGGCACCGCAGGCTGGAGGGAGCCGGGCCTGGCCGGACCTCGGCCTGCTGCCTCCACCCCGCAGACGCTCGGGGTCCCCGCCCAGGGCATTCCGTGGGCACAGGGCGGGGTGGCGGGGCCCGGACGCCCAGGCTGGGGGTCGAGGGGTCCGCCGGGCACGGAGCGCCGCCTCGGGGTGCTCCAGGTCCTGACCCCGCTCTCCGACCGCCGCAGCCTCCAACCTTCGCCCGGCCTGCGCCCCGCCTCAGTTTCCCCGTGGGGCCCTTACCTGCTCGGGGCCGCGGAGACTGTCCCGGGGGGCCCCCAGCAGCGCGCACAGCTCCAGCAGCCCCGAGGGCAGCGCCAGGGGCTGCGGCGCGGCCTCTGCCATGCCTGCTGCGCGGCCGCAGCCTGCTGGGCGCACCCCGCTGGGGCCGCTCGGCCGCCGGTTCCGACCCCGCGCTCCGGTCGCGCCAACGCCGGCCCAGCGCCCGAGCGTCTGCAGCCCGGGGGTCCCGGGGAGCGCCGTCCGCGGGGCGGGGCCTGCGCGGGGCCGGGCCTGCTTGGGGGGGCGGGGCCTTCCCTGCGGCCCGGGGTGGGGGCGGGGCCCGAGCGGGGGCGGGGCCTAGAAGGTCTGAGTTGAACCCTGCGGGGGCGAGGTCTAGGTGGGGGCGTGGTCTTCCTTGGGGGCGGGGCCTGGCGGGGGCCGGAGCTGGGCCCGGCGCAAGGTCGTCATTTCCGAACCGGCCCGGCGGGTCCTGGCGCGTGCGCGGCACGCGCACCGCCCCCCTCTGCCGGCCCCGCCCCGCCGCAGCCCCTTTCCCCCGGAGCTGAGGAAGGAATGGGTGCGGTCCCCAGGTGGCCGGCAAGGGCTCCCAGCCCCAGGGGCCCCGGGCGTGAGGATCCCCTGCGCCGGCAAGCCCCTGGGCCCACCATGGAAAGCGTGGAGGGAATAAGGCCAGGCGCATCCCCCTCCGCTGTCGCCGCCTCCAGGAAGCCCTCCTGGGTCCAGGGCCGCGGAGTAGGCCAGGCGTGGACAGCTGGAAGGGCTGGCGGGGAAGCGGGTGGAAAGCTCCATTCCTGGTTAATAACTCTGCGCAGTTAACCTAAGGCTGGCCAGGTGCAATAAGAGGTTGAGTAAACTCAGCAGGAAATGGGGCAGGGTAAGCCCGGGACGCACAGGACTAAGGAGGGTGGGAGGCTGCACAGGGCCCTCCCACGGCCAGCTCCAGGCCTGGCCTGATCGCGGTGGACCACGGGCCTGCCCCAGCCACGGGCTGGGCCCAGGAGACTAGCTTTGGTGCCTGGTCATTGGACAGAACCTGGAGTGGACCCGAGTTCCAGTCCTAGCTCTGCCTCCCAGCTGACCTTGAGCAAATCCCTCACCCTCTCTGGACCCTGGCATGTGTCAGTAAAACCCGGTGGGGAATGATTCCAAAAGAACTTTTCTAGTTCTAATAATCTATGATTGTTAACAAAAATAAATAACCTGAAATGCTTAATAATGTCATCAGCCTAGGAAGAAAAGGCCCCATAACTGCAAAGGAATGTGAAAATCAAAAGGGGGGGCCGGCTGGCCTGGATCTGACGGCAGAAAGTTTCCTTCCTCCTTTCTGGCCTGGTGAGCCCCTCACTGGTGCACCCGGACTAAGGATCACTTAGTAAGTCACCTAAGGATCGTGAGTCACAGCTGGTTCTGGCTGTGGCCCGGATGCGCCTGGCATCCATTGGCTCTGACCAGTGAGCCGTGACAGGTTTTTACACTCACTGACTTCAAAAGAAGGGTGGATTTTGCTTGCACTTGTCTGGCTCTCTCCACGTTGTCCTTGACATTGGCGGCCTCAGCAGAGGGCACGGCTGAGTCTGTCACCTGGGCCACCCCAGTGCCCAGAGAGAGGCTCGCAGATACCAGTGGGAGGCATGAGCCACTCCTGGAAGGTGGCAAAGCCTTGGGCTGGCAGGGCCCTGGGCTGGAGTCTGGCTCCTGCGTCGGCTGCGTGACCACCAAGCCCTAAGCGGCTTCCTGTTTGTACAAACACTGCTGGGCGTGGTCGTCATTCAGGGAGGTAAACACTGGGCAGCTGGCGCCTGGGGACCTGGTAAGGCTCAAGCAAGAGCAGGTGTCCCTTTTCCTGGGAGAGGTGGTAAGGCTAAAGAAAGGGAGCTCCAGCTGTGCGTGGGGCTGTGCGACTCCACTCTCTAGGCCTCCCTGTCCTAATCTTTAACACCAGAGAGGGGACCAGGTGACCTCCACGAGGCTGCTAGCTCCTGGCTCTGTGCATTTTCATAAGTCCCCAGAGCTCATGCTGTGGAGAGTTCCAAAGTGCCTGCAGGAAGCTTTGCCCCATCCTTGAAAAGGGCTAATGGGATTGGGGATGGAAGTGGAGATAACCAGCAGCCAAAATCATGGTGGACAAGCCACGGAAAGGTCACTTAGGCAGATTATGCAAATAAGAGGACCCACAGAAGAAGGGAGGAGCACGTTGAGCCTGGCCACCTGCCCAGGGGGCTGGCACTGCCCCTCACTGGAGTCAGGGAAAGCCCAGCTCAGAGTGGCTACAGAACTTGCCTGCACAGCGCGGGCTGCAGGATGACTCTCTCTGTAGGTTACCGCCCATCCCCGCTTCCTGTAGAATGAGTTTGCTGCCCTGTCTAGCTCTCAGCATTGCTGTGAAGGTCAAATGAGAAAATAGATATGAAAATAGTTTGTAAACCATAAAATACTGATGCGAAAATGGGGTGAGCACAACGTCGTGAATATATTAAACGACATTAAAGCGTTCGCTTTGCAATAGTTGATTTTGTGGTATGGAATTTCACCTCAGTAAATTATTTTTTTAATGGAGCTTGTGAGGACTGCAGGCTCAAACTGCAGTATTTCAGTGCTCCTTAGGCATTTTCGCAGGGGTTTATGTGTTAAATTCTTTTGAAAAAATATAGAATGTGAGGGAGAAAGTGTCATAACGTTGGATTTGGCAATGATTTCTTGCGTATGACACCAAAAGCACATGCAACGAAAGAAAAAATAGATGAATTCATCAAAATTAAAAACTTTTCATGCATCAAAGGCCACTCTCAAAAGAGTGAAAAGGCAACACACAGAATAGGAGAAAATATTTGCAAATCATATAGCTGATAAGGGATTAATATCCAGAATGTATAAAGAACTCCTACAGCTCAAAACAACAACAAAAACCATTAAAAAGTGGACAAAAGATTGAATAGAGTTTCTCCAAAGATAGACAAATGGCCAGCAAGCATATGAAAAGATGCTCACCACCACTAATCATTCGGGAAATGGAAATCAAGACCCCAATGATGTGTCACTTCACACCCATGAGGTTGGCTACTATGAAAAAACAGAGATAACTAGTGTTGGCGAGGCAATGGAGAAGTTGGAACCCTTGTGCCCGCTGGTGGGAACGTAGAATGGTGAGCCACTATGGAAAACAGTTTGGCTGTTCCTCAAAAATTTAAAAATAGGATCACCATATGATCTAGCAATTCCACTTCTGGGTAGAGCCCCAAAAGAATCGAAAGCTGGGACTTGAAGAGGTGTCTGTACGCCCGTGTTCACAGCAGAGTTATTTCACGATAGCCAGAAGGTGGAAAGGACCCAAGTGTCATCAATGCATGAATGGACAAACAGGTATTTTACTTTCAATAAAAAGTGTGACGGCTCTCTGTTTCACGTCTCCCGCAGCCGGTTTAGTGCACGGGGGCACAGCTTTCCCAGCTCTTTCCTACACTTCCTCAGAGCCGTATGCGATACATGATATGATCTTTACGTGTGGATATAAATAGGCAAGTGTAAGCACTTTACTGACTTGGTGGGCAATGCAAAAGTGAAATGATCTTATTTCTCCAACTGAAGAACCTCACAGTGGGGCCAGCCCGGTGGCATGCTGGTTGGGTTCGCATGCTCTGCTTTGGCAGCCCAGGGTTCGTGGGTTCGGATTCAGGGCACAGACCTATACACCGCTCGTTGAGCCATGCTATGGCAGCATCCCACATGCAAAATAGAGGAAGATTGGCACAGATGTTAGCTCAGGGCCAATCTTGCTCACCAAAAGAAAAGAAAGAAAAAAAACCTCACAGCAACAACAACAAAAATAGGGAATGAATGTGTAGGATGTTAAGTGTTCTGCTCCAGAGCAATGTCACTTTGTCCCTTGCAGAAGGGGAGAAAAAGTTCTAGTGATCAGTGGGAGGGGTCGTGTTCCTGTTACAGCATGTGGGCACACGGAAGCCCAGAGCTCACACCAGCCTGTCCCAATTCCCTTTCTTGGGGCCACCCACCACTGGGGGCATAGTCGTGGGGAACTCATCTGCCTTGCTGAGCCTCAGTTTCCTTATCTGCAGAACAGGGGTGACACCCATCTCACAAGCTGCTGGAAAATGGAATACGCCAATGACTGCAGGAAAGCCATGTGCAGAGAGCAGGGACATGCCAGGGGGTCTACCATAACTGTTTGGACAGCCCTGCATTAAAAGTCAAACCTTGGGGGCAGACGAGGCCCTTTGAAGTCTGGCCTCAGCTGATTGCTCCGACCCCAGCCCTCCGCGTGCCTGCCCGGCACCCCAGGCTCGCTCGGTGTCCCCAGATGCTGCTGCTCTCACCCTCCCCTGCAGGCTGCCTCGGAGGTGCCTTCGCTGCTCTGGCCTGCACCTGCAGCTGCACCGTGCCCCCGCCTGCCCCGTGGGCAGTGGGACGCCCGCTCTGAACCCTAGAGCCCTCTGCTCTGAATCACAGCCGCTTCGTTTTCAATCGCCTGGTGCAAATCTCGATTCCAATATTTGCTAAGTATTTGACCCTGGACAGGTGACTTCATCTCTCTGGGCCTCGGGTGCACTCATCTGTAAAATGGGGATGAGAGCATCGACTCTGTGGCTGAGAGCTCAGTGTCACACAGGCCGCAGCGGATGATGAGGTGCAGGCAGCATGCCCTTCCACCAGCATCGTTTCCAGGAATTGTCTACAGGGCCTGTCCCCGACTTGATGGTAAGTGGGGACCGGGTCACACTGACACACACAACCCGAGAGAACACAGCGTGCACCTCCACACCATGTAGTACCAGCTGTCGGATGCAGGCCGCAGCACCCGGATGCCCCTTCCTGCGTCACAGCTGGTTTTAAACTTGGAAATTCCTTATTCCTCATGAAAAGTCTGAGGTAGGGGTTAGCTAGTTCTCCGTGCGAAAACATAAGCTGAGCTTCAGCTTTTCTTGGGAAAGTATAGTCACAAATCTGTAAGCAGAGAAATACATGAGTCTGAAGAAACAGTTTTCTCCAGGAAACGAGAGGCCCAGCACGGCCAGAGAAGAATGTTCGCCAAGGAGAAATCAGACATAACCACACCCCATAAATCCAAGCCCTTCTTCCTAGCTGTCTAGCCTAGGAAGTCTCTCACCTCCCGAGTCTCGGGCTCCTCATTCCTGTTGGGCTGTTTATTGAGCACCTATTGTGTGCCTGGTCCCGTGGTAGCAGCTGGGAACACAAAGAATAAAATAAATACAGACCCAACCTCTTCACCCCACCCCCACCCCAGCAGGGCCCCTGACCCAGCAGGAGACTCAGGTGAGAGGGAATCCCTGAAACCAACCACGAAGAATGAAGAGACATTTTCCTGGGAGAAAAGGCCCAGAGGGAACAGCAGGCCAGGCAGAGGGAACAGCATCGTGTGTGCAGAGGCCCACGAGCGAACACTTGGGTCCTGCAGCCTGGGAGCTGATGAGAGATGTCTGTCTCGTGCCCACTGCTCTGCCCCGGCCCCTGGAACAGCGCCCAGTGCCCATGCCATGGAGCATGGCGAGGCTCCATGTTTGCTTAGGGGAGAGATGAGGACAGCTGGAGAGGGGACAGGGACTGGTGGAGGAGGCTCTGGCACCACACTCAGGAGGCTGGCATCTCTCCTGGAGATCATGACAAGTGGCTGAGGACTTTGACCAGGAAAGAAATGGGGCCAGTTTGGTATTCGAGAAAGCTGACTCAGGCTGCAGGGCAGGGGCGGGAAAGCAACTGTGAAGTCTGCAGTCACCAGGCAGGGGAGGGAGGGTCAGACTATGCAGTCAGTGCAGAGCCGGGAGGGCATAGGGTGAGAAACACTCAGGAGGCAGGATCGCCAGGATGGGGAGGGGGCCAGCGTGACCCCAGGTTTCTCCTCCCTGGCCCCACAAACGAGAGCGGGCCCCCGTACCAGCTCCTCAGCATGGACGACACCACATTCTGGTGGTCCACCCTCCCGCTGGTCGGTCAGCTCCCTCAGGGCAGGGCCTGCGGCTGAGATGCCCTCTGCTCGGTCTACGGAACCTGTACTCAGCCCAGCACACAGCAGGCCCTCCCCGGTGCAGGAAGATGCCCTGAGGACCAGGCAGGTGGGAACAGAGGAGCCTCAGAGGGACAGAGGACCTTGACCAGCCTGTGGACATCTAACTGGGACATCCTGCAGGCTGCGTGTGTGTGTGTGCACATGTGAGCCTTTGTGTGTGTGTGTGTGTGTGAGCAGGTGTGTGCCGGTGTGTTTAGCGACTTGTGTACTGTCTCGTTCAGGTCCGGCCTCTTCTTCCCTCTCCTGTGGTGGGAAAGGATGGCAGAATTGTAAGAGAGCCAGAGCGCCGTTGTAATAGATGGCATGTGTGTCTGGGCAATGGGGATCAGGTGACAAGCCCCAGCCGTCATCCAGAGAGGTGATGGTGTCACAGTAAATGGCACGGTGCCACTGGATGCCACTGTAACCACAACGCGGGAGGGGGCCACCTCGTGAAATGCCCTTGGCTGCCCAGACAGCCCGCTCCTGCCCTAACCAGCTACAACCCCATTGTTAAAAGTTGTTTTCTGGGGCTAGCCTGGTGGCATAGTGGTAAAGTTCCCGCGCTCTGCTTCTGCGGCCAGGGGTTCACAGGTTCGGATCCCAGGCGCAGACCTGGCACCACTCATCAAGCCATGCTGTCGTGGAGCCCCACATAAAATAGACAAAGACTGGCCTAGATATTAGCTCAGCAACAATCTTCCTCCAGCAGAAAGAGATGTTAGCTCAGGGCCAATCTTCCTCACACACACACAAAAAAGTTGTTTGTTCTGTAAAACATTGATAAATGAGGAAGCCGTGAGTGGGTAAGTGCTAACCACCCGGGTTCACGTGGAGACCATGTCATCTCTGAGCTCAGATTCTCGCAGGATCTTGAAGGGTACAAACCGCAGAGCCTCTGCCAGCCGCCCCCGCCCCCGAGTGGCGGCGGCCCGTGGGTTGGGCCAGGCAGCTGGTGCCACAGGCACCCCGCGCGATTCTACAATGCGACCAGGTTTCAAAACCACTGGGCTAATGCTCTATTTTATGAGTTGCAAAACGGAAGCAATATCACTTCTCTCCCCCAAGTAAAAACATTTAGTTCTGCACAACAAACATTCACTGAGTGCCTGCTGGGTGCTGGCCTCTCTCTCGTGCCTGGCTGTTCTGGCGCACAGTGGGGCTGAGTGCATGTGGGTGTATTGGACTCCGACGGGCAGGGTGACCCAGGCAGGGGTTTTCACCCTGTGCACGTTGGTTCCTGGCGCCCAGCCCCACGTCTGGCACGGAGTAATAGGTGCACATTTTCTTTGGTGAATAAAAGAGTAAAGACAAAGTTCCCTGACCATTGACTAGGTCCATCTGCACAGTGGGGTGCCACTCAGCAGCAACTCCCCATCTAATATTGAGTGAAAGAAGGAAGCCAGAGGAAAACACACACTACGACACCGTTGAGCAAAGTCCAAGTGTCGACAAAACACACATACGTCAGAAACCACAGAGAAAAGCAGGGGATGGTGACCCCAAGAGCAGGACGGAGTGGCGGCCCTCTGCTCCTTCAGCAGGTGGGGGAGGGCGAGGGCGTCCGTGTGGTAAGAGTGAGATGTGTTTTCTGCAAAAGTGAAATACTTTGTCAGTAAAAATCTATTTCTGGAACTCTGGTGTTCAAAACAACACGTTCGTTGGGAAGATGCTTCCCCAACTTGAAATACCAAGCGAGAGTCCAAGATCCCAACCCTGAGAAAGTGACGGGCTGCGGGAGAACGCAGGCTGAGAGAGTGATCACGAGGACAAAACAAACGACTTCAGAGAGAAAAAGGGGCACTAGCCCACCGGCTTGGGGGCTGACTCGAGGCCCTCACAAGCTGACGGCCGAAAAGGTACCTTGTACCCAGTGCTGTCTCCCACTCTCAGTGGATGCTGGCTCTGAAACTCAACTGCCCCTAAGAAGGGTCTTGCTTAAAGAAAATTCTAGAAGGGGAAGATGGTAGAAGCGAGAGGGCCGAGGAAGACCCTTGGAAACCTTGGGCCCCCAGTGGCAGGAGCTGCAGACACCTATGGGCTGCAGAGTCAGAGCCGCTGTGCAGAGCAGCCGGGGAGGCGCCTGGTCAGGGCCTGCACGGCTGGATGGCTGCCCTCGTCCTCCGCCATATGAAGAAAGACAGGAAGCTGCGGTCGGGCTGCTGCTGTGTGCTGGGCTGGGAGGAAGGGGACAGATACAAGAACCGTAACCCATCCGGACTGGGAATCGAGGCACGTAAAAATAGACACCTAACAGTAAATGGGCAGGAAAGGGGAAGTCAGGTACCAACCTCCCCTCAAGGCCCAAGAAGGTAGCCCAAGGTTACTCAAGGTTATTTTCCTCTGCACCCCCTCTTCCCACTGCGCTGGAATGCCTTTTCCCCTTTCCTGCCCAGAAAACTGGCTTACCTTTCATTGGCTCAGATACCACCTCCTCCAGGAAGCCCTCCGTCACCTGCCTCCCTGCTCCCCCCACCCAGGTTGGATTGGTCCTCCCCACCCCATCATGTCTCTCGTGCTCTCATCATGTCCCTCTGACCACAAGGCCCATGTCCTCTGTGCCTGCCCTTGGGCCTCCAACCTAATAGCCAGCTGACCCCTTGCTTTTTCCTGGCTCCGGAGGCTGAGAGGCTGGTGTGAGTGGAAGGCGGACCCTCGCTAAATGCCAGACCCCCTTGCTTTACCTTGCCCTGGACTCTCCCCTCCCTGGGACCCTCTGCACGCTGCAAAGCCTGGCTGGGGCCGACAGAGGGGAGGGGCTGGCCACAGAGACGGTGACGAGTGTTGATGGCTCATCTCCTGGGTGCTCAGAGCTTTGTGTAGATGCGTGCATTCTCTTATCCACCCTCCTAACACCACTTCCACCCCAGAGCACCCAGTGCTCAGTGTGGGGACGCACAGGTACCCCTGAGTGGGTCTGACACCAGAGCCCAGGCCCCGCCCGGGGTGGAGCTGCTTCTCCGGGCCCGGCCAGGCCTTCCCAGGCCGGGCTCCCGCCCCCAGGTGGGCCCTGCCCCACCGAGCCCCACTGGCCCCTCTGCAGGTGGATCTAAAGTTGGCTCCATGGTCAACAATGCCTCCCACGCTGGAATGTTATTAGAAGGGATTTCCAGACCATTTGGCCAAACTCAGTCACCTCTAACTCCCTGGGGGCCAGTGAAAGTTCAAAGCTGCTGCCTCAGGTTTGTTCTCTGAGCCCTTTGTAAACACCCTGGCTGGGGCCTGGTTCCCACAGCTGGTAGATGTTGGCATAGATGCTGGGTGGGCTAGTGGCCCTGTCTCCCCACCACCCGGGGCAGGGGCTCCAGCTTGGTCCTGAATGAAGCTCAGAGGGGACAGAGCAGGGGTCTCAGGGGGTCTCCCATGATAAAAGAGTTCCCGAGAGAGGGGATTAATCCTCCAAGGGCTTTTAAAGGAGCCCCGTGGAGGCCAGTCCTGAGCGGGGCATCCTTTCCCACCAGCCTAAGAGGGTGTTCCGACGCCCACTCACACACAGAAGGGCTCAGCCCCACAGAGGAGCCAGCCTGGCCCAGGCTCCAGCCGGGAAGTGGGGCTGGGGGCCGGCCCAGGCAGCTGGGGCCTCAACCACCAACGCCTCTCGGTCCCTCTGGCCAGCTCAGGTCAGAGTGGCAGCTGGGCTCTCCTGTCCTGTTTCTGTCCCTCTTTACCTCCACACCTGAAGCCAGGCTGACCCCAGGGTGAAGGAGGGCAGAGGCCCAGAGGCCCAGCTGCTGCCCGGCCCGTTGTTTCTCTCCCAGCTGGCCACCAACAGAGCCACTGACAGCCATTTCCAGGTGTGTGCATGCATATGCATGTGTGTGAGCACACACGTGTGTATGTGTATGCGTGTGAGTGTGTGTGTGTGTGTCTGAAAGGGGGAGGCAGATTGAGAGCCATTGGTGGAGGGAGGGCTGGGGCACGGGTGGTCCCTGGCACCTGGGTCAGCCGCTGGTCCCCCATTCCCCCTTGCCCGCTGAGACGTCCTCTCCAGCCTCTGGAGCCCTTCCAAGAACCACACACAGGTCTTCACGGAAGGAAGAAGCCGCTCCCACTTCCTCGATGCCTCTAGGAACTGTCCCGGGGAGGGTGGAGGCCGCAGGCCCCCGAGCAGGGGTCTTGGAAAGACATGTCGTCCAGCCTCTCATGGGAGAACTGGGGATGGTGACATCAGCCTCAGATGAGTTTGATCAATGATCTGGAAGGGCCCGGTGGGGAGAGCCGGCCAAGGGTGGACCTGTTTAATAACAACACAGGCCTCAGGCCCAGAAGGTCTCGCTACCTGAACACACACTGTGCGCTGAGAGCGGGTTCAGAGAGGCCGTTTCTGTTTCAGGAGCTCTTTCCCCTGGGGGAAACCAGACCCTGGAGAATGGAGAGATGCTGCTGGCACAGCTCCCTGCACGCCGCACTCCTCCCCTGCCCCTGCCCCAGGCCGAGCGGGGGTGCTGTGGGCAGGGCGGCCTCTGTCTGCTCCCCTCACGCCTGGTTTCACTCGCCCCCACTTCCCCCTAGATCAGGGTCACGAGAAGCCACGGGTGGCCTTGAAGCTCTCCCCCAACACCTGCCCACAGCCTCCACCTCTGGCCAGTGCCACAGGCCTCAGCCCTTCTCTTCTCCTCTCCTGCCCGCGCCCCCTGCTGCGCTGGCCGTTCCTGGTTCTGACCTGGACCTCGGCGCCCAGCCCTGGGTCAGTACCGTCAACCCGAGTTCTGTGAACAATGGAACCAGCTCCCACCCTCCCGGGCAGCTCCTGCAAGCTGGGGCCAGGCATTGTGCCTTTCAGGGCCCCCTCTGCCTCATGCTGTCCCTCACCCTGGCACGGGCTTGCCTTCTGCAATGACCCCTGGGCCCAGGATGTCTCCTCAGGCATGCTCAGCACCCCAAGCCTGGATGGGTCCCCGTCCTCCAAATTTGCTCCTGCAGAGTCCCCCGTCAGTGACCACACCTCCCCTACTCGGCTGACCGAGCCAGACGCCTGGGCTCAGCTGCCACCTCCCGCCCGCTCACCGGCTCAGCAGCTAGTCCCTGCCCTGCCCAGGCCACTGCTGATGCTGCTAGCCCTCCAGTCGTCCCTTGCAGGCCTGACAGCTCTGTCTGTCAGCCCAGGTCCTCCGAGAGGCAAACGTCAGACGGGATTCATGGGGCGAGAGATGTATGAGGGGAACGCCTGTGAGAAAATACAGGGATCCGTCAGACCCTGAGATGGAGTGAAGAGGGTCCCCACAAAATTCACATCCCCCCAGAACCTCAGGATGTGACCTTATTTGGAAATAATGTCTTTGCAGATGTAATTATGTCTGAGTTAGGACGAGGTCATCCTGGATTAGGGTGGGCCCTAAATCCCACGACTCCCCATAAGAAGAGGAGGGACTCAAGGGAGAAGGCCATGTGAAGACGGGGCAGGGCCTGGGGAGATGCGGCCACAAGCCAAGGAGACCAAGCAGTGCTGGGAGCCTGCGGAAGCTGGGGCAGGCAAGGAAGGATTCTCCCCGGGAGCGTTTGCAGGCAGTGTGTCGACACCTTGGTTTTGGACTTGCCCCCTTGGTGTGCCCAGGGCTGTGCTTGGTGCACAGTCTGTGCTTGATAGCACTGCTTCATGAATGAATGAATGAATGAATGCACAAACCAGCCCTGTTATGGCTGCATAAATTGCAGATGGAGCAGTTGGTTCATTCAGCGGCTGCTGGGACACCTCGGGCCTGGCCCTGTGCTGGGCCTGGGGACACAGAGATGAGCAGCAAGGCTCCCGTGGCAGAGGGGCAACCAGGGCCCAAAGGGCTCAGGGGGCCCAGGTGGGGGCCCCACTCAGCTGTTGCGGGGTGTGGCTGCAGGTGTGAGGTGCCTGTCACATGCCCCCACAGCCCCGGCACCTCTCTGTCGCCTCATGTCCCTCATTCATGAGCCTCTCTATCCTGTGAGGCGGTGAGCACCACGTTCCGATGCTGCGCCCACACACGGGCCTGGCTCTGTCTTCGAGCAGGCAGGGAGAGCCTCTGATTTCCTGTCCTCCCCGGGGGTCGGAGTCCCCACTTTCCTCTGCCAGGCGCTGTACGAACTCTGGAGGATGCTCTGTCTTCTGCTCTCAGATCCTGCTGCCATCGCCCCCAGGCACCCAGGCCATGCCTCACGCACAGCGCCTCGCCCCACCCTTGCTGAATATTCACCGGGTACTTGGCTCTGGATCATTCTAGTCCTGCACTGCCCAACGCAGGAAACCAGCCACACGTGGCTGGTAGCACTTGACGTGGGGCGGGTCCGACTGGAGCCATGCTCTAGATTTCAAAGACTACAGGAGAAGAATGTAAAATGTCTCATCACTGATTTGTGCATCGATTATGTGTTGAAATGATAACATCTTAGCTACACTGAGTTCAACGTATTATTAAAATTAATTTCACCCATCTCTTGTCCCTTTCTTTGACATGACTGCTAAGATGATGTCTGTGGCTGGCCTTCTATTCATCTTGCACAGCGCCAGTGCATATTTCATGACTCCTTGGAAAGGAAGTCTGGGAGACAAATTCACGAACGCACCTGTGCTGACATTAATTGAGTATCTTCTATGTCAGGGATGCAGAGACAAGTCAGCCAGGTTCCCACCCTCCGGGACCTCCCAGAGGGTCAGGACCCGGCTCCAGGCCACGCTCGAAGGTAGTGGGGGACGCAGGACTCAGACTGGGTCTGGGGAGCCGCTCCCCGTGCTTGCCCTGAGCGTGCTGGCAGCTCGCTAAGCGTGGGTGCCCATCTCTCCTTCTCAGAGTTGTACCAGTTCACTGGTGGTGGAGGGACCAACTGCCCCTCTCCCCGCCCGAGACCACCTCACGCCACGCCGTTTCTCCAAGTCCAATGGAGGTGGTCATCCCCAGGGTGGCCGAGGGGACACTGAGCTGAGGCAGACGATGCCCCCACATGTTACCAGCACGCAGCCACTGCTTGGGTCATGACCCCCAACTCTATGCCACCAAATATAGAGGTTGGAGGAGGATTTATAAAGAGGATGTCTGCAATTCAGTGTGTACGATGGGGGTTTTTCTTACAATCATTTTTGAACCTATTTTTATTAAACCCTTTTTAAAGAAATGTAAAAGAAAGTGCCGAGTCAACCTGCAATTCTGCTCTTTGCCTTCATGTGAAATCTTTCTTTAGACGAAAATTCATTTATGTAAAATCAGCTTTCCTTGAATAGACCCAGCGCGGCTCAGGCTCTGACCTCTCCACATGGCTTCTTCATCCCCAGACTGCTCAGCGAGGCTGTCTTGTCATTTCGCCTGCAGTTTGCTGATAGGAACTGAGCCCCAGGCGGAGTTTTCCAGAAAACATTTCCTTCTGACCCTCACTTTTCCACCTTATCAGGAAAGCCAAGTGCCCCCTCACGTTGCATCAATGTTCTGATTTAAACTTCCTGGCTCATCCATACTTGAAATATCTGACTAATGCTCAATTGATGATTCTAATTGGAAAAAAAACAAAAAACACCTGGAGAAACACAGAAATGATACAGGCTGGGAAGCCCTCGGCTCCTTCACGACTTGCAAAACTGAGCAGAGCTCTTTTGTTAAATACCAGTTATTGAAAAGAGATCTGCAGATTGCTAATGGCACCATTTGTCCTTTTAGAATTATCTACACAGTTTATCATCTAATCCTCACTACACTTCATGAGATGAGAATGAATATCCTATTTTACACGAGAGAAAATTGGGGCCCAGAGCCGGCGAGTACCTTCCAGCTGGTGGGCAGTCGCGAGGGTTTACTGGGTGCCCACTTTCTGCCGGCATCTCCTGTTGACCCCCTACCACGCTCTGGGCAGGGATCATTAAGCCTACTTCATAAAACGCAGGCTTGGAGGAGTCCTGCGGTGGCTCTGCAGCTGTCACCTCATCCCGAGAGACCCGGGGAGCCCTTGGTGTGCAGCAGAATGAAGCATTGATCCTCTGCAGCCAAAACCTCTTCCCCACCACCCGCCACCACCTTAGCTCAGAGCATCTTTGTTACTCTGGCCTTCTGTCAGGCCCCACCTGCCTCTTGTCCATGGCTACTGGTGACCACCCCAAGGCTGCCCTCCATGCCCAGCCTGGCACTCGCCTCCCCATCCTGGCCTGGTGGAGCCCCCTTGGCACCTCGCTGGGGCCTTAGACTGACCTTGGCTGCCCTCCTGAGCTGTGCGGTAGCCACAGGCCCGGCACCCTCGTAGCAGTTTCCCCTCTGGACAGCCACGTGCAGGCAGAGGGGCCTGGCCCTCACTGCTGCCTCCTCCTGCAGGGAGTGGCCCTTGGTGCGGGCGGAGCGGAGCAGAAGGCAGGGGCGGCACCCCAGCCCTCCTTTGCCTCGGCTCCGCAGAGTCCAGCAAGACCTCTCGGCCGCTCTCCCCATGCAGCACGTGGCCTGGACCGTCAGACACCCCCTGCAAGGATCCTTCACTGGCTCCCAGTGCCCTCACGATGAACCGAGGTCCCCTAGCATGGCGTTCCAGGCCCTCCTCGACTCCTGCCCACCCCGTCTGCACACCCCCAACTCCACTAAACTAGAATAGCCCCAGCAGCATCTAATTCTCCAGGCCTTTCGAGGCCCTTCTAGGCTCTTCCATGCCATTACCCCTTCCCCACCTGCCCTCCTCCGTGAAGCTTCCCTGGCTTGCCCGGCACGTGCTCCCTCACCTGGGCCCTGTACACAGTGCTTTGTAACTAGGAGGAGCGACTCCGAGAACAGGATGCTGAGTCTGGGGTCCAGGGATGGTGGGCGTTCAGACGTGGGGCTAGACCCTGGAGGCACAAGGATGAGCGAGGCAGGGTCTCCACTCCTGAGGGGCTTTACTGCTGGGCCAGCAAACAGGTACAGAAACAGTTCATTCTGAAGTAATGAGCTAAGTGATCACATGGGAGCACCGCCGGCAGAGAGGGGCCGTGCTGGGGGAGCGGAGCTGGAGGGAAGTCCTCCTCCGGGCGAGGCCCTGCGAGCAGGAGCCAGGGCCACCCAGAAGCTGGGCTAGCCCGGGTCTAGCACTGAGAGTC
This sequence comes from Equus asinus, assembly GCF_041296235.1. Lineage (NCBI taxonomy): Eukaryota > Metazoa > Chordata > Mammalia > Perissodactyla > Equidae > Equus > Equus asinus. The sequence continues at coordinate 82,666,822 of NC_091801.1, read as the reverse complement.
CTGCTTCCCGGTAACCCTCCGTCCAAAAGGCCCGTAGGGAGACCCCTTCCTGGCTCAGAGCCAGGACCATCAGGGAACGGCCTGGGGACCTCGGCAATGGGCGGCTGTTATTGGGCGATTCACTGAAAATCCCCCAGTGATCTCAGAGCTGGGTGCCCCCCTGGACCCTGTTCAAATGATCCCAGTTTGGGCAACACCCAAAGCCCCACAGCCTGGAGCCGTGGAGCACGTGCCTTCTCTCCCCTTCAGGCCCGTCGGGGGGTGGCCTGGGCCACATGACGTCCCCTAGAGCCTCCCAGGCTGTGTGCGCTGGTGTTGACCATCGACAACGAACACACGTGCTGTTCTGTGTCCTTCTCGGCTTCGCGGCTGCCGGGGACCTCGGTGAGGACACAGAGCTCAGGCCTGTTGTTCCTGGGGCTCTCCTCCGAGGATGCCTGGGCTGCGAAGTTGGGTGACATGGACCTCCCTTTCCTTGGTTGCTGTGACGCCTTTCAGCGCTGCCGTCTTGCCTTCAAAGCCTTCGCTTTGGCTCTGAGGGGGCAGGGGCGTCCTTCTTCACTTCCAGCTCCATCCTTGTGAAAAGGAGGTGATTTTTAAAAATCTATTTTCATTTTATTTTTTTTCGATATTCAGATAGTAGTTCCTTCTACTTGATTAATTACTTAATTAATTAATCAGGCACCTTGTCAACCATGATATTATCTGTTTTTCAAAACTGCTCTGTGACACTTGGTCTCCTGTCTAATATCTACTTCCCCCTTCTTCCTTATCAACAAAACCTTTATATTACTGGGGATGGCAATGTGCCCAGCTAAAATTAAATGACATTTCCTAGCGTTCCTTGAAAATAAGAATGAGTGAGGAGCCATTGGGTAAGGTTTCTAGGAAAGTTCTTATGCATTACTCTCTTCCTTCTTCCTCCTTCCTGCCTCCCAGAGCTGGGATGTGATAGCTGGGTCCCTAGCAGCCATTTTGTACCCCAAGCTGATGAGAATGGCAGAGCAGGAGGATAGAAGGCACCTGGACCTCTGATGACTACAGAGCACTGCATCAACCCTGGACTAGGTAACTGCGGATTTTTCCGATGGGAGAGAGAAGCAAACTTTTATTTTGCTTAAGCCACTGTTATTTGAGGTTTTTTGTCAATGTTGCCTAATCTAATCCTAATGGCTGCAGAAGGTATAAACCTTGTTCCCCATTTTATAGAAAACAGTATTAAGCACGTACCATGGTCCAGTCTCCAAGCTGGGATCTTTATAGATATTGTCTCGGTAATTCTCGCAGTAGCTCTATGAGGTGGGTATCATTACCCCATTTCATAGGGGAGAAGACTGGGATCAGAGAGATAAAGTGACTTGTCAAAGCAGAGAGCCAAGGCAGAAGGGCAGCTCTCCTGACATTGGTGGCCTTCCTGCTCCAGGCCAGCTACCCAAGGAGTAAACATTAAGTGATGGGAAAGTAGGATCTGCAGTAGACCAGCACGAAGACAATTCGGGGCTAAGTGGAGTTTTCTGACCACCGCCTGCCCCAAGCCACAGTATTGAGGACTTGTGTGCTCACAGTGGTAACGAAGCATCTGTTCAGGAGTCATTTAAACCCTCTGGGACGCAGTGTCCTCATCCATGAAGTGGGGCTGGGTGGGAGTGGGGCCGGTGTCAGCCACAGAACCCCCCACCCCCAGCTCTCCCTCTGGGATCTAGCACTGTCCGCGTCTCACTGGTCTGTTCTAACCTGCTCCTCCCCGCAAAGGGGCAACCCCGGCAAAGCCACCTGAGCCCGCGGGCAGGCTGAAAGAGAAATGTTCTGCAGTTTCAGACCCGTCTGGATTTGACAAGAGCCCCGTGGAAGCAAAAGAGGAAGCGTCCTCCTGTTTACCTCCTTCTGGTGACATCACACTTCCTTGCTTTGTGGGGAACCTGCAGGCCAGCGGCCCGCCCGTCCCCCGGGAGCCCCTCGCTCCACTGCCGCTGCAGAGCGGCACATACACGGCCGTGACCAGCTCCCCAGAAACAGGAAACGCTGGGAGGGGCCCGGTCCTCTCAGAGGGCTTCTCTTTAAAGCAGATCCGGCGCCCTTGAGGTCAGCGCTCATTGACCAGTGTGCCCACGGGGTGGCCCTCAGTGCGGTGGAAGGAGGCAAGGCTGCAGATGAGTCTGGGAGGCCTCAGGGGCCTCGGGGAACCCCCAAAGGGACAGGTTCCAGCCCCAGCTTTGCACTTACGAGCTTGGGCAAGTCTCTTGCTGCTCGGGAACTGTGCTTTCCATCAGGAAGGTGGGAAAAGGTGTGGATCAGATGGCCCCCGCGCCCCCAGTGGATCTTGGCGCCACCACGCACCAGTTACATAACCTCAGGCAGGTCACAGCCTCTGTTTCTCCGTCTGTCAAACAAACAGGCTGAAGCAGCTTGGACCAGAGTGAACACTGGACAGGATGAACTTGAAGGTCCCTGTAGCTCTAAAACTGTACCCGTTCTGTCTGAATCCAACCATGAATGAAAAGAAATCTCTCCTGCCTGCACATAGCCTGCACGTGCTGAACGGAGGCACGCAGGGCAAGAGTGCAGAACTGCACAGGGATCAGGGGGCCGGGCGCTGAGTCAGACACTCACACACTCACTCAACAGCACTGAGTGGGACCACGCACCAGCCCGGGCCGGGTGCTGGAGGTGCTGCCGTGAGCAAGGACGCCCTCTCCTCCTCGGATCTGACATTCCAGCAGCGGGAGGCCAACAGTAAAACAAACACATCAATGAGATAATTTCAGTCTGCGGTAAGGGCTGGGATGCAGTGGAGAACCACCAAGGGAGGGGACGCTTGAGCTGAAATCTAAATGATGAGAAGGGGGCAGATAAGTGAAGATCTGGGAAGGGAATTATAGGAGGAGGGAACTGCTGGGCGTCCAGTGTGGCTGGAGAATGAGGTGAGCAGGAGATAGGGGACAAGATGAGGCCGGTGAGGGGGTGGGGCCATATGATGTGAGGTCTTACCAATCAGAGTGGGGAGCCTGAGTTTATCTGAAGTGTAGTTGGCTAAAATGGGTGGTTTTCAACCGGGGAGTGATGTGGCTCTGGACACGGGCTCTTCCATTTACTAGCTGTGGGCTGGGCTCTCCTTTACCTCTCTGTGCCTTATTTCCTCTTCTGTAAGATGGGACCAAAGCTAGTAAGGGCTTCAAAAGGTTTTAGCGAGTGTCACCTGGGACTAGGCAGGTCACACGCTTACATGCTGCCTAGCACAGAGTGAGCTCTTTATAAACGTCCAGTGGCAGTTTTTTAAAAAAAGACTGCAAAATCTTTGGCACTCCTCCCTTTGAGAGTAGGGTCTGTGTCCCTCTCCCCTTGAATCTAGCTGTGTGGTGAGTACTCTGACCAATACCGTGCAGCAGAGGTCACACAGCACCACCCCCGAGGTCAGGTCACAAAAGCCCATGTGGCTTCTGTCTGGATTCCTAGCAGGCTTGCTCTCCAGGTGTTTCCCTTGGGGGGCGGCCACCATGTTGTGAGGAAGCCCAGGCTCCACCTTGAGGCCACCAATCTACAGTCCCAGCTGAGCCCCATCTTCAAGTCATCCTGGCGCTGGCGCCAGGGGTGTGAGTGAAGAAGCCTCCAGGTAGTCCCAGCCTCCAGCTGTCTGAATCAGCCCCAGTCATTGGAGTCATAGCAGCCGAGGCTCCAGCTGAGGCTCTGGGCATCACGGAGCTGAGACAAGCTGTCCCCCCCCAGCCCTGTCCAAACTCATGACACCCAGGGTCCATGAGTGCAGTAGCACGGTGGCAGGTTTGGGGCGGTTTGTGACACAGCCATCGATAATCAGAACATTCAGCCATTATTATCATTACATCCACCACACCCACCCCCTTTCTCTGGGCTCTCTTGGCCCACGCTGCCCTCACGTCTCAGAACGCCCATGGGTGTTCTTTTCTCTAACACTCATTTTGGTCCTTAATCATAGATAATCTAGATTTGTGGTTTGAGGACTTGTCTTTTAAAACAATAGAATTCTTGGTTTCAAATGAAACCTTGGGCAAATCCAAGTGGAACTGGGGTGGGGTGCCCCTTCCTGCCATGGCAGACCCTGGGACAGCAGGGAGCTCAGGGGCCCCGCGAACACGCTTCTCCCTGGTCTGTAGGTATGAGGTCTCTCTCACGTCTCTCCTGAAACAGTCGACGACAGCAACGAGGGCCATCATATTGGTGGCAGCATCTTGGCTGTCTGGCACCTCACTACGCACTTCACGCTGGCCTCTGGATTGCAATCTGTCATGGGTGCCCTAGGACACACACTGGCCACGTCACCCTCCCCGCTGGCCTTCTGCCCCTACAAGGAACCCCCCTCATGGGGCTTTATAGACCTCAGTGAAGTGACGTAGAGAGTGGCCTGAGCCCGGGGCTAAGCCTGCAGGAGGTGCCAAACTATTGAACAGCAGAAAGTTCTCAGGGCAGAGTAGGTGCTTAATAGCGATTCCCGCCACAGGAGTCCCACATCCCTCGGGAATCAGGACATCTGAGTTCTGGTCTGGCTCTGTCCATCACTAGCCAGTTGCCCCCCACCCCAAACTCAGTTTGCCCCACCACAGAAGTGAGGGCCCTGAGCTTGCGGCCTGTCAGATACAGGATTTGCTGGTCCTGTGGCAGCCAGGTCAGGGGATGCTGGTTCTGGCCAGTGTCTGTGTGACTGCAGGCAGGCACTTCCCTCCCCAGCCCCAGGTTCCTCCTCAGTCCGGCATGGGTGGGATCATGTGCTCTGACACCAGAATGTCTGTGACCATCCTGCATCCTGACTCTGGCCACAGCTGGGGTCATGGGGCCTCTCGAGGGCATGGAACCCATCCTGGACTCGGGGCAGCCTGCGGAGTGCCCACGGTTGGGCGGGAAGCGGACGCCTGTGGGGCCTGGGCCAGCGGCCGCTCTGGTCTCTCACGTGCCCGAAATCCAAAGGCGAGGAGCACCTACACGGTGAGATCCTCCAAGAAGTTGTGGGGTCTTTACTTATCTCTAATCTGTTTGTGCTTCTCGACGGGGACAATGGTGTCCCCACTGTTTGGCAAGATCTGGAAATGTTTTTGATGTCACAACCGGGGGAGAGGGTGCCACTGGCATCCAGTGGGTAAACTGAGGATGCCACTGAACGTCGTGCAATGTCTAGGTCAGCCCCTCACAACAAAGAATTGTCCAGCCCCGAGGATCACGGTTGAGAGGCCTTCTCTGAGCCAAATCCCAGCCACTCCCCAAAGCCTGCTTCAATTCTGCCTCCTCCGGGAAGCCAGCCCTGGTCTGCTGTCTGTCATTAATTGTTCCTGTTGGCCTTAATCGGGTTTTCCAGTGTTCTTGGTGGTCATTATAGCAACAGCCCTCTCCCACAAGGGGAACAGCATCGCCATCTCACAAATCATTCTTTTATTGGTCCAGGTTTGCATTGTAAAATAAAGACCTCTACAGAGAAATATGCGAAACATTCGTACAGCTTAACGAATTGTCATGACGCGAACTCCCTTCAACCACCCTCCAGGCCAAGAAAGAGACCTTTGTCCTCCCTGGAGCCCCCGTGGGCCACGTCACACTCACAGCCCTACCTGCCCTCATGTAATTTTTTTTTTGGTCCAACTTGTTGTAGACATAGCTTCGCTGGGAGTTTGGTTTTATGGTCTCATCACCCAGTTATCCACCTCCAGACAATATAATAGACAATCTTGCCTGTTTGAAATACTCGAATCTTAAACCTTTCATTGACCAGGTTGGGGATGATGAGTTGACCAAGTGGGCTCCCTCTCATCCTCCACAGGGGACCGATCAGAGTTTTTTAATATTGCTGCGAACGCGTGGATTTGGACACATTTGAAAGTTTCAATCAATTGCAACTACTATCCTTTTTCAAGCTCAGCTTGACCCGTCTTTGGCCAGTGGCCACCTCTGCAAGCTAGACCCAGAGACCTGTCGACATGACCCTAGACTCCTAGAGCTTTCTTGCTATCTGAAATGTCCAGATGTTCCAGGCTCATCTTGGATATTTCCTGCCCAACCTGGAATCAGCCATTTCTCCAAAAAGCTCTGGTTTATTTTTGTAGGAAATTGTATTTCAAGACCACAATGTGGATTTCAGGGATGCTCATTCCTACTATGTTAGTCTTTTTTTTAAGGCTTTTTCAGTGGACAAAGCTAGGAAATATACCAATATTTCTTTTAAATATAAAGTGCCTCGTGAGTTCAAACTGATACTTCCAATTAAAAACTCAGGACTACCGCATTTTGACTTAAACTCCGCTTTATCACACCTGTTATCTCTTCTCCTCCACATTTACAGCTCTGGCTCTAAGGACACAGGGGATAATAAGATTACAATATCTCATAATTATTCGTTTACTCTATTCCACATCGCACACTGGACAGTCTTGGAAGAAGAATACCAATATCACCATCACAAATCCGATTACTGAAAACAATTAAATTTTTATGCACTCTCCCCTCCTCCCTCCGTCTTTCATATCTCACTTATATCTACGTTGTCAGATACTATAATCTATCCTTTGGGGCTTCACCCAGCCTGAGTCCTATATCTAAAGCTGTTGTTAACAACTTCTCTGGTTGCCTGAAGCTCATTCTCTAGCAGAATCCCGGGGTCCCTTGGCCCCTGGGAATAATATTCCTTGATTTCTTAGGGGCTGCTGACCATCAGCACGTGCCTTTTGTCCTTGAACGCCTCTTTTGCTGGAGGTACAGTATTTGGCTCACGTTTTTGTTCTTGAGCATCTGAAATACGTTTCTCCATTTTCTTCTGGCAGAAACTGTTGCTGTTGGAAAGTCTGAAGACAATCGAATTTTCATTTTCTTATAACTCTCTGCTCCTTTTTCCTAGATTCCCAGAGGATTTTTTTTCTTTTTCTTTAAAGATTGGTAATTTTACTCAAACGTGTCTCGGTGTTGGTTATTCTGGGTAAATATTCTCAAATACGTGGTGCGCTCTTTAAATGTGGAGTCCCAAATATCCCCGTTACAGCACAGCTTTCCGGGTTTGCGGTCGTTAGTCGGCTCCTCTGCCAGCCCCCCACCTGGGGGACAACTGCTATCCACGTGTCTCATCTTTGCCTGCCCACAGCGGGCAAGGGTCTCGCTTTCTCTCTAACACTTTTCATCCACGTCTTTGTTTCTCCTTTGTTTTAAAATTTTCCCTCCCATTCGCTTTTTTTATTCCTCTTAAGGCTTTATCTATTATGTTCTTTCAAGTTTAGTCTTCATTTCTGCAATTGTTATTTTCTTTGTTTTAAATCTTTCCTGAATCCTGTCTCCTCATTTCCCAGTTTTTCTGTTTCTGATTTACATTGTTCTGTCCCGCCTTTTATTATTCCCTTAGCATCTTTTAGCCCATTTTGGAATAGTAGGTTACTTTTGTCTTTTTTCGTTTGACATAGATCATTTTCAGAGTCTGCAAAGCTAGCAGGACACAACTTTGATCCGGATGTGATACGTCTTTCTGGAACGCTTCCATTGTCTCCCAGGAATGCTATTCTGCTGTTTACTCCCTCTTATTTAATACTAACTCTGTATGGAACTTATCTCCGTGCTTTTCTGTTGCTCACATTTGTGTGAAGTTAGTTGGTTTCTGAGCCTTTAGGAGCTGTGGGCCAGGCAGCTTTTCTAATTCACAGAGCTCCCTCTTCAGCTGGATCCGCAGAGACACTTCATGCGGCTCCCTCCCGAGATTTCTGGGCTCTGTTCCCCTCCCTGAACTTTATCTGGGCCTTCTTTTTCTTGTCTCTATTGTCTCCATCCTGCTCAATTTTGGCTTTACTCCAGCAGCTTCTTAGCGGTGGGTACCCCACCCTGGAGGGTGCAGTCTTGAGGTTTCGGGGGGCCCAGCCCTCACCCCTCCCTGCAGCCCCCGGCACTCACCTGCTTTTGGAAGGGTGAGACCCCTTGCAGTCCAGCTGCCATCCTCAGACGGCTGCACGTGCAGCCCTGGTAACTTCCTGTGGCCACTGGGGCCCTTCTGTTCTCAGGTCCATGAGCTGCTCAGTGACAGCATTTTCTTTCCTCACACGTGGATGTAGATACCCAACAGACAGGCCTGGGGGCCCAGCCTGGCCTGCTCACCCCCAGGCTGAGTCCTACCGTGTGGGTGGGTGAGAGAACTCCAGACAGATTAAGGTAAACTGAGGTCAGAGGGACCTGAGCCCCGTTTCCTGGGGAAAACCTGAAACCCTAGAATTATCCCCACCTACTTATAATTTGGGGTTCATGGGAACATCTTTAGCCGACTCTCACCATCAATGCTGTTCTTTGGTTTTGCTATCTAGGTGTGTTTTTTTTTTTTATGTGGGCATTTGGGGGTATTTAAAACTATGTGACCCCAAAACTGCCATCCACCCAGATCCCTTACAAATCGTTGTGGTTATGTGCCTGTTCCATTGACTCCTCCCAGTAACCCTGTGAGGCGGAGGTCATCATACCACGTGACAGGTTCAGAGAGGTGAAGCAGCTTGCCCCAGGACCCTCAGCTGGCATGTGACCAGGTGGGCTTTGTCTCCTGCGATGACCTCGTGGGCCATGAGAGCACCTGGCACCCCACCTGACACCCAGTGAGGGGAAGGCCTCCCTCACTGCTAACACCTGCTCTGTGTGGGGCACCGTGCTGGGCCAGGGTAGGGAGGCACTGCATTCTCCGGGCGGCCCAGGCTGCGGCCCTGCCACCTGCTGATTCTGCTCCCAGACACCTCACTGACCAGCCGCTGCCCATGTCCAGGTCATGTGCCACCTCTCCCAGACGACTGAATGAATCACCCATGTCTCCACCCTCACCCACGCCCATCCAACACCCTTACGGCAGCAAGAGCCCTCCAGGGCTCCCCACCCCCGACAGGGACAGGACGGCCCCTTGGCGGGGCATTCCGGGCTCTCTTGCCCCACTTCATGTCTGTCTCTCTGGCCACATCAGAGTGGGTGCTGTGAATGGGTTGATATTCTTGAGATATGAACCACTGTGGGTTTCCCCCAGACTTCCTGCCACCCACAACCCTTCCCGGATCTGGCCACAGCTGGGGTGAGTGTTCGAAGTTCCCGGCCTGGGGAAGAGATGACAGGAAAATTCACAGAAGCGGAAGAGCTGAATCCAGGCTGCTTCAACCTCCAGGCTCCGGCAGGGATGCGCAGATGGGAGGCCTGACCACCACCCTCCGAGCCCACGCCACAGAGAGGGTCGCACAGAGGGAGGGCGAGGCTCACACAGAGGGAGGACCAGCCCCGCCCCCGCCCCCAGCCCCAGCCTAGTTCCCGGTGATGGTGGGGTGGGAATGATAGAACCCAGAAAATTCGGGAGAAACTAAAGGCAGAAGAGGAGACGGCGCCCTTACTCCAGGCCTCAGGCAGCCTCGTGGACAGCTCTGCACCTCAGTGTGACAGAGCCTGAGAGCGGCAGTGGGCAGCACGTGGCGGTTGCCTGCATGGCCCGACAGATGCCCAGAGGTGAAAGGAATGGGGCCATCTCAGCAGATGTCACTGTGGACAGATGACAACTCAAAGGGTCAGAGAGCCCACCTCCATGCCAACCCTACAGCCTGGACCTGGGACAGAGCGCAGGACAGAGGGGCAGCCCCGGAGAGACTGAGAGTCAGCCGGACCATTGGGAATAAGCCAGGCATGACCCACTCGGCCTTGGGCCTGGAGCCATGTGCAGCGTTTGGCACACGGCAGAGCTGATAAATGTTTGCACAACTGGAAATCCCACTAATGTCAACAGAAGAATGGGCTTACCCTATTTGACAGATCCAGACGCTGAGTAACCCGCCTGGGTCGCCAGCGAGAGTGGGGCAGGGGTGGCTGGGTTTGCTCTGAGCCAGAGCCCAGACCACCAACTCTCCTCACATTCCTGCTGAGTGCCCCCAGCCCCCGCTCCTGGCTGGTCCCGATGTGGCACTACTGTCTGGACAGGCCACAGGGGCCCTGAGGCCAAGAGAACGTGCTGGCTGCTACCAGGGAGGGCACCTGTCTGGGGAGGCTGGGCCCTCACTGGAGCCAGGGCTAGAATTGAGGCATGGGTGTGGGCTGTGTGGCTCAGCTTCCCAGAGTTTTCCAGAGAGATCCTCCCGGCCGGCCCCTCCACCCCACGTATCCGGGAGAGGAAGAACCTCTCGAACTTGTTCCCCGGGGTCTGGCCTGGCTCTGGGCCCCAGCTGTCCACCCTCCTGGCCTGAGCCAGGTTGGACTTCCCACTGGACTGAGGAGGGCCCCTCACTCTCTAGACTGAAGCCCAGGCAGGCTGCGGGGGGTCGCTCATCCATCCAGCGATTTCTGACTGTGCACCGTTCTGGGTGGGGGTGCAGCAGAGAGCAAGCCGAGGAGCCCCCTGCCCTCCTGGGGCTGACATTCTGGGCAGAGATGGACAACAGGCGAGATGCGGTGTTAGCAAGGACAGCTACGTTGATGTGGTGACAGGTGCTTTGTTTAAATGTCACATAGTTGTCACAGCACTTGTACTGTAGATATAGGAGTGTCCCCACTTTGCAGATGGGGAGACTGAGGCACAAAAACGTGTAATAGCTGCCCGGGGTCACACAGCTAGAACATAGCTCTTGCGGACTGCATGTTTTTGTCCCCCCCAAAATTCATGTTGAACCCTAACCCCCGTGGGGATGGTGTTAGGAGGTGGGGCTATGGGGAGGTGATCAGATCATGAGGGTGGAGCCTCCATGATGGGAGGGGGAAGAAGAGCTGGCGCTCTGTCTGTCCACCCTGTGAGGACACAGGAAGAGGCGTCCTCAGGACCCCACCACGGTGGCACCCCCCCTCGGACCTCCAGCCTCTGCTGTCTCAGCCACCCCCTCTGTGGCGTCCTGTCACAGCAGCCTGAGATGACTGAGACAGTGGCCTCGCAGGGCTACGCATCCAGAGTCCATGATAAATACACAAAATACACAGTGTGTCTGCGGGTGATGCGTGCAGAAGAGAAGAGCAAAGCCGAGAAGGAGAGAAGAGTGTGTCTGTGTGCACACATGCGTATGTATCTGTGTGTGTCTCTGTGTGTCCATGTGTGTCTGCCTGTGTGTCCATACACACGTGCCTGCCTGTGTGCATGCAAGCATATCTGTGTGCATGTGTGTACATCTGTGCATGTATGTCTCTGTGTGGATGTATGTGTCTCTGTGTGCATGCATGTACACCCGTGCATGTGTGTCTGGATGTGCATGTATGCACATCTGTGATGGGTATCTGTGTGTGTGTGCGTGTATGCAACCTGTGCGTGTGCATTTATGCGCATCTGTGATGTGTACCCGTGTGTGCATATGGATCAGTGTGCATGCGCATCTGTGATGTGTACCCGTGTGTGCATATGGATCAGTGTGCATGCGCATCTGTGATGTGTACCCGTGTGTGCATATGGATCAGTGTGCATGTGCATCTGTGATGTGTACCCGTGTGTGCATATGGATCAGTGTGCATGTGCATATATGTCTGCCTGTGCATGTGTGTCTGTGTGAACATGAGTACTTGGCATGTGGGGGAGGTTGTTTGCTGGTTTTAGGAACTTCAGTCTTGGGGCTGGAGTTGGCCCTCCAATGGAAGCTCCCACTTGACCTTGCTTGTGCCTGTGGTCCCTTCCAGGCTCTTGAGGTAGGATCTGCGTCTCCTTTGTCTTCATTCCCCTCGGCTCCCCAAGCGCCTGGTTCGGGGCTGGCCCACACAAACCCGTGATACCTGGTAAGTCACCTCACCAGCTCTCTGTCAGCCTAGAGCTGGAAGGGGCTGTGGAGATGGCTCCTGGCAGTGAGGAACCTACGAGGGCGAGACCAACACAGTGAGCATCTGTGGAGCACCAGCTGCACCCCAGGCATTGCGCCTGGGGCCTTAGAGACGCCTCACTTAATCCTCCCAGGAGCCTGGGAAACCTCGTCACGCCCACACGACAGAAGAGGAACTGACGTCTGGTAGAAGTAGAGTATTGTGACTGGGGTCACAGAGAGCAAGCTGCCTGCTCCAGCATCCACCGGCTCCCAAGCCCGGAGGTGGCTCACCCAAGGGCACGTGGATGGGCAGAGGGGCCCAGAGATGGCCCATTCGTTCATTCGTTCATTCATTCCCCTAGATAAGGTGGCAGGTGCTGCACCCTGAGCCCAGAGGAGTGGCTAACCCAGAGGAAGGAGCACAGTCTGATCCCAGATCTGATTCTGCATCTGTGAAGCAAAGGACCAAACACCTCCCTGGGAAGCTGCTGTGGGAGCGGGGCAGCGTGGGTCTGACCGCTTCCACGGCATACCCGCATGCCGCCTTCCTGGCCTGGCCTTTCCCTCCAGCCTGGGTGAAAGCCGTTCACCACCCCCTCCTGCCCTCTGATATCTGCAGGAGAGCCTTGGTGCACAGGGCCACGGCCCTCCCCACCCCACCCTGCAGGCTGGCGGGGGGCAGCACTGCTGTGTGAGCCTGGGCCTCCTGCTACTCAGGAAGAGGAGGCAGGCGGCCGCAGAAGCAAGGACAGACACAAGAAGCAGGGCCCCTGGGAGAGGCAAAGTTGAGAAGGCCCCAGGATGGGGAACCAGGGCCCAGAGAGGCATGCTCTGGCCCCGTCACCTACACACCCCAGACTCACCCTGGCAGCTGGGCCTCTGCTCAGGGCCAGACACAAGGTTATACCTGGAAGGGCTTGGCAAAGAAATGTGCTATGTGGGACACCCTCCCTGTCCTGGAGGCCTGCTATTTTGAGATAGCCCAGTGTGGACAGCCACACCCAGTGTGGACGCATTATTGGGTGGGGTGCATAGACGGCAGAGCCTGAGGTTTGAGTCGTGCATCTCTGTGAATGTTTGCCTTGTTCATTTTCATTCCCCAGGGCCTGCCAAGCCTGGCACGCAGCGGTGCTCGACAAACGTGTGCTGAGTGAATGAACAAATGGACGGAGGACTCTACTGCCGCGTGGTGGTGGGGTTACAGGTGATTTTTTTTCTTTTTGCTTATTTTTAAAGTTTTTTGCAATAATTATATAGAATTTCTGATATGAGAAAGAAACCACAATTATTTCAAAAGCTTGTCACTGCACAGCTGCTGTGACCACAAGGAAATGAAGGGGCTTTTGGCTGAAAGCAGCCCCACGACTCCCTTAGGGTCACAATGATTAATGTGACATCTACATGTGGCCAAGATGTGGACAGGGCCCGGAAAGAACCCAGAAGTCGGGAGCTGGGGGCGGGGCTTTTCTTCTTTCTCTCATTTCCTCTCTGGTTATCATGTTGCTGGGGCAATCAAATTCAGGAAAAAAGACGGGGCAGGGGTGGGGCTGGCCACGGAGCTGTTGAGCTGTGGGGGTGCCAGGGGCAGGGGTCCAGAGCAGCTCACCTCCCCTCTGGGAGCCTCAGTCTTCCCATCTGTAAAATGGGGTATTGGCACAGACCTCTGGCCATCGTGAGAAATGACTGCTGCCATCCCCAGGCTTGGCACCCACTGTGTTTGGCTGGCCTCATTTCCTTCCCTTTTTTCTTGCCCTGCTGCTCTCGGGGTTAAGCAAGACTTCGCTGAGGTTGTTTACTGTCTGTAGGGTCACCCTGCAGCAGCTGGTACCCAGAGGACCAGTTCCAGCATCGGTGGAGCCTGCCTGAGGAGGAGGAGAGGAGTCTCAGGGTAGGTGAGGGTCCTTGGTCAAGAGCGGAGCTTGATCCCTCGGCCCGGGGCTGGGTCTCAGCTCTGCCACTTACAGAGGGCACCACACCCCTCTTTAGAGTGGGCACAGCAGGGCCACCTCTCAGGGCTTGTGGCAGGGATCGCTCTTCTGATGAGTGGCTGTGCCCAGCCCCTCCCTCCTGTGTGGGACCTACAGCTCTGCCTCCAGCCTCTGCCTCTGCTGCCCTGCCCTCTCGTCCCCATCCCCTTTCTGGCAGGCCCTGAGTGAGCCCTGCGTGAAGCTGGGCCTCTGCTCTTTTCTCTCAAAGCCCAAAATCAAAAATCTTCAATCATGGTAGTGCCTGTTTTACTTCTCAGCAATTTGGGAGTGAAGGGTAAATACGAGGAAGAACTTTGGCGAATTACTCTTCTATACGTTAATCTTCTACTCTGCGCCTGCTCTGTGCCCGACATCTTACAAATACGATCTTGTTATAACATTGTCACTCATCTCACAGAAGAGACTAAGTTTACCACATGGTCGCCATAGTGTCTGGCCCTTACTAGATTTCAGAAAGTATTTATTGGATGGATGGGTGGATGAACAGGTGGAGTATGGGTTGCTGGATGAGTGGGTGGATGAATGATAGATAGATGGATGATGGATAGATGGAAAGAAAGGCGGATGGATGGATGATGGATGGGTGATGGAGAGATGAGCAGGTAGAGGGATGGGTGGGTGAATGGATGGATGGGTGGATGGATGGATGACAGATGGTGGGTAGATGGATGGATAAATGAGTGGGTGAATGGGTGGATAGATAGATGAGAGAATGGATGGATGGATGAAAGGACAGGAGGATGGATGGACGATGGATGGTGGATAGATGGATGATTGGATGAGTGGGTAGATGTATAATGGATGGATGGGGATGGGTGAATTGATGGATGGAGGGGTAGATGAGCGGATGGGTGAGCTCAAGTCTCATACTCAGAGGATGTCAACGGCAGAGCTGGCAAGGGTCCGACTTAAAGTCCAGACCCTTCCTATGTCTCCCCTGGGGTCTGTGCCTTCCTTCACTCACACCCAACATCTCTGCATCCCCTGAATCTACATGTCAGCAACTCCCACACTTATATCCCCATCCTGAGCCTCCCCTGAGCCCCAGCACCTCTCTCGGGGGAAGTTCACCTTCTCCTTCCAGACATTTCAGGGGCAGGGCCAGTTTTACTGACATGCAACACGTGTGGTGGCACACGCCCGCACACAGAGGAGCCCCCAGGTGGGCCAGCAGTGTTAGGCCACTATCAGCCTTCTGAAGGAGGATCATCTGCTTCTGGACCGCAGTTGACTACGGGTAAGTAAAACCATGAAGAGGGAAACCTCAGCTAAGCGGGGACCACTGTGCAAACGACGAAGCACAAATAGTGTAATTCGGTGAGTCCGCATACAGGCTAGGGACTTTGCATTTAAAACTGGCATCACACAAAATATACGTGAACATCAAAATTCAAAATTTGTTTGTTTTGTTTTATTAACATTTATTCAAAATATGAATAATATAAATTTTTAATTTTTCTTTACTTAGAATGACATTAAATAGCAAATTAAAAACACTACAACAAGTCGAGAGGAATGAAAGGGATGGGAGGAGGCCCTGGGGCCCCGGACCCTGCGTTCAGGCACAGGCGTTGTGGCAGGAGGATGCGGCCCATCTCGGCCATCACATTATCTCCTTTGCGCAGACCAGGGCAGGTGGCTCGGGCATCGATTTGCACGTTCCTCCATCCGCTCACTCAGTAGCGTGTGCTGCCCACCATCAGCCCTGGGACAGGACTCGGAGGAGGGCAAGGTGGAGATGAAGGCCGGGAGGGCTCTGCAGGAGAGACAACAGCGTGGACTGAGCGCAGCATTGCAAGAGCCTCACGTCACTATTGCGGCTGGTGCAAGGTAAACAGAGCAAACAGAAAGTCCCTTCTCCTTCCTTTGCCTCAGTTTCCCCATGTGAAAACGCAGCGCACCCCTCCAGCCCTGCAAACCAGCCCCCAGGCCTCCCTCGCCTTCCCATGACGGGCACCGTGGAGACCTCCCGCCATTCCGAACAGGAGGGCGTGTGCGCCCCCTAGAGGAAGCCAGGGCAAAGGAGCCTGGCACTCGTTCCCCTTTAACATCTCTGGGGTGGTAACAATTGCCACCTCCACGGAGGGCGATGCAGCAACATCTCTCACAGTCACAAACACACGTACCCTTTGACATTGTCATTCTACTTCCAGGAATTTATTCTAAGCATGTCCAAACACACGTGTGTGAGATGGCAGAGTTGAGGTCTATGCAGACTGATCCACTGAGCAAATAAATGAGATCAGATCAACAGAAAGGGCAGAACGGCATGCTGGGTGGTCCTCAGAAGTGAACGAGTTCTTCATGAACCTAGATGAAGCGAACTGTGCTGAGTGGCCGTCTTGGCTGGGGCTCCCAGCAGCATCACCTACGTGGAGATTCCTGGATAAGCGGGCACCACGTGGGGAGAGCTCTAAGCGAAGTGGCAGGAGAGAGCCGAGCCTGGCCCTGCAGGGGACTCGGGAGGGTAGGTACTGCCTCACGGCCCTGGGGGTTGAGCTATGTTCCTGTCCAGGCAAGGGAGCAGGGCACTGGGTCTCAGTCTTAGGCTATGGGCTGCTCCGGGAGATGTGAATTCGCAGCCACTTCTGATTCTGTGTGTGTAGACAAAGCAGACTCTGGTAGCCCAAGGTCAGTTCTCCAAATAAGAGCTTCCGTTGCCGGCCCTTGGAGAGAAAACACCCCAAGCCAGGAGAGGGTTGCGTGCACACACTCACAAAGTCCAAGGGGCCCCGGGCAGAGCACCAATGCTGTCTGATACAATCATTGGCGAAAAGGGCAAGGGAAGAATGGCCTGCACAGATGTACAACCGGGGCCAAATAAAGGTTGGAGAACACAATAGTGTTTGCTTGTCGCTGGAGCGCACAGCGAATCTGGCTTTGGCGGTTGCCTCTGGGGAGGCCCCAGGAAGCAGGGGTGGGGGTGGGACAGGCCAAGTGACTTACTTTTGCTTACCATCCTTCTGTACTTTTAAAAAAATTTTCCACTGTACAAGGTTTACCCACTCAAAAAAACAAAATTACTGTAAAAACTAATCTTGCCACCTTTGTGGGTGAGAAAACTTAACACTGTTAAGATGGCAACACTCTGCGAGTTGATCTACAGAATCTACGCAATTTCTATCAAAATCCCAGCTCCCTTCTTTGCAGAAATTGACAAGCTGATCCTAAAATTTACATGGAAATTGAAGGGATCCAGAATAGCGAAAACAATCGTGAGAATAGAACAACGTTAGAGAACTCGCATTTCTTCATTTTAAATGTTTCTATAAGGTTATGATAATCAAGACGGTGTGGCACTGGCATAAGGATAGATGAATAGATCAGTAAAACAGAATTGAGGGTCCAGAAATCAGCCCTCACGTTTCTGGTCAATTGACTTCTGACAGGGGAGCCAAAATGATTCAATGGGGAAAGAACAGTCTTTGCAACAAGCTGGTGCGCGGACCACTGGATCTCCACATGCAAATGAAGGAAGTGGGACCCCTACCTCACGCCACATACAAAAATTAGCTCAAAATGGGGCAAAGATCTAGAGACCATAGCTAAAGCTATAAAACTCTTAGGAGAAAACATAGGATAAATCTTTATGATCTGGGATCAGGCAATGGTTTCTAGATACAACACCAAAAGCATCGACAACAAAAGAAAAGAAAAGATAAATTGGACTTTATTAAAAGTAACTTTTAGTCTTCACAGGACACCGTCAAGAAAGGGAAAAGACCATCCACGGGATGGGAAGGAATATTTGCAAATCATATATCTGATAAAAGACTTATATCCAGAACATATAAAGAACCTTAAACTCAAAAATAACAAGCAAATGATCCAAACTAAAAATGAGCAAAGGGGGTCGGCCCAGTGGTGTAGTGGTTGAATTTGTGCACTCCTCTACAGCAGCCCGGGGTTTGCGGGTTCAGATCCCAGGCATGGATCTACACACAGCTTATCAGCCATGCTGAGGCTATGAGCCATGCTTCCATAGAGGAAGACTGGCACAGATGTTAGCTCAGAGCCAATCTTCCTTATTCAAAAAAAAAAAAAAAAGGGTGGGGTGGGGCAAAGGATTTGAACATACATTCCTTCCAAGAAGATATACAAACGGCAAACAGCATCTGGAAAGATGCTGGACATCATTAGCCATCAGGGAAATGCAGATCAAAACTAAAATGAGACACCACTTGTGTTAGCCTGCTGGGTTGCCGTGAGAAATGCCACAGACCGGGTGGCTTAAACCACGGGAACGTGTTTTCCCCCCGTGCTGGAGGCCGGAGGTCTGAGCTCTAGGTGTAGACAGCGCTGGTTTCCCGTGAGCCCTCTCTTCCTAGCTTGTAGCAGCCGCCTCCCTGCTGTGTCCTCACATGGCCCTTCCTCTGTGCTTGCAGGGAGAGAGGGAGAGAGAGACAGGGACCTGGCGTGTCCCTCTCCTTGACACGAGTCCTATCAGATTAGGGCCCCACCCTTACGACCTCATTTAACCTTAATCACCTCCCTCAAGGCCCTGTCGACAAATACAATCTCATTGAGGGTTATAACTTCAACACATGGATTTGGGGGGACGCAATTCAGTCCCCAGCACCACTCACACCCACTGGGTGGGTCTTCTCAAGAAGACACATAAGAACAAGGGTTGTAGAAAGTGTGGAGAAACGGAATCCCTCACAGGCTGCCGGTGGGGGCGCTCGCTTTCACAGCTGTGTGCCTCAGGAAAAGTCAGCACAAGATGAGTTTTTGAAACCCAAGGATCTTTTTTTTCTTATTACTGTGGTAAAATATACATAATATGAAATTTGCTATTTTAACCATTTTTCAGTGTACAGTTCAATGGCATGAAGTACATTGACATTGGTGTGCAACCGTCACCCCCGTCCGTCTCCGGAACTCTTTCATCTTCCAGTGAAAACTCCGTCCCCATGAAACACCAGCTCCCCTGCCCCATCCCTCCAGCCCCTGGCGCCCACCCTTCTACTTTCTGTCTCTACGAATTTAACTGTTTTACG
This sequence comes from Equus asinus, assembly GCF_041296235.1. NCBI lineage: Eukaryota > Metazoa > Chordata > Mammalia > Perissodactyla > Equidae > Equus > Equus asinus. Next base: position 82,648,123 of record NC_091801.1, on the reverse strand, counting down.
TCCCTCACGTAAGTGGAATCCTACAGTATTTGCCCTTTTTGACTGGCTTATCTCACTGACCATAATGTCCTCAAGGTTCATCCATATTGCAGCATCTGTCAGAATTTCCTCATTTTTTAAGGCTGAATAGTATTCCATTGTGTGGCTGGACCACATTTTGTCTATCCATCCATCCATCGATGGACACCCGGTTGTTTCCACCTTTTTGCTGTTGTGAATGCTGCTGCTATGAATACAGATATACACATACCTGAGTCTCTGCTTTCAATTCCGTTGGGTGTATACTCAGAAGCGTCATTGCGGGGTCATGTGGTCATTCTACGTTAATTTTTAGAGGAAGCTCCATGTTGTTGTCCATAGTGAAGCCCAAGGATCTTGAGGGTTTCACAGAAGGGGCAGCTCTCTCTGGATACTCACAGGAGAGGAGGGGGACAGTGTTCTGCCCTGCTGACCTCGGCTGGTCACAGACCACCTGCAGAGATAAGGACCAACTAGCGTGAACATGGGTGTCAAGCAGACCCTGGTGCAAATCTTGGCCCTGCCACGAGGCATGGGAGCTCTGTGGGGCTGTTTCTCCAACCTTGTGGGCTCGGCCTTGGGCGGTTTCGATGAGCTAGTGTGTGTAGACAGCCCAGCCAGGCCAGCTCTCTGCCCGCCAAGTGCCAGAGCCATTGTCCTTCAAAATTCAGCCAGACAAAAATCAATGCCCCCAAGGTGGAGAGCTTAAAAATAATCTGCCCACATGTGACAGCTCGAAGGCAGTATAAACAAAGCCATGAGATAAACTAAAAGAGGCCACCCTTTCCAGCCATTGTCTCCAGGTCTGAAAACACAAAAAGAAACAAAGGTTGTGAAAGTGTATACCCCCACAAATCACACCTAAACATGTTAACATCTACAGGCAACTGCACAACACAAGCACACTGGCTTAGCTGTTGGGTGCAGGCAGTGAAGACAGCTGGACCTGGGTGCAAACCTGAGTTCAGCATTTACCAGCTGTGGGCCCTCGAGCCGACACCATTGCCTTCACGGGCCCAGTTTCCTCCTCGGTAACCTGGAGCTGATGACAGCCCCCACCCAGGAGGCTGTCACGGGGGTTAAACAGGATGATACAGGTGACGGGGAAGCACAAAGCCTGTCCCCGAGTCTGGGCGCAACCCCTGGGGCTGTTAGGACCCCCTGTGAGTCCTCCAGCCCCCTGGCTGACCCCCTTCTGCACTCAGGCATCGCTGTGATCCCCCCACTTACAGCTCCAGCACCTTCACTCATCTGCTCTCGCCCCTTAGGCTCTTCCCAAATGGAACCCGTCTCTCCCCACTTCCCAGATGTGAACAAGTCACCTTTACTTATTGTTGTGGGTTGAATTGTGTTCCCCCTAAAAAAATACGTTCAAGTTGTCAATGCAAACAATCAATAACCATTCTATCAAAAAAGAAAGGGAGAGAGAGTTTTATTCGAGCCAAACTGAGGGCTGTAGCCCGGGAGTGCAGCCTTCACAGAGGCAGGAAGCGCTCCAGAGACCAGGGACCTTCAGCACAGCTCTGTACCTTTCCCGACAAAGAGACAGGCACCAGGCATGACAGGGGGACATTCTTTCAAGGACTCAAGGAGATGGTTTGTCATAGAGTAGCACATACACAGCGGGCCAACGAGATCTTGATGTCACAGGAGAGACACTTGTCTTCAAAGAACGCTGGTGTCATAGGAAGGGAGGTGTCGATTCTTGTCTTCAAAGAATAGATTCTTCACTGAGGATGATGGTTAAAGCAGACATACAAAGTGTGTTTGACGAGCCACAAGTCAGACCTCTCGCTTCAGATAAAATTTAGGCCAAATCCAGTTTAAACAGAATGGCTTCCCCAGACACCTCAACATACAAAAATTTTCTTATGTCAAAGTCGTGAGGCCAGCCTGGTGGTATAGAGGTTAAGTTCTTGCACTCTGCTTCATCGGCCCGGGGTTTGTGAGGTTGGATTCTGGGCGCGGACCTACACACCACTTGTCAAGCTAGGCTGTGGTGGCATCCCACATACAAAATAGAGGAAGACTGGCACGAATATTAGCTCAGGGACAATCTTCCTCACAAAAAAAAAAAAAAATCTATATAAAAAAAAGACCTAGCCCCTGATACCCAAGAATGTAACCTTATTTGGAAATAGGGTCTTTGCAGATGTAATCAAATTAAGGTGAGGAGTAGGATGGGTCCTAGTCCGATGACTGCTGTCTTGATAAGAGGAAAATTTGGACACAGATACTCACAGGAGAAGGACATGTGAAGATGGAGGCAGAGATTAGAGTGATGTCTACAAGCCAAGGAATGCCAAGCGCTGCTGGCAACTCCCAGAAGCCAGAAAGTGGCAAGGAAGGGCCCTCTCCTGCAGCCTTCCGAGAGAGCACAGCCCTGCCCACTCCCTGATCTCGGACTTCTGGCCTCCAGGACTGGGAGACCATAGTCTCTGCTGCCCTGAGCCCCTGGCTCGTGGGACTTAGTTGGGCAGCCCCAGGAAACTCACACGCTTGCCCTCTTCCCTCCACGCATCACTTCCCTTTGATCTTTCCCCTGTCCCAATACCATCCCCTCCCTCCAGGTTAGTCTCAAAGCCTCCTTTTCCTCCAGGAAGCCTTCCCTGAGTATCTTTCCCTCTCCTCCCTTTCACTGCTGCTTCTGCAAGCGTCTGCCCCATCCCCAACTTCCCATAGCGCTTTGTACCTGACTATAACACGCATCACGTTCCACCCTAAAGTAAAATGTAGTAGGTGACCTCCTTGAAGGGTTTCAGAAGATGCTTCCTTCCTGGAAGAGGTGACCCTGAACAGGGTTTCAAAGGATGAGTAAGAGTTTGCCAATCAACCTAGGATTTAACTGCTTTATGCCAGTCACCAAGTATGTTTATTTAATCATGTGTTCATTCGACAAGCGTTTGTTGAGCAGCTATTCCACTGACTTGTTCACAAGAGTGTGGCCCCCAGGGGCGGGACGGCACCTCATTTATCTCTGGCTGGTCTCCTGCACCACCCAGGAGCTCCTAGCAGCCCTGGCCCAGGCTCAGCTTGAGTTCACACCCAGCCAAGGTTTGTGACTCAAGGGCATTTTCCCAGGGTGGATGGGGCCTGGGGGACGGGAGCATTTGGCAGGAGGAAGGGAGGACGGAGGGACTCAGAGCCTCCCGGGTGAGTGACAGTGGGGACCGCGCTGTATTGAAGCAGGTCGGCTGGGGAGACAGTCCCGATTCCAAATCCCGGCTCTGCTGCTTTCCGGCTGAGTGACTGGAGGCCCTAAGGCCTGGTCCTTACCTGTGAGATGGGGTGACAATGCCCGGCCGCCTTCCAGGTGGGCGCTGGCGGGACCCCCGCAGTAACGGGCGCCGGCCAGCAGGGGGCGCGGGCGCGGCCGCCCCCGGAGAGCCTGGATGCCGGCGGCCCGAAAGCCCCGGGGACCCTGCGCGGGGCGGGGCGAGCGGGAGGGAGGCGGCCCCTGAGCCGGTGGCCGGCCGGGCTGGGATCCTGTGCGGGACCCGCCGCGGGGACAGCGCTGGGTGAGACCGGCATCCGTCCCCGGGGCGCGGGGGTGACCGCCAGGAGGTGTCTCGCAGGCCACAGGCAGGGCCGGCCCGGGCCGTGGGGCTCTGATGGTAGTACGATCCAGAGCTTTGCGGAGCTTCCCACGTCCAGGCGCACATCTAACTCATTGAACCCTCCCTGCAGCCCTATGGAAAAGACAGGACGATCATCCTCCCATAATACACCTGAGGAAACCAGACACAGAGAGGTTTAGGAGCTTGCCTGAGGTCACACAGCCAGTAAGTGGCAGAGCTGGGCTGAGAACCCAGATGATGTGGCAACACTACCCTCTTAGCACGGTGCCCTATAGCTACTCCGGCCTCTTGGCCAGGTGTGGCTGACGGACAAGGAGAAGTTATTGAGATGAAAAGGAGAGGAAGGGAGTTCCAGCAGAGGGAACTGCATGAACAGAAGCCCTGAGGCATGAGGGTATGGGCAGAGGGACAAATTTTTCAGAAGAGCTGCCCCATGGGGTGGGGTACAGGAAGGAGGGCGCAGACGCCAGCAGGGGCCAGATCAAGGGGAACCGCTGGAGGGCTGAATGCAGGGGGGTGAGGAGGTCAGGTCTGCATCTGGAACCTTCTTGTGGCCTCATGTGGAGAGGGACTGGAGGGGCCGGATGGGAGGCAGGAAGGCCAATGAAGAGGCCAGCACCCTGTCCGGGAGGAAGCCGCAGGGGGCTCTGGGCTGCTGTGACCAGGCTCCTTAGTCGGGCCTCTCCTGGCGACCAGTGACAGAAATCGGCAAAGGGCAATTTAGAGAGAGGTTCCAGGGGTACCTCGTCCGTGGCAGCCATACAGCTGGCCGCTGGGGATCAGGGCACGGAAGGCTGTCAGGGCCCTGTCTGTCTGTCCTGTCTGCTTCTCCCAGCCTCGTGGTTTCCTCCCTCTGTCTCCCCAGAGATGTTCTCCGCGTGGCAGTGAACGTGGCCCCTTCAACTCCCTGTGCTGGTGTCAAGTCCCAGCTCGGAAACCATTGGCCCAGCTGGGGGCAGATGCCCGCCCAGACCATCATACTGTGGCTGGAGACAGGGTCGTGCACAAGCATGGCGCGTCCCTGGGAACCATATGGATGGAGCTGGGGTTAGTAGCTCGCAGAAGGAATGAGGGGGACCACAGCTGACCACTGGAGCCGGCACACCCCTGCCCCGGCCCGGCCTTCAAGACATCTGGGTTTAAAATACTAACTCCTCCTAGTCTGAGTGAATGTTTGTGAGATAGCACAGCCAGCTAGATGGGTCAATCCTGGGCACACGTCTACCAGGTTAGCTCACTTGTCTCTCTAAGCCTCGGTGCAGGAGCGCTTAAAGGCTTCTGAAAGATCTGGGTTCAAATCCTGACTCAGTTGCTGTGGTGGATGAAAGACAGCCACAGAGTCTCTGACATCGTTTCTTTGAGAAGCAAGCCCCACGATGGCTTGACCAGCGGAACATGGTGGAAGTGAGGGTGCGCTTATTTCTGGGTCTGGGCTTTCGGAGACAGGCAGGGCCTGGTCTCTTGGAGCACTTGTTCTTGGAACTAGGCTGCCATCCTGTGAGGAAGCCCAAGCACTGAGCCACAGCCCCCAGACAGCGCCAGCTTGGTGACAAAGGAGTGTGCCATCTTGGAGGTGGAGGCCCAGCTCCGGTCCAGCCGCCTCGCTGATGCCGCGGAGCAGAGCAGAGCAGAGCCTTCCTCACTCAGTCCTGCCCAAACTGTGGATTTGGAAACAAAATTAAATGCCTTATGAAATGTTTGAAGCCACTGAGTTTTGGGGTGGCTTGTCATGCAGCAACAGATCACTTAGAATAACTTACTGATGCGGGCTCGGTGAGTCCAGCAGTCAAAAGAAAGATTTCTTGGACTCTCAAGGTCTGATAGTAGTGCTTCTTTACAGAGAATAGCATGGGGACAGGACCCGTGGGCAGTAAGAGCTGCAGCATGGGGACAGGACCCGTGGACAGTAAGAGCTGCAGCATGGGGACAGGACCCGTGGACAGTAAGAGCTGCAGGCATGGGGACAGGACCCGTGGGCAGTAAGAGCTGCAGCATGGGGACAGGACCCGTGGACAGTAAGAGCAGCAGGCATGGGGACAGGACCCGTGGGCAATAAGAGCTGCAGCATGGGGACAGGACCCATGGGCAGGGAAGGGCTGCAGGCATGGGGACAGGACCCATGGGCAGTAAGAGCTGCAATGGGTTGAGGGTAGGGCTAAATTTATAAGGCATAGGTCTATGAGTTACTTCTTTGCAAGACAAAGGAACGATCACCTACAAAAGTCGCTAAAATGGTATCAGTGCAGGTCGGGTGTGGTTATCGAGTGGTCCTGTAACTTTGGATAGGAATCAGGTCGCATCAGGTCAGGACATCCTGTGCTTCCCGGAGGATGATATAGATCGGTATGTAGGGCAGGACGCCTTGGCCTTGTCTCCCTGGGGCAGCCTTGATCTTCATCATTATCACTTGTATGACCCTGGGCAAAATATTTAAGTTCTCTGAAACCTGTTTCCTCCTCCAAGAGGTGGAGATAATATGTACCCCACACAGTTTCAGTGAAGAATTGGCACCCAGAACACTGAGCTGCCCTCGCCTCCCAGACCGCGAGCCTGAGTCGGCCGCTGCCCTGCACCGTGGTCCCCCAGCTCCCGAAACTGTGCTGGGTAAGAGATCCCCCTTCCACAGGTAGTGAGACCCAGAGAGCTGAGGACACTTGGCAAGGTCACGCACCAGCGAGAGGCAGAACGAGGATTCAGACCCAGGTTGGGGTGACGGTGCAGCCTTAGAAATTTCTGGACGTGGCGCTGCCCCTGCAAAGCGCATTTCCCAAAGTGTGGCCTCCCTTCTTCTCATCCTCCTGGGTCTCCTGGTCTTGCTGAATTTGCTTCCTTTTGCAGCAGCCTCCTTCTTCCTTTTCAGGAAACCCCGTTTCGCCAAGAATGGCTAAAGCAGTGCTGCCACTGATGAGATCTGTTCCACGGAGACTCTCGGCCCCGGCCCTGAGGCCTGCTGGCCTGGGAGCACCCCCTCCCCACCCTACCTCAGAATCTTTTCGGGCATCTCCCTTGCCTGCGGAGGAGGTATGGGGCTTTGGAATCGGGGACTCAGGCCCCACACTGGACTCTACCGGTGACCTCGGGACAGCCTCAGTGTCCTTGTCCCTGAAGTGGGACGCCAGTGGCCTCCTGCCAGGGTGGCTATGAAGGTCAGTGAGGAGCAGATGTGACCGCTGCTTGTGTGCTCCAGAGGGGGTGCGGGATTGAGGGGCGCTGCCGAGATGCCTGTCAGGAGGCCGGTCTTCCTTGGGTGGGAGAGTGCTGCTTCCCTGGGGGCTTCTCCTTCCCTGCATCCCTCCAGCATCCTCCCTCCACCCTCGAGATGGACCCAGCTGGCTCTGGCCTCAGGGGGACCAGAAATGTCAGTGCACAGTGTGTCTCCTCTCTCTTTCTCTTTGTCAGTCTGCCTAGAGGTTTCCACAGTGTTGATCTACAGAGCCAGCTTTGGTTCCAACCGTCTTCCTGACGTGTGCTCTGATCTGGTCGCCTGGGGTGTCCTAACCCGAAGGCCTCACGTTGGCTGTGGAGCCTGACACTGCCCTTCAGCAGCAGAGCGGCCTCAGCACCAGGTCTGCACCCAGGCTCCTCGGCGCCGTGGGTGTGGCCCAGGCCCCTCCCGACCTGGGAAGCGGCTAGGACAGTCACAAGCGCTCACCCTAGCAGAAGGACGAGGGTAGGGCATCTGCACACAGTCAGCCATTTATGTGAGCCTCGCTGCAGCCCGGTCACATGGGTACTATTGTTAACCCCTTTGTACTGATGGGGAAACTGAGGCAGGAAGAGGGGAAGCGATTTGACCAGCAAGCCAGAGGTAGAGCCAGGTGATCTGGCTTCAGACCGGCTTTTAGCTCAGGCTGTGTGGCCCTCAAGGGAACGGGAAAACATCACCCTCCTCTTCTCCACCACCGCCAGGCCCAGCCCAGACCCCCTGGTCCCTGCCCTGGATCCTGCCCCAGGAACCTGCCTGTCGCCCTCCCGTCCATGGGGGCTAGGGGCTACAGTACCTTTCTGAAGACGAATTCTCCCTCCTTCCCCTTTCCTGACTCTCACTGCTCTCGGGGTGCAGGCCAAATTCCTCCCCATGTAAGGCATCCCCCATCAGCCCTTCCCCCAGCCTCACCCCGGCTGTCATCCTGTACCTGGTCCCAGCTCCAGGTACTTCTGCGCTTTGTAGCTGCACCTGACCATGAACTCCCCGGGGGCAGAACAGCACCCCCCACTCCCCACCCCCATCATCTTCTGTGTCCCCAGCACAGAGAGCTCAGACAGAACAGGAGAGTTGAAATGACCCTCCCTGGATTGGGTTCCTTTGGGTCCCTGCCACTTCCGATTCCCCTCCCCCCGAGCCCATCCTCACCCTGGGGATCCTGGTCCACCACCCGCCCAGTGTCAAGACCCGCCTGGTCTGTGCCCCACCCACTCTCTCCCCAGTGGCTCCCAGTGCCACTCCAGGAGCTGAATGTCAGCTCGGACTCAATGCTCAAGGCTTTTCGGGGGGCCGTGTGCCCACCTGCATGTGCACCCCTGTGTCTAAGGGGCCTCCCCAACCACCCCTCCAAGGCTGGTTGGAGGACCCTGGGGCCACAGGCAGGACTTGCGGGCCTGGTGACAGGATGGGGTTAGGGCTCAGCAGGGGCCCCTGGGCTGCAGGGGGAGCCTGGGGTGCTGCGCACCGCATGGGGACCTCCAGGGGACAGAGGAAGTGGCGCAGAGCAGGGGTGGCCTCCGCAGCCAGATCAGTCAGCACCGGCCGCAGCTCCATTTCTCCCTGAGCTAATTCAGGAAGTCACTTGGGTGGTTTGCAGAACCCTGAATCAATTTTCTTTTCAAGGTAAAAAAAATCTGCCAGGGAAGGCAGGCAGGCGGGCGGAAGCTCGATGAAGAATAAATAATGGTGCTTTGTAATCTAAGCCACCCACGCCAGGGAAGGCCCCCGCCCCAGGACAGCGTGACCCTGCCAAGGGCACTGGCTGGGAGGGACTGGACGGGACAGAGAGAGCAGACCCTCGCTGGGCCCAGGGCTCTGGCTCTGGACCCCAGTATTTCTGAGCCTTGGATGGTTAGGACAGGGACACACGCGTCATTTTAATCTAACTGTGCTCTTTCCTGTGGCTCCTTCCTGAGGCAGGGTCCACACTGAGTTGTCAGGTGGGGCAGGCTGACAGCAGGAGGTCTGGGGGGGGGCAGTGGGGTGAGGCCTATCAGAACAAGTGGCCGCAAGGCAAGGCAGCACTTACCCAGAGGCCACGGGGAAAGAAGACATAGGACATGGGCAGGTCAGGGTTCCATTTCTAGCTCTGCCCCTTTCCTGCTGTGTGCCCTTGAGGAAGTCACTCTCCCTCTCTGTGCTGCAGTGGCCTCACCTGTAAATGGGTCGCGGCTGCTCCTGAAAGGAATGTGGGGTGACTTGGTGTGTGCCCCGCCTGCCCTGAGGGCTTTCCACTCCCTAACCACCGCCCCTGCCTCACTGTCCTTTCCCAGAGCCCATCAGGGACTGCAGAGAGCGTCCGTCTGCACCTCCTCCATTGAACTCTGGACTGGGCCACTGCCCTCCTCGTCTCCTTTCCAAATCACTTCTGTCATGGTCCCAGCAGGAAACAGATGGCACGCGCAAACGATTTTCTGGAAGGACTTTGGCAAAGGGACTGTTGACAGGCGTGAGAGCGGGGTTAAGAGAGTCGACAAGGGAGGCGGCACCCCAGAAACAGAGACCGACTGTCCAAGGTCCCCGGGGTGGTCAGCAGGCGCCCAAGCCGGACCCCGCTTCACATAGGAAGACACGGCCATTGATGGGCATTTTCCACCTGCCATACAATGTCTTTAGAGAATGCACAGGCTGCTTCGGGACTGCCATTCGCAGCTCTTGTGCGCACTGAGGGACCTGAATGTCAGCTCAGACTTGGTGCGCCGAAGGCTTTTCCGGGGGAGCGAGTGCCCACCCGGCATCGCACCCTGGTGTCTCCCCACGGGCTGTGAGGAATACACGTGACCGTGTGCATGGAAGTGCCCGGCAGCATGTTCGGAAGGAGCAGGGGCCGTGCCCGCATACAGGAAGTGCTTAATCAATGTGGAGAGCAAACAAGCAGGTTCTTTGCTGAGGGGAGAGGGAGACATGAAGGTGAGAAGGAAAAAGATGGCTCCCGGTGGGATGAACCAAGGATGCTGTATGTTTGGTTGCTGTAACCCATGGCCACAGACGTGGTGACTTATTACAGCCCACAGTCATTCTCGCCCAACTCCGGAGGGCAGACGTCAGCCGTCGGTTTCACGGACCCAAATCAAGGGCTGGCCAAGGCTGTGCTCTCTCTTGGAGCCACTGGGGGAATCATGTCCCTGGCCATCTCCGGCTTCTGCAGCTGCAGTCGTTGGCTCCTGGCCCCGTCCTCCAGCTTCAACGTCAGCGAGTGGCCCCCCTCCCTCCAGGCCCTGGGCTGCGGGCAAAGGAGGGGGCCCTCAGGGCCGCACTGCCCGGCCACCAGCCCTGGGGAACCTGCCGGCTGTTTTCTAACAATTAGTGGGAGAAAGACCTCATCCAAGCACACCCAGGGCGGCGGTTTCTCCTGGCAGTACTTTCCGGTTTGGCTCCAAAAGAAAATAAAAACGTGATGTTTAGTAATCCCTTCAAAATCGCTTGTCTATTTTGAAGCTTCATTAATTAACACCAAATACCATTATTTATTAAATTCTTGTGATTCATTCTATTTTTGAAAATTCAGCGTTGGACGCGGGAGCCCTTATGTCTAAGCGGCCTGGCGTGAGGCTGACGGACAGTGAGCAGATGAGGAAGCACGTTCTAGAGAGACGTGTGGGTTCACTGTGTCGCGGTCGCTCAGACACGGGCCCGTGGTCAGTAATGGGTGAGCAGCCCCAGCCCCAGCATGTGACTTGCCCACACCCTCCAGGGGGCACAGACGCCCTGGAGAGGGGACACCCTGCAGACGATGTTGACCCTGGGCCTACCCCACACGTCCCGTGTGTTGCAGGGCCCCATGCCCCAGCCCTGGCTGCCAAGCCCCTGAAGGCCCTCGTGTCCCTACCCACCGCTCGGCTCCTCCCCGTGCACTGTGACCTGGTTTGTCCTTCCACCCTGAGACCCCAGCCCAGCTCCAGCCAATTGGCCTGAACCACAGTCAGTCTGCCCAGATGGTGGAGTCTGGAGATAGCCTTTGGCCCCCCAGGGCCAGTGGCCTGCAGTCCCTGGACCCCCAGCACTGTCCCCAGCGAGTCCTATCTATTCACCAAGTGCCTCCTGCGTGCCAGATGCTGTGCCGGGCTCTGTGACAAGGGATGCCTTGTTCCTGCCCTTGGGGAAGTTATGGGCAGCAGAGGGGATGTGCAGAACACCAGTAAACATCCATATAGATTGGGCACATTGTCATAAGTGCCTCCTGGCAGGTCACTGGATTCTGTGAGAGGGCCTACAGGGGAGAGGGGCCGGCGGGTAGGGCTTTCCAGTGAGGTGACATTCAGGCTGAGACGCGAAGGGAACCTAGGAGCTGGAGAGGCACAGAGAGAGGGGAACAACACCAGTAGAGGGGACAGCACGTCCAAAGGCCCTGAGGGTTGAAGGACCTTGGCACAGCGGAGGGTCTGGGAGAGGCCAGCCGGGTTGGCACCTGTGCCCTGACCTCCCCTCTCTGCCCCCAATGCCTCCAGTGTAAACGGGGTTAGTAAACCTGCTTCTCAGGACTGGAGGTGTTCTCTGTAAGAACTCAGCACCCCTATGTGCTCAATGGCTGGCACTATTACTAACAACAGTGTAGCAGGCAGTGTAGACAGGCAGTGTAGATGGCAGGCTCAGTTCCGCCCTGGAGGGAGGTGGCTGAGTTTGGGTCCTGAGGCTGACCCTTCTTCACCTGCGATGTTGGGCAAGGCAGGCCCAGCTCTAGGCACCGGTTTCCATGCGTCAGATGAAGCAGTGCAGGGAGGAACAACAGCTGGGGGGAAGGCGTCTACCCTGTGCCAGGCAGCGGCTAAGGTGTCAACACAGCCCCATCTGCTGGGAGAGTGGGGCTAGAGGTGGGTGCAGGAGTGGGACCTGGGTCTGGGCTTCCACAGGCCATGCTCACCCTGGCCACCCCCTCCCTGCACAGGAGCAAGGAGAGTGCCTTCGAGGACCCAGAAGGTGTGCCACCAGCACGCAGGACAGTGACAGGCCTGGGGGCTGGATGGCAGACACTGGTGAGGGGCTGCTGTCGCATTATCCTGAAGGGTAACCAGGGCCCTGGACCAGGGTGGGGGCATCTGGGCAGGAGGAGCTGGGTGTGGGGAGGGCGTGGGATGCCTGCTTAGAACCTGGGGTGCCCCTGGCCTCCCCAAATGGACTCGGCCCTGGAGAGGCGGCTGAGAGCTGGACCCCTGGGGCCTGTGTCTCTGCCCAGCTCCACTCCCAGCCCATTGGGCTTCCATCCTGGCCTCCCTCCGCCTGGTTCCCAAACCTTCCCGGAAAGGGCAGGAGGGAGCTGGCGGGTCGGAGAGGAGGGAAGCAGCGGGGCGGGCCGGGAACTGCCTGTTCTCAGAGTTCCACTGGGAGGACCCAGAAACTGGGGCAGGAGGAGGGAGAGGCAGGGAGGCCCAGACAGGCGAGAGGGGAGGGGTGGGGAGAGGGGCAGGGGAGGGGAGGGGAGGGGATAGCAAGGGAGGGAAGGACAGAGAGGAGGGGAGGAGGGGCGGGGAGGGGAGGCCAGGCATCCAGGAAGGGGTTGTTCCTCCACTTGCTGCCTGGCGGGTCTGGCGTGAATGGCTCCAAGGAGTGGTCAGTGTGAGTGTGTGTGGCCGCCTGAGATCATGAGCACGTGTGAGTGTGTAAGAGAGTGTGTGAGTGTGTAAGAGTAAGTGTGAGTTTGTGTGTGAGAGGGTATCTTTATGTGTGGGTGAATGTGAGAGTAAGTGTGCATGAGTGTGTGGCCGAGGGGTGCAGCGTGGTGTGGAGCTGGCAGGGCCCAGCAGGCCTTCAGGGCAGGCTCAGGCCGTCCCAAGGGGCCCTGGGACCCTGGGTGACAGGCTTCGCCCAAGGCTCTGCTCCTGAGCCCCAGGAGCTCGGTGACCCCCCTCCCGCCTCTCTGGCATGGCCACTGGCCACGCGTTCCTCATGGGGCAGGGAGCCCATCCCACCTTAGCTGCTCCTGGGCTGAAGGCTGGGGACGGCCCCCCAGGCCCAGTGCTGGAGTCACACCCCCTCCCCAGCAGCCCTGTGCAGAGCCTTGCGTTACCCCATTCCACTGACAAGGGAACCGAGGCTCAGGGAGGGTAGCTAGCCCCAGTGCCTTGCAGGGGGAGAGGGGTTCATGCAGCAGGGCAGCCACGAGATGCCCACTCACACCTCCAACTACAGGGGGCTGACCAGGGACCCGGCTGCCACTCTGAAGTCCATCCCCACGCTCAGGCCTCGGCCTGCCCCTCTGGGTGCCCCTGGGCAGTGACTGAGCGTGGCAGGAACATGGGCAGGCCCCTTTGCAAGCAATGCAGGTCTCCTCTGATGTGCCACTTGGCTCAGGATTCCCCGACAGCCTGGCCGAACCCCCGACGGCAGGGCAACCCATAATGCTCCCCAGCTCCTGCCCTCCTCTCACAGGGCTTCCCCCAGTTAATCCTGCCTGGGCACCTGCTTCCCGGAGGACCCCGGCTGACCGGAGCAGAGCAGCTGCTGTCAGTCCCGCTGACCCTCTACTGTTATCCCCATATTATAGATGCCAAAACTGAGGCTCCGAGAGAGGGAGCAGCTTGCAGGGCCACAGAGCTGCTCTCCTCTCTCTGGGCTGGGCAGCCGCGAGTGAGAGCAGGAGGTTTGCGCCCCCAGTGCCCCCCTCAACCAAGCAGCTCTCAGAGGCTCCCCACACTTGCCAGTCGTTCCCCCCAGCTGCTGCCTGGTTGCCATGGTGTCCAAGGAGGAGGAGGAACAGGGTCCTGGGACTCATCCAAAAATACACAGCAGCACGCCCCTCCTTCCTCACCCCCTTTCTCTGGCATCAAAGCCTCCTTTTGTGCAGCTGGGGCCGGGGCCACTTCCTCCGAATCACCAGGGAGCAAAGAAGGTCAAGGAGGCAGAGGGTCCAGGAAATGAATCCGGGGACCCCAGTCCAACCCGGGGGGACTTCCTGGACCAGGGGCTCCAGATCCTGTGGGTCGCTCATCACCCTCCCACGAGGAAGAGCTGTGGGCTGTTCCCAGACCAGGCACGTTCTTTCCTGCCTCTGTGCCTTTGCACATGCAGTTCCCTCCACCTGGAATGCCCTTCCTCATCCTTCAGGTCCAGCTTTAGTCCACTGGGAAACCTTGCCTGAGTCTCTTGGGCACTGCTCCTGCATTCTGCACCCGCTTCTGTCACAGCCATTTTCTTGCTGTATCAGGGGGTTGTTGGTGGGCTTGGCTCTGGCAGGGCTCTGAGGTCTTGGGGACACAACTTCACCTTCTTACCCCTTTGTCCCCAGTGCCTGGACAGGCAGATGCTCAGTAAATGTGGAAGGAAGGAAGGGTTCAGGAGGCCTTTACAAAGGCACGTGTTCATCACTTCGTCGGACACTCTCCAGGACTTGGAGCCCAGGCAGCCTGCTTCTCAGCCGTCATAGAGAGGGCTCAAGGTGGAAAAAGGGAGCCAAGGATGGATATTGAGTGAAGTCCTGAGCTGGGTGTTTATCCTCAGTGCCTCAGTGAGCTCCCACCGCCACCCTGGCAGTTGGGTCGAAGAGTCACAGAAGAGACCGATGAAGAGACTGAGGGTCAGGGAAGCAAAGTCACTGGCCACAGGCAGACCCTGTGCTGCTGTGGAGCCAGCCTGACCGGCACCAGGCACCTGGACATAGAGGAGCAGGTTAGGCCCGGAAGCCCTCAATGGTAGGGCCGGCCGGCTGGGGCACAGACAACGCTGAGAGGGACCTCGGGGCAGGAGGGCCACTGAGTGCTCCCCTTGTGGGCCTTCCGCAAGCTGGGCTCCAGCTCAAGTCAGGGAGAAACCGGTCAGACCCCTCAGGCTCCCCAGACTTTCCACTGAAAATAAATACCCCAGCAGGGTCACCTCTGCAACCAGACAGGGGGCTAGGGCAGGGAGTGGGGGGCGGGGGGTGGTGGAGGGGACGACACTTGCTGTGCAAAGGGCTTGCTTTGCACATTTCCATGATTATTTGAATTTTTACCGAGAACATGCATTATTAATTTTTTTTTTGAGGAAGATTAGCCCTGAGCTAACATCTGCTGCCAATCCTCCTCTTTTTGCTGAGGAAGACTGGCCCTGAGCTCACATCCGTGCCCATCTTCTTCTACTTTATATGTGGGATGCCTACCACAGGATGGCATGCCAAGCGGTGCCATGTCCGCACCCGGGATCCAAACTACGGACCCTGGGCCGCCAAAGTGGAACGTGCGCACTTAACCGCTGCGCCACCGGGCCGGCCCCATTATATGTTTTTTAAAATGAAAAGAAAATGAACATTTGATGACCTCGAGGTCTCCACCTTCCCTGGGACCATCCACAACTCAAGGTTGTGGCAGAGCCCCACTCTGTCTTCTACTGCCCTCAACCCACCCCTGGGAGCACGTCCCACAGGTGATCATCCATGCATTCATTCACTCATTCATTCTTTCACTAGCCTGTGTCAGGTTCTGCTCTGAAGTCAGGCCCCTGCCCCACCTCCTCCCGAGCTGTGAGTCTAATGGGGAGACAGGCATGAGGACCACACACCACAAAGCAAAGTGGTCAGTACTGAGGAAAAATGTGATATAGGAGTGTGGCTGTGGGAGCAGTCATGGAGGGCTCCACAGAGGAGGTGGGCTTTGAGTGTGGCCTTGGAGAATGAGTAGGAGCTTGTCGGAAGGAAAGCAGGTGGGGAGGTGTTCCAGGCAGCTAGACGAGTAGGAGCACCAATGAGATACGTGACCCAGGTGCCCGTAGGAGTGTGGGGCAAATGAAATATGTGTGTGGGGCTGAGGAGGGCAGGAGGGGGGGGACAGTGAGTGAGGAGGAGGATAAGGTGGCTGCAGTCCCAGCAAGCCACGACAGGGGCCAGCTGGAGCAAGGGCAGTGGGGTGGGAGGGGGCTGGGTCTGGACAGATGGAGAAGGTGAACAAGGCAGGGAGCCCAGCGTCTGGCTTGGGGGCAGGGCAGAGACAGATGGTTGAAGCATACATCACCGTACCCATCCGGCTCCGAGTCCCCAGCACGGAGCCCTCAGCCCCTCCATGTGCCAGTGCAGGGGGGCGTGGCTTCAGAACCCCCTTCGTCCGTCTGGGTGTGGCAGGATGGGGTGCTTCTCCTGCCGGGACCTCTCCCTGCCCCTGTCCCAAACCCGCCCATGCAGCTCTGGGTGGCTCTGAAATGTGTCAGCTGGGCTAGGCCATACGTCCTCTCCCAGAACCCATGTCCCTGAAGTGTTTCTGTAGGCCGGGCCGCCAGGGCCTTTCCGGGGAGAGTCAGAGCGGGGAGGTGAAACAGCGGCGGTTTCGAGGCTCACTCAGGGGTCGCGGATCTGCCCGCCACGCCCTGGGTGGGAGGCACGGCTGGGCTGCCACTGGCCCTCCTTTCCCTTGTCCCACTCCCCGGCTGGGTATGTGTGTTTAGCTGTGTGACAGAGGCCCCAGGATCCGCAGGGCACCTACGCCACCGAGTCCAAGGCCCCCTGGGCTTCAGCCCCCGCCTTGGGCTCCTGCTCATGGCATGGGTTTTACCCATTTCTCCTCCATCACCTCACCGGCCCCGACTACCTACCTGTGGACTCAGGGCTTCACCGTCAGGCCATCAGGCTCACAGAGACCGCCACTGCCTCCTCTACTGCCTGAGGTCACCCCTGTGACCCGCCCCATGTGCGTGTGCGTGTATGTGTGTATGTTACATGTTCATATCCATCCAGCCTAGTGGGATCTGCTTCTCTGCTTGAATCCTGACCCACAGCTTCTCCCCCTTCCACACACACAGGCACAGCCGAGGTTGCTGACCTGGGGGGTGGTTAGAGGCCCCTCCCCACCCCAACACATACACAAGCACCCATAGTTAGCTTTGGGAACAAGAGGGTAAAGAGAAGCCCAACTTACCAAGTTTCCAGGCTCAAAAAATAATGACCATTGCCACTGGTTGGGTCCCTGCTGGGGGTGCTGGATGCACCCCAGAACTGCTGCCGTATTATGGAGGGGGAAACCGAGGCTCCGAGAGGACAGTGATCTGCCTGAGGCCACAGGGATAAGGAACAGGGCTAGGACTGACCCACGTCACTCGGATTCCAAGACCAGGCCCCACGGCCTCTCTGGAAGCGGTCCAGGGGAGTCATTCTCCCCAAAGCCCCCTTGCTCCTCCGCATCACCTCCCAGTGCCCGCAGCCGCTGCACTCGGGACACGGAGGCGCTGAGTCACGTCCCAGGTGTTAGTTTCCAGGTGTGGAAGGGAGCATGGAGGTTTCTCTGAGCTCCTGGCTCCCGGTCCCTGCCTGCGGCGGCTCCCGACCTCTTCTCTTCCCTCCCCTCTCCATGCAGGGTGGGGTGCCCTCGGAGGCCTGGGGCGGGAAGAGCAGAGACTTTGGCAGAAGACAGACCCGGGGTCCATATCCGGGCTGCCCGACCCTTTGGGGAGGGTCTCAGCCAAGCACGTGCCTCTCCAGGCCTCCGTTTCCTGGTCCGTAAGTGGGGGGACCACGCCCCTCCCAGGATCAGGGGAGATCCTGAGCCTGAGAGCCCAGGCAGAGCTCACCCACTGAGCCAACCCCGCGAGTACCTGGGCTCCAGCTTCAGCCTATTTGGAGCCAGCTCATGGCGCAGTTTCCATGCCCGCAGGCCTGTGTCTGCTGCCAGGTAGGATGCAAGGTAATTACACGGTGATTACCGACGTGTACTTTGACTTAATGAGCTCCATGCGCTTGGGCAAAAGGTCTCTGTTCTCTGAAACTCCAGGACTGTGCAAGCCGCAAGGGCCTGCCAGCTAAGCTCGAGCAGGGGTTTTCAAACCATTTTCAACCCCCTTGGTTGCTGAACACTTTGTGCAGACAACGCCTTCCGTGGATGCCCAGTATGTAAAACAGAGGAGCACTGGGCTATTTTTGGTTGAAGCAGAAGTGTTGAAGACTGGGCGGGACAAGGGTCCAGAGTCCATTTGCCCTGTGGCTCTGGATCCCTGGGGAAATGGAGGATGGGGTTGGTCCTGGTAGTGGACACTCCCTAATGGGTGGGGCAGCCAGGACCGAGGCAGAGCACTGGGAAGAGAGTCCAGCAGCCAATACGTACCAACTGGTATGGAGAGACTTCAATAGCTTTGGAACTGTGTGTTTGTGCTGGTGGCGGAGCCAGTTAACTCATCTTCCACAGCAAGAACTCAGTCCCTACAGATAAAAACAAAAATATGTCCTTGAAAAGAATCATAATGACTTCGACCTTTTAATGTTCCCACAGTTTCATTTCTTAAACTCAGGGCATCTTTTAGGGAAAATATCTCTTGTATAGAAGAAATATTTATACGAAGTCAGAAGTTCCATTCACTTCCCTTTCTTTTTCTTCTGTTAAATTCAAGTAAAATTAAATGAAAAATAATATCCAAAATATGATTCTTCTGGTTTTATAAAAGTATTTCTACCCATCTGTTCCTTCCCCATCCTTCTGTTTATGTATTTGCAGATAGAGTTGTCCAAAATGATGTTCACCTAATAATGTTAATGGTTATTTCTGGCTGGTGGGATTTGGGTTGTTTTTTTTCACTTGCATCTTTGGGGGTTTTGGCACGTTTTGAATTCTTTATAATGAACAGGTATCGCTTTTATTTTTTTAATTTTTTTTCTTAGAATGAAAGACTGGGAGAAAACGTATTAAGATTGTTAATCAGAATTAGTTGTGGAAACTGAGTACTGAGACCATGGATGATTGCTATTTCTTTTTTTTTTTTCTTTTAATTTCTAAAAGCAAAGGGAAACAATTTTATTTTTAAAATAAGAGGCAAAAATAAATCACGGGGATTGTGAAACAAAAGCATCTTACAGAATAGCTTAGCAACAGTCTCTTCCTTCAACAAATATTTATTGAACAACTTGATGCCAGGTTCCAATGTTTACTATTATTTTATTTAGGTTTTTGGTTACTACTACACTTGGGAAAACTTTCTCTTTGCTCATACACTTTCCCTGCAATTATTATATGCTGCCACTAGGTGGCAGTAGACATATCAGTATTCTGAGAGGTGGATAAGATAAGCTTTTCAGTTCAAACTGCCTGTTACAGATTTATAAGTTCTCATTGATAACTTTTTTTGCTTTATATTTATACATATATAGAGATATTTAAGGATCAAGAACATTGCAATTGATAACGTAATCAAGGCCGGTCAGTCTTTTGTCTGTTATTAGTTGAACTGTACCACCTTTCTCCTTTCCTTTTTTTCTCTTTTTTTTTTCTTTTGGTAAGTGTGTGTGTTTGAAAAGGATGTTTTTTCCATCCTTTTACTTTCACACTTTCCATATCTTTATATTTAAGATGTGTCTCTTGAAAGTAGTATGTAGTTGGGGTTTTTTTTTCAATCCAGTCTGGCAATCTTTGTCTGTTGTTGGAATATTTGTCTGTTTACATCTAGAGCAATTACTGATGTATTTGAGTTTGAATTTACCATATTATTGTTTTCTGTTTACCCTATCTGTTCTTTGTTCCTTTTTTCTCCTTTCTTGCCTTTTTATCAGAGTACTCAAATATATTTTATTCTATTTCTCTCTTTATTAGATTGTTAATTATGCATTTTGTCAATATCTTTTAATAGTTACTTTAGAAATTACAAAATACATCCTTGACTTTTTAGTTTACTATAATTTTTTTCATTTGTCACTTCCCAGACAATGGAAGGACCTCCATAAAACTCCATAAAACTCTTTCCTGACTTTTGTACTGTTGTTAAAAGTTTTTATTCTACATATGTTTTAAATCCCATAAGAAAATATTATTATTATTTTAAACAGTAAATATTTATTTAGTTTTATCTGCTTATTTGCTTTTTCTGGTACTTCCCAGTCCTACATCACTACCTTCACCTGATGAATTACCATTAGTGTTTCTTTTAATGTGGGTCTGTTGGTGACAAATCCTGACAGCTTTTGTCAATCTGAAAAACATCTTTACGTCATGTTCATTTTTGAAGTATATTTTAGCCTAGGATAGACCTCTAGGTTGTCAAGAGTTTTCTTTCAGCACTTTGAAGATTGTCTTCTGGCTTCCATCATTTCTTTTGAGAAGTTCCCTCTTAGTTATTCTTGCTCTATTTAAAGTGATTGCATCTTTTCCAATGGCTACGTCTAAGGTTTTCTCTTTGACTTTATTTTTCACTAATTTAGTAATGATGTGCTTAGGTATGATCTTCTTTCTATTCTCCTTGATTGGGATTTGCAGTTTCTTGAATCTGTGGCTTGATGTCTTGTCAACTTGGAAATGCCAGCCACTATTTCTTCAAGCATCACTTCTGGCTTATCCTCTCCTTTCCTCCTAGGACTGTAATTTCACATATATTAAACTTTTTCACAATGCCTCATATTTCTGTACTGTTCATTTATTTTCCATCCTATTTTTCCTTTCCGTGCTTCAGTGTGAACATTTCCTACAAATCTAAATTCTATTTCACCAATCCTCTTTCCTGCTGTATCTAACCTGCCGTTAAACCATATGTTGAGCTGTTAAATTTAGTTATTATATTTTTTTAGTTCTATAATTTCTACTTGGTTCTTTTTTGTACATTCCAGTTTTCTGAAATTCTCCATCATAATATCTATGTATCCAACATATTAATCACATTTTCAAATATAATATTTGTATCACTTGTGGGTTTGTTTCTATTGTCTGAATTTTTCAGTTTTGTTTTGGTTTTCTTTCGTTGGCTCTGTTTGATGAGATGCTTAGTCATTTTTAGTTAAATGTCACACTTTCTGTTTGAAAAATCAGAGGCTCTGGAGAATTTTCCCTCCCTCAGAGAGGGTTTGATTTTTTCTGACTGGCAGTGAGAGTGGGCAAAGCCACTTGGTACAATGAGGAACCGAGAGAAACTGAGATGGGATTCAGGCTTTGTAAGGACTGGTGTCTTTCTGATTTCTCTTAATCTCAAGCATAGCCAACAAGGGTCTCAGCTGAAAACTGGGGGTGTTTACTTCGTTGAATGGCTCTAAGCTCCAATCTTCTCTTTCCTCAGCATCTCGAGACCCCCCCAAAGCTCAGCTTATCGTCTTAGCCTCTTAGCAGCCACATTTTTCTTGATTTCTTGGCCTCTCACCTGTGAGCAGCTCAGCATTCAGCAAACATCTTGAGGGCAATAGCTGCACAGAATTCCAGCCTCCATTCTCTCTGGTTTGCTTTGCTCAGGGCTCTCCAACCCCTCGCTGCATTGGTAGCCCTGAACTCCCCAAGCCTCTGAGGCTGCAGAAGCTAGAGGTGCTTCATGTCCAGCCTGCGTCTGACACTTTGAATTGGCTTATGTCCTGAAGGGGAAAGTGGACAAGGTCGCACTGACCTCAGCATCTCTCCCTTTCTAGGATTGTGGCCCCTCGACTCCACATGGACTTATTTCATCTACGAATCTCTCAGATTTTGTTTCGTATTTTTTCCAGGCTTCATAATTGTTTTCTGCTGCAGGGTTTTTTCCATACAAGCGACTCCATCACAGCCAGAAGCAGAAGTTACCACACAATGTTGTAAATGCCTGTGTCCCCAAGGGCACCATTGGACCCTCAGGGCCAGGGACTGAGTCCCCTTCCCTCTGTGTACACGCTGCCTCGCCAGGAAGTCTCCTCCCAGCTCAAGGCTGAGCTGGGCCCCACTACCAGCCACCCTACCTCGAGCGCTCGTTCAGCGACTGCCTTTGCTCTGATTATCAGTCTCCCCACTGGATTGCGAGCAATTTGAGGGCAAGAAGGGGCCATGATCAAAGGCACAGGCCTCCGGGAAAGAACAGAAGCAGAACATTAGGGCAAAGACGGCGCTGGGTAATAGAGAGAATCATGCCACCCTCTCAGATTTTGTATGAATGACCCTGGAAATGACTCCTCAGGGCACTCTGGCCGGGGTCAGCTGGCCCCCAGCTTCAGAGCAGCTGCTCACAGATGCCCAGGCCCGAGGGGCTCACTCCTCCCGCGTGCAGGAGGGGGAACATGCGAGCTTGCATCTGGGCATACAGCGTGCACCTGGTCCTACACCCGGCTGGACAGGGGAGTGCCCTTAAAGGAAACCATGTGTAAGCTGTCGGATGAAAATGGGCCTTTGCCTGTGTGTTATCATAACAGTAGCTAACATTTATTCAGTGTTTCTATACCAGGCACTCTGCTCACGTAATCGCACCTGCCTCTCCCGTGTGTTGGCAAAATGACTTCCTCTGCTTCGTCCATGAGGAGAGTGAGGCACAGAGGATTTAGTCATCGGCTGCATCTGAAGTGATAGAGCTGGGACCGGGCCCGAGGCGCCCTGACCCTGAGCCCACAGGCTTGGCTGCCAGGCTGCATGGCCTCCTGGTGCACCTGCAGGAAAGGCTCCTGCGCCCTCCTACCTGGGGCCACATTTCTGAGAATGTGATTGGCGTTTAGTTTGTGGCTCTCCCCTGCTCCATCCTGACAGCCCCCCACCCCTGGTCTCCTGGCCTCCAGGCTCCCCTCTCTCTCACCCAGTGTCCGCCACACGGCCACCGTGACCCCACTGAGTCACTCCCCTGCAGTGGTCGGTGGCTCCAGGGATGGAAGCAATCTGAACTTCTCCAGGCCTTCACAATGGAGCTCATTCCTCATCCCCGTCCCCCGTTATAATCACCACCTGCTCACAGCAACATGCACACACGTGTACACACACACACGTGTGCATATACAGACACCCATGCATACACCTGTGTGCATGCGCTCGCAACCACACATACAACCGCTCATCCCTCGGACCACAGTGAACCACCTCCGGTTTCCAGGGAGTGCCCCTGCACTCCCTACCCTCCACCTTCCTCCGGGCTCGGCTCCACCTGTCACTCACCTGCTAACAGCCCCAAGTTCCTACCCAGCCAACAAGATGGAAGCAGACAGCAGAGGGCAGACCCCACTCAATGCCCTCTCCTTGCTTTACTGAGAGAGCCCTGACATTGTCCTGGGGACCACGTGCCAGGTTGAAATCCCCTTTGCAGTGAGAGTGGCCACAGGGCTCCCTCGGAAGGCGACTCCGTGGGGCTCCTGAGCACGCCGTTTCTTGCTGATGGGAAGCACTGACTCCGCCGACCTTCTGCTTCTTGACCTTCACCCTTCCCCTCCTTCCTGCCCGGACTGCAAACCCAAAGCCTAGAGACAGAGCTGCCGGCTTGTGACAGTGAGGACGAATGCCGCGCTCTAGAGATGGTAGAGCAGAAAGCTAGAAGGAGCCTCCTCTGTGACCCCTTGTCAAGGGGCTGCTCCAGCCCTGGGCTGCCTCCTTCCAGGCTTCCTGTTTTGTGAGTAAGATAAACCCCTACTGGTTAAGCCACTATGGTTCGTGGCTGGTACGTGCAGCCAATGGAAATCCTAATTGGCACAAAGACCAGTTCATGGGACACCTCCTCCAGCAAGCCTTCCTGGATTTCCCTGGCAGGTTCAATCTGGGGCTCTGTGTTCTCACACAAGCTTGGCTCTTTCCGCATCTCAGTTAACACCCATTGTCTCTCCAGAGAACCAGGTACACCTGTCCATCACCCACAACAAAATACAAACTTCCTGGGGCAGGCCCATCTTGCTCACGCAGGTGTCTCCCTTATTCCTTAGCTGAGGGTCTGGCAGGATGTTTCTGCGCCATGTGGAAGAAAGAACAGAGGACCCAGACTCCCGGAGCTTGCATTCAAGTCCCAGCTACTGTGTCCTAGCATGTGACGTTGTGTTACCTCTTTAGGTTGCTGTTTCTCCATCTTTAAAGCTAGAATAATATCTATCTCCTGGGGGTTGTGATGCTAAATGATGTAATCAACGTGGAAAAGATTTGGAGACAAAAACACTGCTGCGTAAATGGAAATTGTCAACGTCAGTGTCTGGTAATGGTTGGGGAGTCAGAGCCCTGTCGTTCACACTAAACCACAAGTGTTAACACACACACACCACACGTCTACACACACACCATGCATGCACACACACACACGCACACACAGAGGCATGAGCGCATCTCATAAACCAAAGGAACTTGGACTCGCCTTGGAAGCCACCCAGATGAACCTTAACCACAAGCTAGCT
Organism: Equus asinus; assembly: GCF_041296235.1. Lineage (NCBI taxonomy): Eukaryota > Metazoa > Chordata > Mammalia > Perissodactyla > Equidae > Equus > Equus asinus. The sequence goes on along the minus strand of NC_091801.1, from coordinate 82,624,374 downwards.
CACGCTCGATGATACGGTGCTGATGTGAGAATCCGCCTCTCTAGGCTGTTTTCTTTGGGCCAAACACTGTGTCATCACATTAGCGCTTGGAACCCTGCTCCCCACCCCCGGGGCACAGGGGAGATCTTTATACAGTTTCACAAGTGAGGGAGCTGGAAATCAAAGAACCTTCCAACTGAGGCTGTCTAACAAGCGATTTGGAGAAAGATGTGCTGGCCCACTGCCCGCAGCCTGGAGCAAGCACAGGGACCCTCTCTCCATCTCTCGGACTCTCAGCGGACTGTCTTGTCTCTCTCTGTTTCTCTCTCTCTCTCCATCTCTCTGACGCTGTTTCTCTCTCTCTCTCCATCTCTCTGACGCTGTTTCTCTCTCTCTCTCCATCTCCCTCTCTCTGTCTCTTCCCCTCTCAATCTGTCTCTTTTTCTGTCTCTCCCTGTCTCTGTCTCTCTTTGTCCCGCTGTCTCTGTCTCTTCTCTCTCTCTCTCAGTGTCCAGGGCCCGACAGGAGCTGGAATACCAGGCCTGGCTCAGGGCCGGCTCGAGGTGGGCAAGCAGGGGCCTGAGCCCCCATGGTCTGGACTCACCTGCCTAGTCACTTGGCAGGCATCACTTGAGCGCCTACTGTATGTCAGGCCCCGGACTCGGCCCTGGGAGCACAGACCAGACTCCCAGGATGGTGGAAGCCCTGGGGAAGGGACGGAAAAGAAGCAACCATCTATCCGGTGCCCTCCTCAAGCCAGGCACTGTATTTGATGCTTTCAACATTTTGACTTAATTCCTATGCCAACCTGTGGGGTATTTACTTATTTAAATAGGTTTGGTCAACTTTACCAGCTTAAGGTACAAACAAGGCTGATTTTTAATATTCAAATTTTTTCTCGCCAGCACCTCCTAGATCAGCAGGCAGGCCATCATGTGTCAGTCTGTCTTTCCATCTCTCTCTGTCTCTCTTTCCCTGTCTCTCTCTGTCTCTCTGTCTCTCTCTCTTTGTGTGTGTGAGCACGTGTGTCTCTCTCTCCCCCTCTCTGTCTTTGTGTCTGTCTGTTTCTATCTCTCTCCATCTCTGTCTCTGTCTCTCCTCTGATCCAGCGATCCTACACTCAAAGGAAGAGAAAGCAGAATCTCAAAGTTATTTTGCTCACCCATGTTTACAGCAGCAATATTCACAACAGCCAAAAGGTGGAAACAACCCACCCATCCACGGATTGATAAATGGATAACCAAATGTGGGCTATCCATCCACAGGAATATTATGCAGCCTTAAAAGTGGGAAATTCAGACAGATGCTACAACGTGGATGAACCTTGAAGACATTATGCTGAGTGAGATAAGCCAGTCACAACAGGACAAATACTGTAGGATTCTGCTCATATGAGGTCCCTGGAGCAGCCAAATTCATGGAGACAGAAAGCAGAATGGTGGGTGCCAGGGCTGGGGGAGGGGAACGGGGAGGATAGTGTTTCATGGGGACAGAGTGTCAGTTTGGGAAAATGAAAAAGTTCTGGAGATGGACAGTGGTGATGGCTGCACAACAATGTGGAACTTAATGCCACTGAACTGGACACTTAAAAACGGCCAAGATGGTAAATTTTGAGCTATTTGTATTTCACCACAATTTAAAAAGCAACCATTTCATCATCTCTCAGTCTCTGTGGGTGTGAAGTTCCGAAGGGCTGGCTGGATAGTTCTGGATGGTTCTGAGTGGTCTGGCTCAGGATCTTTCACCACATCTTCTTCTCCTTAAGGGCAGGAACTGAGTCATAGTTATCTCAGGGCCCCCATCCAGAATTTGTTGACTGACTAACTGACCGGCTGCTTCCGCAGCGCAATCCCAGCCCAGGGGCCCCTGGGAGAGCCCAGATGGGAGCAGCCGGGCAGCAGAGGAGGCCAGGAGCCTGGAGCAGCTCTGGAATCAAGGCCCAGTGCCAAGAAGGAAGCGTGGAACAATAGCTCCCTCGAGGCGGTCCCCCTCACAGCCAGATTTGCACTTCCACAGACAAAGGAGACTTCCTCTGTAGGAAGTGATACCCAAGGGAGGGCTTCCCGTGGAGCAAGCCGGAGAAGGGGCTGGGAAGGACACCCACCTCCCCCAGGCCACTCGCCTGTCCCGTCAAGCACTGACTCTCTGAGCCTGGAGGCAGAGTCATGATGTCAGGGTCTGGAAAACACGCACCTGCATCCCGGCTCCCCCCTCGCTGTGCGACCTCGGTGCTGTGCCCTGGCTTCCCTGTCTGTAATGGGGGACCACGCGTTCTCCAAGCATCGCCGTGCATCTGGGCGCTGTCCGACGATGGCAACCCACCCAGACCCTGGCCTGCCCCACAGACCTCATTGCTCCTGGGGAAAAGCGACAGAAATAAACAGAGACAGGCAAATAAGTGAGTCCCCAAGGGGGGTGGTTGAGAGTGTTGACTAATCTCACTCCTCACCCCTCTGTGTTCTGACTCAATTAAGAAATTGAGTCAGAAGGCAGATAAGGACCAAAACTTCAGTTCTGTTGCTGGAAAGTAGCAATGAGAGGCCGTTAGAGACATTCTGACTCAGAACCAGATGGGCTCTTGCACCATCCCCCTGCATTCAAGGCAGCCACCCCAGGAAGGGGCCAGGAGGGGCGCAGGCAAGGATGAGCACCCAGTACCCTACGCCCCGCCCCCCCCCTCCCCCGCCTCGCCGCAGCCTGCCCAGGGAGCCGCCCGAGGGCCATAGCCAGGCTGGGCCTGAAGGCAACAGGCTGTGGACTCAGGGTCCAGCTGCCCCGAGAGGAAGGGGTGGAGGGAGGGTCGAGGTTACCTCCCAGGGGTGGAGGGGCATGCCTCCATGGAACCCTGAGGAGGGGGAAGGGCTCCCCAACTAGTAGCAAGTGTTAGGAAGGAACCAAAAGGGGGTGGGGAGGCGGGCTGCGATCTGGAGTGGGGCTGAGGCAGGAGGAGGCGGCAACTGAACCGACAACTGGGAGGTACAGTAGAATCGGGGGTGTGGGGGGTGGGAACGGGGGGGCGGAGCCTTGGGCCGGCCTTGAGAAAGATGGAAGGACAGGCGCCTACACAGAGGGAGGAGGAGCCTCCGTGATGGACACGCGCACAAGCTGAGGGAGGAGGAGCCTCGGTGAGGTCAGGGCAGCTGCGGCCAGGCCGTGAGCTCACCCGCACACAGGGATGTCACAGGAACTAGTGACCCCATGCGTGGCCACAGTCCCTCCATGGGGGAGGCTCAGGAGCGGGTGCCTTACTGCCACCTTTCACTGTCATTTCGGGGTCCTCCAAGAGGGTGCCCAGCGGATGGTCGTCATCCTCGCCTGGAGCAAGAAAAAGGGGGAGAGGCCACGAAAAGGAGCAGGGAGAGCCCCGGGGAAGCTGGCAAGAAAGGAGAGAACTGGAGATGAGAAAAAGGGAACGTAAAAATGGTGGGGGACCACTCAGGGGAGGGAGGCGGGAGAAGAGAGCGGGAAGCAGAAAGGAGCGCAGGTGGAGGCCCCCAGCTGGGCGGAAGATGCACCGCGCCCCCTGAGGCTCTGGGTCTTGCTGCGCAGAGTGAGAGAGGCAGACAGACGTCCAGGACAGGCAGCCTCGTGGTTGGTGGGCCCCTGGGTAAGCTCTCTCGCGGGTGGGGGGCTGCTGCTGGGGGGAGGGGGGACCTTGAGCAGCTGTGAGCCCTTCTGCTTCTGTGCCTCCCTTCTCCCGGCTCCCCATCCAGGAGGCTGTCCCCATGTGTAGTGGGCTGAATTGTGTCCCCCAAAAAGATGCGTTCAAGTCCCAACCCCCAGTTCCTGTGATGTGACCTTATTTGGAAAAAGTCTTTGCAGATGTAGGTGAAGGATCTTGAGAGGAGTTTGTCCTGGATTTAGGGTGAGACTTACATCCCATGATAGGTGTCCTTATAAGAAGAGGGAAGACACAGAGGGAAGAAGCCCGTGTGAAGACAGAGGCAGACTGCAGGGATGCGGCCACAAGCCAAGGAACGCCAGGACCCACCAGGAGCTGGAAGAGGCGGAACGGTCGTCCCCTCTAGCCCCAGGAGGCAGCTGCCCACGCCTTGATTTGGGACTTCCTGGCTCCAGAACTGTGGGAGAATACATTTGCGTTGTTTTAAGCCACGCAGTTTGTGGTAATTTGTTACGGCAGTTTTGGAAACGAATCTCCACAGACACCAAGGCCCACTCGGAGGTTACGACCCTACAGATGAGTGAAGGGGACGCAGGTCCCCTGGCCTCCACTTCCAGCTTCCTTCCCTCCGGGTGGCTGCCTCTGGGAAAATCACATGGAGCTGGGCCGGGTTGGGGAGGGGGTTTGGAAAGCAGGAGGAGGGTTTGGAAAGCTGGGCGGTGGCTGATGCAGCTGCAGCCAGTTGCTGAGAAAGCTGGGGCTGCAGGGGACCAGGGCTCTCCTGGGCCGCCTCAGACCTGCGATCGCAAGGGGAAGCAATCTCGGGCGAAAGTGTCGCCTGCGGTCGGCGGTCAGCGCGGGAGGAAGTGGGGACGGCAGCTGCTCAGCGCCCGTGACCCCGGGCAGCGCAGTCCTCCGGCCACGCTTCTTTGCACCTAAGCCGGCAACTTTGCGTTTTCCAGCAAAACCAACAGCAGAGGTGAACTTGCCACGATGCCAATGAAGCTTCGAGGCCCCCTCACTTGCACAGACCCCTTATAAAGCCGCGTACCTGTTTTTGTATTCACTTTCTTAAAAGGGACCCCTCCCCAAATTGTAAGCGCATTGAGTCCCACAAACCCTGGGCATCGCACTAGCGTGCTGCTCACACACAGCCAGCTTGTTGAAGTTCCCCTGAGTTTTCTGTCATCCGACCACCCACCCATGCAGCCCTCCCTGCGTTCAACCAACCCACATTGTTGCATCTCTGCCACGGAGATAATCTCTGCTCTCGAGGCTGGTGCTTAGACACAAGGGGAAGAGGATATGTAGAAAGATAAGAAGCAATTAAACCAGCCTCGAGGTCTGCTAGACTGCACTCCAGTGCTCCAAGACCCCTGCCACTGGCCACAGCAGGGCCCCCTAGGGACACCTGGTGCAGAGCTCCCTGGAATGCACGTGAGGGAACTACGAGGCACGTTTGTACCAGCGCATCAGCCAGGCTGCCTTGACCCCTCAGTGAAGGTCGAGAGTTCACGCTCCAGAGCAGGACGGACCTGGCCCTGGCGTAGTGACTTCTTCCTCTTCCTACTAGCTGGAAGGCCGTGGGCACTCAACAGCTCTTAGCATGTTTTCTCATTTTTCGAAGGAAGATAATTGTGGTACCTCCTCATAAGTTTGTTGCAAAGAGTAAATGAGATAATGCAGGTGAAGGGCTTAGCACAGTCCTAGCAGATGTTATATATTCTGAAAGAAAACTATTATTATTATTAGAAGGAAAGGCAAGCCCGTGAAAACTGAAGCCCAGAGGGTTAAACCCATCGGGGCCTTTGATTCGAAATCTACACAGATTTTTGCCTCTATAGAAAGTGGGCTTTGTAAAAGATGGATGGCCTTGCAAATGGAATCATGGATGTAAACTAACTGGACCATTTTTTATATGGAGAATCCTTCCCCATCTGGAAGATCTAAATTTCCCATTACTAAAATCTAGCTTGCCTACCAGCTCAAATCCAGTCCCCGTTGCTTCCTTTTCTCAGTCACGTTGGGGCAGAAAAATACACACTTTAAAGGGATTTCACATGCATCCACTGTTTATTCTTATGCCACTTAAATGTCACCTCTTCTGTGTGCAAAAGCTGGGTTGCAGTGAGCTCTTAGAACAGGCGACATTTGCAGGGTTGGCCTCGCAGATGGTCGGCCCTCTGGGTTGGCAAATTCCAGTCTGACTTCCTTTGCTGTTGTCCCGGAGTTGCCGTTGCCATGGCATTTGTGTGTGTGCAGGAGACGATCTTGCATGTCGTCAGCTTCTGGAACACTCATCCAGAGCCTCGGAATAAGGTGGTGGGAAGGCTGGGTGCAGAGGGGATACAGGAGGCAGCAGAGTGTGGGAGGGAGTCGATCTGGGCTCCGGCGCCTTGTGTTGGTGGAGGCTGGGACAAGAGGGAAGATGCCTCGGCTGTCTCTAAACCAGAAGAGACGGCACAGTGCGCATTTGGGCAGGGGTGGCTGCAAGGCATGCTGGGACCTCAGCAGCCCAGGCCAGTGGGATAGGGGGTCAGATGGAGCACCTTCCATCTGGCCTTCTACTGCTTCGTGCCTGCCCCTCTCCCACCAGCCAGCTCCCCTTACAACAGTCCAGGTTACATTTTTCAAACATAAATGACATTACTTTGGGGGCCAGCCTGGTGGCACAGTGGTTAAGTGTGCACATTCTGCTTCAGCGGCCTGGGGTTCGCCGGTTCGGATCCCGGGTGCGGACATGGCACCGCTTGGCAAGCCATGCTGTGGCAGGTGTCCCACATATAAAGTAGAGGAAGATGGGCACAGATGTTAGCTCAGGGCCAGTCTTCCTCAGCAAAAAGAGGAGTACTGGCAGCAGATGTTAGCTCAGGGCTAATCTTCCTCAAAAAAAAAAAAAAAGACATGACTTCATTCCTCCATTCAATGACCTCTTCAGTGGCCTCCAATTCCCTACAAAATAGAATCCAAACTCCCTCCCATGGCTGTAGACAGTAGGCCACACGTATAAAGGAACATCTGCAAAGCTGTGACCCATGTGACCCTGTCCACGAGTTGCGTCACGGCCAGAGGAGCCCAGCATCCAGGGGCAATTTCAATCCATGAAAAAATCCATGAAAAATCCTGTATTCATCACATACCAGAAAGGCGACACAGAGTTCACAGCCAGGCTTCCGAAAATCCCCTTTTCCCCTCTCCTCCACCGCCCTCACCCTCGTGCGCTGTCATATCACTGGCTCAACCTCCTCCAACAACCCTGCTTCTTTCTTCCCTTCTCCTTTTCCCTGGACTCTGTGAAACCTTAGGGAATCCCTCCGGTCGGAGAAGGTCCCCCTCAAAGAGCAGGGAAGGAGAACGGAGAACGTGGGCCCCAGCAGCGTTCTCCCTATGAGGGGAGAAGCGGGGCGCCAGGAGCACTTGGACGCCCATAGTTTGGGTCCTATTGCGCGTAAACTGTAATATCCACGTGTTGTAGTGTGACCCAGCATTGCGAACACGTCCTGGCCGCTTCCTACAACTGTCCCGAAGTCACTGTAAATGCCACCTGGGAATTAAGTACGGCAGATTTAATGTGGTGCCTCTAATAATCAAGCAAGTACATATTAACAACCCCGCCTGTAGTGCTCTCGTCACAGAGTTTCACACGGCTGGCTCATTCTCCTCATTCTTCTTTCTCTCAAAAGTTATCTTTTCAGAGGGGCCTTTCCTGACCTTTCCTGTCTACCCCCGCCAGAGTCCCTCGTCATTCCAGGCCCCGTTGTGTTTTCCTGTAGCACTCTGTAGCGTCTGAAACTATCTACCCACTCCCGCAGTGCGTATGTGACGTGTGTGTATCTCCGTGACCAGCTCATTTGGGCACTAATAACATGGGGCAAATAAATCAGCAAGTTGGCATGTTCTGAAGTCGTGGTTTCAGAGCAGTTCAGCTAGAGAGAGACATTCACCATCATGTGACCCTGGGAGAGTCACCTCGCCCGATTTCCTAGTCTGTAAAGTGAGGACAGTGACAATTATCCAGAGAAGGTGGCTCTAAAGCCACCGCAGGGGTCCCTGCCCAGAGCTCACCACAAAGCCCATTCTCGCTTCATATGGGGAAAGCTGGTCAGCTGGGTCCCTGCGTTGTTCGACTCCGGGGGTACCACTCACAGCTCCCAGAGATGGAGGAGAGTCTGGAGCCAGGGGGGTGGGCAAGGAGGTTGTTGGGGGTCATCAGGTGGAGCTGGGGAGGGACTTGTCTGAGGGACAGGAGCTGGGAAGTTGGGGTGAGGCTGGCTCCTGTCCCTCCCTGCCCTCCCTTCTGGTCTGGTCTCCCTCTTTCACTGTGCTTGTTGGGTTCCTCCGGGCTTACTCCAGGGCCTTACTTTGGCTGCCCTAAGGACTGGGGCCAGGTCGGGACCAAGAAGAGCCAGGAGACTCAGGGAAGGACAGGTACCACAGGGAGCCTTTGGGCCTGGCTCCTCCAGAGCTGTCTTCCCCATCCATCCATCACCCGCCTCGTGCGCACACAGCATCTCCCCGGCTGCTCCCCACGTCCGACTGCCATCAGCCAGCCCAGGGCTTTGGCTTACTCGCGGCTGGGTTTCCTATACCTCCTGCTTTCCCACGGCTTCCTCGTCGGTAACTTTGTCTCCCTCGTCGCCCTCCTGGCCCCTACTGCCTCAGGGATTCTTGCTGTGCATCCTTTTAACTTCTGCTCCCACCACCAACTCCAGGATTCTCTCCATAACTCCCAGTCCGAATTCCTGAGATAGATCAGCTGGCCAACGTCTCAGCTTGGGCAGCTTCTCATGTGCAGCCAGGTGGTCAGCACGGCCAGCCCATGGACCAGTCTCCGAGGGTGAGCTGCCCATCCTGCCCTGCTCCCTCCAGCTGGGGCTTTGGAGAGGTCAGGGCCATCCATCCCACTTTGAGGGGCACCTGTGACAGTTTCCCTCAGCAGGGAAAGGAGTGTGGGCACCGTGATGGCTGTGTCTGTTCATCCCCTCCGCTTGCCTGATGCTCCAGTCAACACCATCATCTCCCACCAGCACCCTCGCCCTCCCTGCCTCAACACCTTTGCTCATGCACTGCCTTCTGCCTGGAATGCTCCCCACTCTGTCATCTCAGCTCAGATGCCACCTCCTTGATGGGGTCCTCCCAGATCACCACAGTCAAATGTCACTTCTCCCTTCTTGAACTGTTAAATCCCTTTGTCCCACTTTGACACTTTGACTTGTTGTAATTCTAGTGTGGTAGACAGAGTACTAGTCCCCCAGAGATATTGCCCTCCTGATCCCTGGCCCTATGAATATGTGACCTTACATGGCAAAAGGGGCTTGTAGGTATGATTAAGTTAAGGAATTTGAGATGAGCAGATCACCCTGAATTACCTGGTGGGCCCACTGTAATCACAAGGGTCCTTATAAGAGGAGGTGAGAGGGTCAGAGTCAGAAAAGGAGCTATGATGATGGAAGCAGAGTTAGAACGATGCATTTTGAAGATGAAGGAAGGTGCCACAGGCCAAGGAGTGCAGGTGGCCTCTGGAAGCTGGAAAGTCAAGGGAACAGATTCCCCGCTGGAGCCAAAGAAGGAAACAGCTCTGCCCACACCTGGGTTTTGCTCCTGGGATCCATATGAGACTTTTGAGCACCAGATCTGTAAGGGAATAAATCTGTGTTGTTTTAAGCCACTAAGTTTGTGGTGCTTTGTCACGGCAGCGGTAGGAAACTACTGCGATTAGCAATAGCTGGGATTGTTCCTTTACTAGAATATCAGAGCCTCAAGGAGGGACCGTGTCTTGTATATCTTTGCACATCTTCGTAAGTATTTAAAAATATCTACTTATGACTGCACTGATCTATCAGCTCTTAATTGATCCATCATTCGTTCATCACCCTCCTCTGGACGTCTCCCCCTGGAACAGCCTGGGGAGGAAACGTTTCCCAGAAGAAAGGAAGATTGTTCCCCTGGAGCATCCGCATTACTCCACCCCTCGATGGATGTCTTTCTTTTTAAAGATTTTATTTTTTTTTCCTTTTTCTCCCCAAAGCCCCCCAGTACATAGTTGTATATTCTTCGTTGTGGGTCCTTCTAGTTGTAGCATGTGGGATGCTGCCTCAGCGTGGTTTGATGAGCAGTGCCATGTCCGCGCCCAGGATTCGAACCAACGAAACACTGGGCCACCTGCAGCGGAGCGCGCAAACTTAACCACTTGGCCACGGGGCCAGGCCCTGGATGTCTTTCTTTTCTTTTCTTTTCTTTTCTTTTCTTTTCTTTTTTTTTTTTGGTGAGGAAGATTAGCCCTCAGCTAACATCTGTGCCGGTCTTCCTCCACTTTGTGTGTGGGATGCCTCCACAGTATGGCTGATGAGTGGAGTAGGTCTGCACCTGGGATCCAAACCCGCGAACCCAGGTGGCTGAAGCGGAGCAAGCAGAACTTTAACCACTCAGCCATGGGGCTGGCCCTGCGATGGATAGCTTTTGAAATATTTTTATAATAAAATAAAATGTGATTCTCTTCTGCAGTACAATTCACATATATTATAAGGAAATGTTATGAGACTGCAAGGAAATGTCTTGCTTCAATAAAGCCTTTTTGGCATCTACTCCGGGCTGCCTGATAAGATTTGAGAACTGGCCAAAAAGATAAAGTCCAGACTTCTGTGGCTGGTGTGCAAGGCCATGCAGTCTGGCCCTGTCCTCCTCCGGCCCCCTCAGCAGCCTCTCCCTGCCGCAAAGCCTCTGTTCTCAGCCTGCCCAACCCCGGATTCCCTGAACATCAAGCTTACGAATTTTAGCAAATGTTGTTCCTCCAGCCCCGAGTGCCTTTTCCAGGGTGACCCAGGTCTGCTCGTCCTGGAAGATTCAACTCAGTTGCCATATTCTCTAGGAAACGTCCTTCTGCACGTGGAGATCAGTGGACGGTGTGGCTCCAGCAGAGGCTGAGAATTTTGTGGGATGGGCCACATGGTCTCCACGCCAAACTGGGGCCTTGAGGAGAGGCCCAGGGGCACAGGAGAGCTGTCCTTCCCTGCTGGGAACAGCATAGAGCACTGTTGATGGCCGTTCTCCTCTGAACTGCCCCAGCCGCACAGGGCCAGCTGTAGAATTTGCAGGCCCAACTCGAAATGCAGATGTGGCGTCCTGCCAGGTGCAGGAAGTCCAGCTCCCCTTCTTACTCGCGTCACCCTAACCATGGTTCAGGGCAACCCCCAAAGAACGCAACGTCAACACCGGGACACATTTGGTGCTTGAATCAGAGGGGGACGCTGTGGTACTGCCAACCAAAGGTGGGGACAGCCGCTACCATGCCCCGCTGGCCAAGGATGGGGGATGGCAGCTGTCCCAGGGTGGGGGCGGGAAGGATGAGGCTGGACAGGGCCCAGGGCAGTAAGAGACAAGGAGGCTGGGAAGTGACGGAGAGTGGGGCCACCTGTGAGCCAAGGCTTCAAGCCCATCACTGCCCCAGCGGGGTTCATTGTCCCTAGCCTTCATGCACAAAACACAGATTCAAAGATAAAATTATGAAGAATTTCAAGATGGTGAGCGCAGAGCATCACACCCCAATCACAGGCCCCCTTCTGAGACAGAGCTCTCTGTAACTGCACCGGTCACGTGCCCAGGAAGCCAGCCCTCCAGCCACGCTCTGCCCAGTCTGTCCAGACAGGATGGGCATGGGCATGGGCCTGGCCGCCTGGCTCCTGCGGCCACAGCCCTGCCCATTCATCAGGGTGGCAGCCACAGGCCAGACCCAGCCCGGTCACCAGAGGTGCTCACACCCGTCCCTGTGAGGGCTTGTCCTGCACATTCAGGGCAGCCGGGGTTTCCTTGGGCTACAGTGGCCCCAGGAGAACAACCAGGGAGCCTGAGGCCCTGGTGGAAATACTTCTCTTATCCTCCAGCCCAGCCTGACCGGATTCCGCCCCACCCCTCACACCAGCTCCTCCGGGCTGCACCCTCCAGCCCTGAGAGAACAGCTCGGGACCACAGTGACGGCCTATCTTGATGGAGAGCTGCTGCCACATGCCAGCAGGCCCTTCACCCCAGAGGAGCAATTGGGGTTCAGAGGTCCAAGCCCACAAGACTGGCAAGTGGCGGGGCTGGGCCGCGCCCCAAAGCTGTCAGACCTCCACAGCTGTGCTCCTACCAGCTGCGCTCCAGGCCGGCCCTTCCCCCTTTCTGAGCTTGCAAGGCCACACACAGCTTCCTTCCTTGCTGTGACGGCTGCTGCTGCTATTTTCCCCCTTGCCATATGCACCCTTCACTAAATTTACATTAATTATTTAAGAGCAAAAGGAGCATGTGCTTCGGAGGAACTAATCTGTTAGCGAGTGCGGTAGGACTTGGCGGTGTGCTTTCCTTCGCGCCCAACGCTGGTCCCAGGGCCTGCTGGCTTCCACTGCCTACCCGTCTTTGGTTTGTACCTACATTTTTCCCTTTCTTCTTTTGGTAGATTTCCATGTGTTTATTAAATTTGTTCACAGTAGCTCGTGTATTTTGATGTCCAGTTTGTAATTTCCGCCTCCAGCATGCAGACCAGAAGGGAGCCAGCCCCAGGAGCTCCCGTGACCTCTTTTAGGGCCTCTCGCGTCCACTGCTCAGTTAGCCTGCTCCTCGCTGATGGGAGGGTCCGCCAGCCCCAGAGCTCCGGGAAGCACACATCCCTTATCTGTTTCCTCCCAGCCGCTGCTTCATCTTAAAATAGGACTCAGGACTAATAGATTTGACAGGTTGGTGTGCTTTGTGGATTGAATGAATGTTACAGGACGCATTGGTGGAGGCAGCGAATACTGCAGCCGGGAGCTGGGGACTCGGGAGCTGGGCCACCTGAGCTCAAACCCTGGCTCTCCACTTATTAGCTGTGGGTCCTTGGGCCAGTTACAGTCTCTGGTCCTCAGGATGCTCATCTGTAAAACGGGGTAATAGTCGTAACTACCTCATAGGGCTGTTAGGAGGTTCAAATGGGTTAAGATTGGGAAAGCGCTTAGAAGAGTGGCTGGCGCATATTAATGCTATACGAGTATTTGCTAAGTAAATGACACTTCCCTCTTTCCCTCCTGAGCTCTGGACCAGATGAGAAAGACACTGGAGAGCCAGATAGCAGCTCTGTTATGGGTGAGGCTGAACTAGAGAGGAAGCCTTGACTCACAGCCACTGTCACATACCCAAAGAAAAATTGAACTTGCCCTCACCCCACGCTTGCCAGGGCCTGTCCTCTCAGCTCCCGGTGTCCACCCCTCACCCTCCACCCAGGCTGTGACCAGAAGGCAGGATAAGGCAGAAGGGGAAGGAGAAGGTGGAACCGAGGCTGCTCCGTGCCAGCTCCCAGCCTCCCCACTCCCCACTCAGATGAGAAAGGGTGCAGACGGGCGGGATTCTTTCAGACGCCCAGATGGAGGACGGGGAATGGGAAGGGAGCATTCCCATCTACCAAGGACCACTGAACGCTCTCATTTATCAGACACCTGCTGGGTACCTTATATGTGTTTCATTGCTCCCTCCTCACAACAATCTTACAAGGAAATATTGCTAATTTTTCAGATAAAGCAACTGAGACTCAGAAATGTTAGGTGACTTGCCCAAGGTCACACAGCTAAGAAGCAGCTGAGTTGAGATGTAAACCCAGCTGTCCGGGGTTCTGAGGCACAAGCTCTTTCCCCCTCACCGTGCCCTTCACCCTGCCGACTCTGCTTCTGCCTGGACAATTGTAAAGTGCTGGCTAGCCGCGGTCCGCAGAAGCGGAAGCAGAGTTAGATAACAGGCAGTGAGTACCATCTCTTTCTTTGGAAGAGAATATGCTTTGGTGTTGATGCTCTGTCAAGGATGGAGGCACGATGAGGTGGAAGTGATGGTGTTTATCTGCCACCTCTTGTCTCAGATGCATCTGGGCATGGGCTGGGGAGGGGTGACCTTGCAGGGCCCTGCTCCCGAGAGAAGCAGCCAAGAGATGAGGGAGGCAGAGTCCGTCAGGCCCAGAGTCCCAGGAGCCTTCTGCCTCCGAGACTTGGACACAGCGTGACTGTCACCGTCCTTAGGGAAGTAGGAGAAAGAGCAGGGGCAAAGAGTAAGCACCCCGGAATCTGCCAGGAGACGTGGTGACTAGCCAGGTGGCCAAGCTTAGAGAGGGCACGCCTCGTGGTAGGACCAGCGCCGCACAAGCACCGGGCATGAGAGGGGAGCCCAGCTCTGAGTATGTGGATGCAAACAACAGAAACGGAATCTGGCTGACTTTAGCACAAAAGGAATGGATGTGCTGGACCCATTTAGATTAACCCCTACAGTCAGAGGAAGAGGCAAAGACCCAGGCCTCAGGCAGGCCGGGAACTGGGGTGGTCCTGGGGACCCAGGTGGGTGGCACCTAAGGAATAGAAACAACAGGGTGGATTAGAAAAGATTTGGGTGGTAGAAGGGATATGGATGATAAAGGATTGGGTGGAGGTGGCCAGGGCAGAGGGAGGAATCGGGTGAGGGGCTGGGAAGAGACCCCAATTCCAGGAGCAAGGACAGCTTGTGGGAACGGAGGGCTTCTGTTTGGGGTATGTTGAGTTTGATGTGGCCATTGGACCCCCAGTGTGGAACTCCAGGCAGGGGCCTGGCCCGAGGTCCAGATTTGGGGGTCATCAGGACGGGGTGACCGTGGGGAATGAGTGAGAATCCACAGGGACAGGGGGAACCATGGAATTAGGGGAGAGGAGCTGGGCCTAGGACCATGAGCCAAAGACGGGTCCCCACCACCATGGCCCCCAAGGCCCTTCCTCTCCCCAGCAGGCGCCTCTGCAGTCCCCACGGGCCTTTGGCACTGCTGGCACCCGTTAACACCCCACAGGCAGCCAGAGCCGAAGTGACGTCCACTTCTTTGCCCTTCCATGGGACCTGGCCTAGCGTTTTGCACGTAGTAGGAGCTCAGTGGATACTTGGAGCTTGATTACCAATTGGAAGGAGACAGCTGGATGCCGAAGGTGCTCCCGGTGTGCTAGGCCCCCCTTGTCCTCAGGGATGACACAGACGGCAGCACCCCCAGCAGCGCATGGCGTCACCCTCCGTCACAGTCTCTGCTTCCTGACTCTGTAAGGCAAATAACTGTGCTTATTTGAACGAGAATCCTTGACTCGGCCTATGGATGAGCAGAAAGGACACACAGGAGGACGCATCCCGCCAGCTCTCAAATTCTACGTTCTCTTGAGAACAACAAACAGATCCACGTGTTTAAGCACAGGCCACCCGCTTGCATCAAAGGGGGTGGATTCTAAGCATGACAAGTACACTCGGTTCTCGCTGGGTTTACATTGAAGTCTTTTCCCACAATCCCTCCTTCCTGGGTGCCTCGGTCTGCCTCGGTCCTAAGTCAGCATCCTCGGTGGCAGACGCCCTTGTCGAGGCTCCTTTCCAGGTCAGCTTCTCGCAGACTGATTCGGGGCTCTGGTCTGATCTACATAAAACCTCAGCCGGTTGGGACCACCAAGTGCCTTGAAACTTGTTTGTCCTCAAAATCTACCTGCTGCCGCAAGTCAGCCTGCTGGAGGTGTGGGGATTTTCCTAAAGCGTTGTTTCAAAAGCAGGTAAAATGGCCTATGCGTTGAACACTCACTGCCGGCTTTGCAACCCGTGTGAGAGCGAGCCTTCCTCCTCCCCCTCGGAGAGCCCCTGGTGGGGACTGCTAACAGTCTGGCCGACCAAATGCCACCCTTTTGTGAGTTCACAGGATTTCAGAGCTAAAGGGGCCACCCGGGAGCTCACCCAAGTCCCCTGTCCTTTGGCAGACCAGGAGCTCAAGGCTGCGGAGGGCAAAGTGACTGCCAGGCGGGAGAGGTGGCTTGTGGTTCCCGGTTGCATGTCCTTTCCCGCGAGGCAAGTAAAAGCCCACATTGACTTTCCACCGGGAGCCAGAGAGCCGCTGCCCCATCGGGGCTGGCCAAGCTCCCAGCTCTTTTCCTGTCCCCGAGGCATAGGTGGCATTTCCACCCAGCTGAGTCACTGGGGTTTTTTTCCAGGTGGAGACAGTAATTACCAACCTAGGCGAGCCCAGAGTTCTTTAGTCCCATGTGGAGGGGGCCCCGGGCTGCCTATTTAGAAATAAGTCTCTCTCCACATGGATATGTCTCCTCAAAGCCCATTCATAGAACGTGCAGAATGCTGGTCACGCTAGATGAACTACAAACTGTGGACACGTGTTAAAGTAAGAATGATGACCACTGACGTTTGTGCACGCCTGCATCTGACCAACAGATAATTTTAAGTGCCTCCTATCAGATGAGTGTCTGTGTAAGGGAGACGCACGGTGAAGGAGATGCCACCTCTTTCTCATGCATAAATGGTTTACTACTCTTAGCAACCCCGTGAGGCAGGCATTACGATGATCCACACAGTAAAGACCAGGAACTCAATTTTACAGAGCTCAAGACAATGTGTTCCTTATCCTAAGGAGTTTACAACACAGCCAAGTTGAGAAATACAAAACAAAGTCCGAGAGTCAAAGGAAACACTGTGTACACAATCAAGGGGAGAAGTAAGTCGTGAGGGAAACCTTCATTCAGTCATTCAGCAAACACTGGGTTCAGCATGAGGTGATCCCCATTCTTGGCTGGGTTCTGCTCAGAACTCTTGTTTCTCATACGCCTCTGGTGCTAATTTGCTGATGGCCTGGGTAAGTCATCAGCCTTTCTAGGCCTCAGTCTCCCCTTAGGATGACCACACTGGTCACCAACACTGTTGACAAGGATGTTGTGAGAATGACAAGATGCCATCCGCAGAGGGTGAGCTTCCGGGGAGTGGGGGCAGGCCTTTCCCCTGCAGCTTGTTGCTAGCTCTGGTGCTTATGAACTCCTCCCAAGCCTGCTCCTGAGGTCCGTGCAACGCCTGTGGGTTGTCACATGCGTTATTCTCTGGGGATGGTTATAAACTGCCACTTGCTTTGACTGGATAACTTTAAAGAAAAGGCTTTGTCACCATCATAGTCCAACGCAGTAGCATAAAGCCGGAGAAGATGAAAAGGAGAATAGTTCAAGCCAAAGAATAAATGACATTTCAGAAAACGCAGAAGAGGCAGATATGAAGAGCAACTGTACTTTAAAGTGACAGCATATCCGATGACACAGTTGCTGGCCAGACAGATACACCCAGCCAGACAAGAGGCCGTGTGGTAGGGAGCCAAAGGTTTGACCTGGGGGCTGTCGCTTAACCTCCGTGTGCCTCCGATTTCTGATCCATAAAATGGCATAATAATGTCTAACTTGAAACTGATGATCAGAGACTATGAATTCATATGCCTGGTATCTAACAGATGCTCAAAAATTACAGCCGTGAGCGTTAAGAGTCTCAGCAGAGGAAGCGAAGACCAGGTGCAGAATCAACAGGTGCTCAGAATAAATTCCATTTTGTTGGCCTTTGTTTTAAATGTCCCTGTCTCCTTTGTTTCCAAACCCTGACCATGATGTCTCATCACATGAGATAGCGGGTACGCGGACAGTGGTGTGCTGGTGGATGTTTAACAACAGGCTCTCACGGGGAGGAGAACTCTCATTTGTAGGGTTTGCCAGTTTCCGTGGCGTAAATATTCCCTTCGTGGCCAATTTCAAGCTGCCAATGCGACATTCCTGAAGACAGAGTCAGGAAGATGCACAGTAGTTCATCATTACATAGGGTTTCTACCTTACAGATATGAAGACAAGAGCATAGATAATAGTAATATGGAGTAAAATAATTAGGAAATGATGTTTTGGATATTTATTACCTTTGTTTTTAATATAATTTATTTAACTGTAAGTTTATGTAATTTGATTATTATTATTATTTTTTTTGCTGAGGAAGATTAGCCCTGAGCTAAGATCTCCTGCCAATCTTTTTCTTTTTTTGCTTGAGGAAGACCAGCCCCGAGTATAATTTGATTTCTTTTTTTAAGATTTTATTTTTTATTTATTTATTTTTTTTCCTTTTTCTCCCCAAAGGCCCCCTGGTACATGGTTGTATATTCTTCGTTGTGGGTCCTTCCAGTTGTGGCATGTGGGATGCTGCCTCAGCGTGGTTTGATGAGCAGTGCCATGTCTGCACCCAGGATTCAAACCAATGAAACACTGGGCCGCCTGCAGCAGAGCGCGCGAACTTAACCACTCGGCCACGGGGCCGGCCCCTATAATTTGATTTTTAATAATGGCCGTGTTTAACAATTGGCTCACAAAATCCTAAAACTTTAACAGTCGGCATAGCTGGCTCCAATGCACCACTGCACACAGAGGACCTGGCGTCCAGTCTGGTACACAGTAAGCGCTCAATATATGTTCATCTCTTTTCTCCAGTCCTGACATTGTGTCATTGACTATTCCTGCCTTGGCAGAACTGAGAGTATAGAAAAGTCTGGAGAGGTAAGAGGTAATGAGAAGAGGGGAAGAGATGGTGGGAGAGAATGCAAGGGAAGCTGGTGGACGGTGGAGCATGAGCTGGACCCCGAGGCTCTGGACTCTTCAGAGACGCAGAATTTCTATAGGATGAATCAGAGTGAGGAACCATGGAGTGTGTCTGCTCTATACCAACCCCCTTCCCACACCATGAGATTCCCCGTAAGCGGACAGGACTCCACCTCCCACCAGAGAAATGGACAGTGTTTCCTCTTCCCCTCCCTCTGGCAGCCAGGGCACAGTCATGTGACCTAGACCGGCCATTTGGATGCACCCATCTGAGAGTTCGAAGCAAGTGGTGGGAAGATACAGTTGCTGTAAGAATAGATTCCTGGTGGTGTGTGGCAGGACAGCAAGGACCTTCCCTGACCATTTCTTCTGCCTGGTCCCCAGAAGGGCTCTGGATCCTGCCCAACATTCATTCTGTTTCTCCAGCTTCCCTTTGGCTCGCTGAGGCTCCTGGTATCCTTTTGTGGCAGATCCTCCTGATGGCCTCCTCAATTTCATTTTCTCCATTTTTTTTTTCAGACATGTGATTTGCCAGCTAAAAAGCTTCGTTTCTCAGCCTCCCTTCAAGCTGGTATGGTCACATGAGTAGGTCCCTGCCAAAGGGATGTATGCACAAGTATTAGGTGGGACTTTCGGAAGAGTGTGCCATTTGGTCCCTCCTCTTTCCTGCAGCAAGGAATGTGGAAGTAACAGCTGGAGCTCTAGCAGCCATTCTAGACCATGAGATGATCTGAGAATGGAAGTCGTGTACAGTGGAGCAGAAAGACAGACAAAGCCTGGGGCTCTGATGAATTTATGGAGTCTAATATCAGTTCTCTTCTTCCTGTCTCTGGTTTTGTTTACGTGACAGAACAAACCCCTGTGTGTTTTCCCTATTGCAGTAGTGTCTCTGCTAATCACATCTGAAGCTGACCCTACAGATACACCTTCCAGTAAAACTCCTTAGGCTTGAGACCACCAGGGTTGGTTTCTGTTGCTAGTCACCTCATGGCTGAGTCCCGACTGGCTCACAGTCCCATTTGTTCTCTCCCCCGCAATCTCAAGCCCCACATTCAAGCCCCAAATGCCTTGTCTGCCTTGTCTTTGACCCAGCTGAGCCTGAGTTCCTCCCTGAAGGACAGGGCCTCTGACGCTCTGCCATGCGGTGCCCTCTCCAGGGACGTCCTTCCCCGACCTTGTCTGCTTTTAAGACCCAACATAAACATCACCTCTGTGTCAGCATAGCCCGGAGGGCCCTGTGTCATAATTACCTGTTATCTCGTCTGCTCCTGCCAAACCACAGCCACCTGGTGTTTAGCATGCCGTGCAGCACGTCCTCGCTTGCAGCTCCAGGGGATTGACTGAGGGAACAAAGAATGCAGACACCGGTGGTAAGTTCATGCTTTATAACCAGACCCATCAATCTCTTCCCGCAGACCTGCTGCTTACCTGGCTCTTTTCATGCGCGGAGATGTCTGTGCGTCATCGGGCCTGATTTCCTTCCACGAGGCAGCTCGGACTCAAGCCAAACACGGGACTGATGTTGAACGGATGGGGTTAGACTTGAAGGTGTTTTGGACATTAACAACATCCCCAGGAGCAACAAAATAAATAAAGTGGTAATGCATTATAACTCCAAATGAAAAAATAAATATCCACGAATCCACACTGATATAAATGATTGAATAAATTAACAAGTGGGAGAGAAGAGACAAGACTCCTGTACAGAAGAACTCTGAATACTTTACGGAGATGCTCCGCCCTCAAGGAGGGGGAGCGTCACTCCTCACTCTGCAGGTGTGGGCCGCACACAGTGACTCCCTTCCGAAGCTTACAGACTGGAAAGGAAGGTGGGAGAGTATAGACAGTGGAGAAACCTGACGAACACCACCTCAGCCAGGTGACCGAGGTCAACATCGACCGTCATAAATCACGTAGATAGTGTGAACTCTTGGTGATGACAATGGCACTCTCCATCTGTGGTCGTCCTCCCAATGAACTATAACCCCACTCTAAACATGAGAAAGGCATCAGCCAAATTCCAATAGTGGGTCATTCTACACAATATGCAAGCAGCAATCCTTGGAACTGTCAAGGTCATCAAAAACAAGGAAAGTCTGAAAAAGCGTCACAGCGAAGAGGAGCCTAAGGAGACAGGACAACTAGATGCAGTGTGGTGTCTGGGATGGGACCCTGCAACAAGAAGGGACATTAGGTAAAAAGGAAGGAAATCTGAATAAACTATGGACTGTAGTTAATAACAATGCATCAGTATTGGGTAATTCCTTCTAACGGATGTATCATACTAATGTAAGATGTTAATAAATAGGGGAGTGGCCGGCCTGGTGGTGTAGTTAAGTTTGCACGTTCTGCTTTCGTGGCTCAGGGTTCACGGGTTCCGATCCTGGGTGTGGACCTACACACTGCTCATCAAGCCATGCTGTGGTGGCATCCCACATACAAAATAGAGGAGGATTGGCACAGACGTTAGCTCAGCAAAAATCTTCTTCAAGCAAAAAGAGGATGAATGGCAACAGATGTTGGCTCAGGGCCAATCTTCCTCACCAAAAAATAAAAAAATAAATAGGGGAAACTGGGTACAGGGTGTATGGGAACTCTACTATTAGCTCAACTTTTCTGTAAATCTAAAACTGTTCTAAAAATTAAGTCCTGTTAAAAGGAAAACAATAATGTTCCCAAGACGCTCAAGGGAGAAAGAGTAATAATAACACCTATTATTAACTGAGGCCTTACTGTGTGCCCAAACCTTATACGCTGACTCCAGCTAACTTCAGGGAAGCCGGAAGGGGAGGGCACAGCGCAGCCACAGAACCGGAGGGGGAGTGGCAGGCGGGTGAGCTCCGAATGCCACCACAGGAGCTCTGAGCATTCTCCTGTCGAAACACTTCTCTCTGTGACGTTCCAGAGCTTCATCGTGGGAGAGGCCAACTGCCCAGGAAGGAGGGTACCACAATCGCCCATGCTTAACAACCCCCTCCCCTGGACCATGTGACGTGAGCAGGGCATGTCCTGAGGGAAAAGTGGGGTCCTGTTACCAGAGGAAGGGGGGTCTTTGGCCATTTTGGCTGTCCTCCATCCCTTCCCTTCCTACTGGTGACCACCCCCTTTGGTGGGACTCTGGTGAAGCTGGCCCCTCTCAGATCCGCGGGGGCCTGGGACCTAACCAAGCCTGGCCAAGCAGAGCCAGGGAGACTTCAGTTGAAACTGTTGGACAAGGGACAGACTTGTCTGCAGCACCTGCTCAGGGGACAGGATGGGACCATTTGGTGATCACGAGGCGGGAGCTTTGTGAAGCTGAACTCTAGGGCTGCAGGATGGAGAGACAGCATCCTCAAGAGATAGGTCTTGGTCAGCCTAAATCTAAAGTTTCAGAGTCTGAAGTGAGTCGGGTCCCTCTTTTATTTTTGTAAAAAGTACAATTCAGTGATTTTTAGTACATTCACGGAGCTGTGCAACTGTCGCCACTATCTCAGATGGCACAGTATTCACGGGCGTGGCACACAGTAGACGAGGACTATTTTGTGATATTTAACAATTCCTATCACTCCAAATGTGTGTATATGTATATCTGCAGAAATTGTATACATCGCATGTATGTAGAAACGACGTGTGAAGAGGGGCATCAATTCTGTGTATTGGTGACTGGAAGAATACTGAATACTAGAATGCAAATCATTTTATTTTTATAAGAATTTATGGGTCGGCCCGGTGGCACAGCGGTTAAGTGCGCACGTTCCACTTCTCAGCAGCCTGGGGTCTGCTGGTTCGGATCCCGGGTGCAGACGTGGCACCGCTTGACAAAAAGCCATGCTGTGGTAGGCGGCCCATGTATAAAGTGGAGGAAGAAGGGCATGGATGTTAGCTCAGGGCCAGTCTTCCTCAGCAAAAAGAGGAGGATTGGCAGTAGTTAGCTCAGGGCTAATCTTCCTCACGCACACAAAAATAATTTAAATAAAATTTAATTACAACTTCAAAACATTAAATTTTAAAAATTCAGCTTTATTTAATTTTGATATAAAATTTGATATTCATTAATTATATTTTGTATTTAACTTTTCATTTGATAGAACATTTGGAATAGAAATAGAACAACAGAAACAAAATGATTATTATAAACATATATGAAAATATTATTAACTTGTTTACATCGCCTTTAATGTATACTTTTTGGTGAAAGCATATTCAAATATGTAATGCTGAATGCAATTGCATTTTATTTTTTAATCCTTTAACCGGTGCTATTGACAGCATGGTGCGCGCAGGTCGTGGCAAGATAAGTACAGGAATTAAGAGTTTTAGAAACTTTCAAGGCGATTGGACAGAGTTGTTTCACATCCTTTGAAGCTAACAATAAAAAATAGGGGTTCGTATTGTGTATGTCTTTGCTTTTGAAAAATTTTATTCATTTCTAATAATTCATTTTTATTGCATTTTACAAAAGGATCGGGCCACAACACATTGGAAGGAGAAACAGCTGGTCCCTCACTCAGGCGGTCCAGGAAGCACTACTACAGAGCACTGAGGATTAGTACCCGTAAAGATCGGGATGGAGATAAATACGAAAATGGAGCCCAGAAAAGAAAAAGCGAAGCTGAGAAGATGAAAGAAATGGGAAGTCTCCAAAACCGCAGTTTGCGTAAATTTTATTTATTTATTTATTTATTGAGGAAGATTAGCCCTGAGCTAACACCTGCTGCCAACCCTCCTCTTTTTGCTGAGGAAGACTGGCCCTGAGCTAACATCCATGCCCATCTTCCTCTACTTTATATGTGGGACGCCTACCACAGCATGGATTGCCAAGCGGTGCCATGTCCCCACCCGGGATCGAACCGGCGAACCCCGGGCCGCCGAAGCAGAACGTGCAAACTTAACCACTGCGCCACCGGGCCAGCCCCTGCTTAAATTTTAGAGACTAGAAATAATGAAAGCAAGGAGCCCCCTGTACTAAAGATCACCCCCACAAAGTCCGCAGAGAGGACATAGCTTTAACGAAGATTGAATACTGATCCAAGCCACGAAAACGATCAAGAAAGTGATTTTCGTCACTTCCACAACTGCAACAAGTCCAGTGGCTTCCGTGCAACCGCAGAGTCTTTACCAGACGAGGAGTTACTGACGGTTCACCCCAGGGAGAAGGTGGGTGGGCTTCCCCTGGACTCTGGCTCTGTTGTCAGGCACAGGGACGCATGGGAGGCTGCGGGAGGCAAAGGGGCTCATACGCTGGGGGTGCAACTTCAAAGCTACACGAGCTGGGTTTAATTCCACCTCTGCCACTGACTCCCTGGGTAGACTTGGGCTGGGTGGCCCTCACCTTCTGGCCTCAGTTTACCCACCTGTAAAATGCATTTAATGCACTTATCCAAGGCAGGTTGTGAAAATTAAACAAAATAATATCGATCTGGAGCAGAATTTCCCAGAAAACGTGGAGCTTTTCTGCTCTAGATGTTGGTGCAGGGGCAGCAGCAGGTGCGGGGGACACATGAGGTCTGGACGGACTCTGATTTGAGCCCTAGCTGCAAGTTCTAGACTAATGGGGTATCTCAGGTCAGGAGGGGGCGGGGGTTGTCCCTGGCCTGGACCTGCTGAGCACCATCCAGGGGAAGGGTTTCCTGTGTGTGTGTGTCGGTGTGTGTGTTGGGGGGTGTGTGCTGGGAATTGGGCACGGGGTCCAGACTGATGAGCAGTATCTTGGGACAGCCCCCAGGAGGGGTCCTGTGTCCACTGCTGGAGGCAGGGTCCACTCACTCACTTGGCGGGCGGGGCACTGGGTAGAGGTTGGAACTGGAGGAGGTCCAGCTAGTGCCCTCTGTATCAGAGGGACTGCAATACCCTGGTGGGACAGGGAGGGACAAAGATCTGTGTGAGCAGGAGTGGCTGGGGCATGCTAGCTCCAGCTGGAGACGTGCCCTCCACCTGGGGTGAACTGTTCCCACGTCCCCACAGGAGAGGAGTGCCCACTGCAGGCACAGCTGTCGGTCACGACCCTTCCTCCCCACCCTTGAAGGTGTTAATATCCCCACATCCCTACATCCTTGCATTAAATTCCCATGGAAAGTGAAACTTCAAATGTGCAGTCAAACCTGCATAACAGCCTGGTTATCCTGCGAGCCCAGGCTGTTCCCTCCTGGGCAAGCTGCACACAGTGGCTGTGGCCCATCTCGTCTTTGTGCTGGCCAGCATTTGGAGGAGGGCATCCGTCTTCCGGTCCCTCATACTGTTCCTCCTTTGCTCTGCTTCCCCTTTGGGCATCTTCCCCAGGACATCCCCTGCCCCCTTCCCTTCTGCTCTTGCAGCCTGTCCCTCCCCACTCTCCATTTTACAGATGAGGAAGTTGAGGCTCAGAGAGGTTGAGTGGCCTGCTTAGGGCCACTGGGCTATCACGTGGAGGAGCTGGGATTTGAACCCAAGTCTGTCGGACTCCTTTCTCATTCCACTGCTCCCCGCTCCCTCTCGCCTGACCAGTCTCTGATTCTTAACACTTGAGGGCCAGCATCCCTGGGTGATGTAACAGGCCCCCAGCTCCCAGGGGCGCATCTTACTGGGTCTAGAAGTGCCCCTGGCACCTGTCTCCTGGGTTCCACTTTCTCTCATTCCAGCTTCTCTAGGCGCATCTGCCTGCTGGTCAGTGACATAATGGGCGCAGTAATCCAGGCCTCAGTGTCTCCTCGGTGTCATCAGTTTGTTGCCCTCATTGCTGTGCATCCACGTCCTGGCCTTAAATGTGTGTTTCTGCTTCCCCAACATGAGTGAGTCCCTCCTGTGGGCAAACCCTCACCAAACCCGGGAGGCAGGGGGCTTTTCGAGGAGGACGGCTCCCAGAGTCAGTGCAGCTGCCTTGCCAACACAGGAAGCCCTTCCTGAAAGCTTCCCACGCAGGGTCAGTGCTCGGCCCATCTGGCGCAGAGCAGGAAGGGGAGAAGCCGAATGATGCTCTGTGTTTTGGGTTTGGTCTGGGGTTTGAGTGCATCAGAGGCTGCATGGGGAGAGCGAGGAGCACAGGCATTGCCGTTGGACAGATTGTGGCTTTGAATTCCAGCCCTGCTATCTGTCTCATTGCTTCTTTTTTTCTGAGCCACAGTTTTCACATCTATAAAATGGGTATGATGGCAACTGTGTCTATGCTGCAGGGTTGCTGGGAGATTTAGACAGTGTCTACAGGATCTGACTCAGAGAGCCTGAGCAAAATCAGCCTTCATTAACGTTATGCTCTGGGTGGTCCTTTGAATACCCTCTCCACGATCATCAAGATTAATAGGAATCCATACAGTAATGCCGTAGCTAATCAATAACGCTTATTGAGGGCATATTATGCCAAGCACTCTGCTGAGTGTTTCACAAGGATGGTTCATTCCTTTCTACGACAGCCTGATTTTATGTAGGTTCTTTATGAGCCCCATTTTCTAGATGAGGAATGAGGCTCAGAGACATTATGCAACCTGCCCCATGTCAGACATGGGGGAACGGCTGCACTTGAGCCTGGGTTTGCTCCACCATCCGCCCGACTCCAGAGCCTGAGCTCTCAGCCACCACAAGTATGCTCCACGGACCAGGAGGGTCTGTTACACAATCTGGTCCTCACCATTTCCTAGGTTGGTCTACCTTTTCTCCTGTTTGTATCTGCCTTTCTCTGTGTCACTTCTTCCTCCTGCCCTTTCCCTATTTTTCTTAATCCAGCAGAAGATTTTGATTATCATCAAAGCTGCCTTTCAAGAACATCAACTTCAAATGTATCATGGGGGAGTCGAGGAAATTGAATGTATCAGTTATCTACGGCTGTGTAACAGATTACTCCAAAACACAGAGGCTTAAAACCACACGTTTTTATTTTATTTGCTCATGATTCTCTGGTTGGGCAGTTTGGGCTGGGCGCAGCTGGACAAAATTCTGCTGCTCTCTCTGGGTCTCACGTGGCTGCAGCTGGCTGAACGCTTGACTGGGCTGGGCCATCCAGAGCAGCCTCACTCACATGTCTGGTGTTGGCAGCTTGATAGCCAGGGGGCCTCAGGGGCCACTCACCAGCCTAGTTCAGCTTGTTTAAGAGGGTGAAAAGAAAGCCTCATGGCCTGTTGAGGCCTCTGCTCAGAAATCAAACAACATCACTTGGGACGCATTATATTGGTCAAAGCGACTTACAAGATGGGTCCAAATTCAAGAGGTGAAAAACTAGACTCCATGTCTTGTTGGGAGGAGTGTTGAAGAGTTGGCGGCCATTTTTAGTCTGCCACACTAGGCACAACCCCCTCCCCCAAAGACATCCTTAATATAATCCCTTTTGTCCCTTCCCTCCCCTCCCCTGCCTCCCATTCCCTTCTTTTCCTTTTAATAATAATTTCTTACTTTGCATCACCCAAAGCTTCATTCACTCACTCAACAAGTGTTTTATTATGTGCCAGCGATCCTGAAGTGTACCAAACAAAGTCCCTACTCTAATGACTCCAGTGTTCTAGTGGAGGGAGCAAACAGTCAAGAAATAAACAAGTACATAGTGTAGGGCTGGGTGAACAATAGGTGTTTTGGAGAACAACAGAGCAGAATAAGGGGTGGGGAGTGCTTGTGAAAGGATGGAGGGTGGTGGGAGGTTCCTATTATATACAGAGTGGTCAGCTGACAGCTAACGAGGTGACGTTTAAGCCTGAGGAGTAAGAAGGTCTAAGCAAAGGGAGAGAGTTCCAGATAGAGCAAACAGCCAGTGCAAAGGCCCTGGGGCTGACATTAAAAGACACGATTCCTTACAATCCTAAATGTAGTTAAAAAAACCAAACCACTGTAATACATTTCATTACAGAAGAACAAAAAAGAAGACATTTAAATATGGTGAAACTCTTGCTAAGCAGAAGCATTTTATTTTACCTGATTCTGTTATAACGAGAGCCAAATTATAGCTCCTGAGAACAGAATGGCAAGTCACCTGCCCGAGCTCCAGGGAGTTCACTTTTCAAAAACAGTACGTGCCTATCCTGCCTCTTAGCTTGTGGTGAGGATCAAAGTGACATCATAAAAATTAAAGTTGCTCTGCTTCTGGTTTCATTTCCTACCGCAAGGTTAACTGTGATTTTTTTTTTTTAAAGGACACAAATCAGATACCACTTCCTGCTTAAAACCTTCCATAGGCTCCCTGCTGCCTAAAGAATGAACGCCAGGCACCTAAGCACGATTCCAGAGGCCCCTGCCATCTGCATTTTTTACCTCCTCCAGGCCACCCTTACCCCTCATGCTGCAGTCATCACCAGTCATCTCTTCCCCTAAACTGGCTCTCATCTCAGCCTCCCTCTGCTTGGTGATTCCTAGGTCCCCAGGGGTCCGCCTCCCCTTTCTCAAGCCTCAAGACCTAGGGGATCAGTGACTTGGGGAGTAACGGCCCCAGATCAGCGCCCCACTGGCGCTCACGTGGATAATCTGTCTAGCCCTAGTCGACTTCTAAAGCCCCTTTTACACCATCTTCCGAGAGCAAACCTTGGTACGGCTCAGCGTTAGCTAGGATGCCACTAAACAAATACCCCAGCCTCAGTTTCCCTCTCTGCAAAGGGCACCTAACTGATCAGGGTGGGCGTGAAGCCTGGAGAGGATAAGGGCCGGGCCGGGCCCACAGCGGCGGCCGGACAGCTGTGGTTCCGACTCGGGGGCCGGGCTGCAGGGCGGCGGACAGGGAGGTCCTCCCGCAGAGGGGCCGCGCCCGGGGCAGGGGGCCCGGGAAAGGAAGGCTTCCCCGACGTCCGCGCAACCCCGCCGGCCCAGAGTGCCGCCGGGAGGGCCCCCAGGGCGTCGGCTCCGTGCGGCGTCCCCTCCCGCCCGGGTCAGGGCTTCCCCGGGGCCGCGGCAGCCACGCCCGCGCGCAGCCCCCGGCCGCCCCGAAACCCCGGCGCGGTGGTCCCGGCCCGATCTCGGGAGCGGAGCCCGGCGGCGTGCTGGGCCTGCGCGGGCCGCGGCGCGCATGCTCGGTGCTCCCGGGAGGCGGAAGCTCGGCACGGGGACGCGGCCGGGAGCGCGCAGCGGAGGCGGGGCGCGCGCCTCAGGCGGCCGTCGCGCACTCGCGGCCCGCGCCGACGCAGCACGGCCCCGAGGGCGCGAGCCCGCCGCCGCCGCCGCCGCCGCCGGGCCGGGACCGCTGTGCGCCCGCGGCGTGAGGCGTGGGAGGGAGCGCGGCCCGTGCGCCCGCGGCGCCGCCCGGTCGTCGTCTGCATTCGCCTCCCCGCGGCCGGCGCGGTCCGGGTGAGTGCGGGGCCGGGGCCGGGGCCGGGGCCGGGGCCGGGGCCGGGGCGCGGGCGGGCCGGCCGACTGCCGGAGATGGTGGTTGGCAGGGCCGCGGCCCGAGGGCGGAGGGCCGAGCGGGGCCGGAGCAGCCAGTCCCGGCGGCGGATGCGGCGGAGACCGGCCCCTCCCGCGCCGGCCGCGGCTCCGGGAGCCTGCGGATGTGGGGAAGCCGGAGCGGGGCGCGGGGAGGCCGGGGGCTCGCGGAGGCCGGGGGGCGTGGGGAGGCCGGGTGGCTCGGGGGTCTGGGGAGGCTGGGGGCTGTGGGGAGTCGGGGGGCTCGGGGCGGCTGGGCTCGGGGAAGCGGGGGGACCTGGGGGACGCGCGAGACCGGGGGGCTCCGAGGCTGGGGGCTCGGGGAAGATGGAGAGGCCGAGGGGTTCGAGGGGGCTCGGAGAGTCCGAGGGGCTCGAGGCCGGAGCGCGCGGGGAGGCCGGGCGGCTTGGGGAGGCCGGGCGACTTGGGGAGGCCGGGGCGGGTCGAGTGCCTCCAAAACAAAAGGGGAGCGAGAGGAAGAGGGAAATCCGCGGGGACGCCGGAGGGGATCGGCCGGACACGGGGTGAGGACTCGGGGCCGCGGGCAGGGAAGGGTGGGCGCCGAGGGCCCGCGGGCGGGTGCGCCTCGAACCCGCGTCCGCGCCGGCGGGGGTCGGCTACATCCCCCGCTGCCGGCGATCCAAGTTTTCTGTCGCCTGTGGTTTTGTCGGCGATAGCCCTGGAGCCCTGGTTTGATTCATTGTGCTTCCCAAGTTTATTCCTCTTCTCGCCCCAGCCCCCAACTCCGCTGCGCCAGCCGTGTTGGGTGGGAGAACTCCTTGCTTTCTCTCTCGGTTCCTGTCCTAGCACCCCATTCTTTCTCAGCAGGAGGGGGAGGCGGAGAAGGAAGGGGTGTGTGTGTGTGTGTAGGGGTGTGTATGTGTAGGGGTGTGTGTCGTTACTTGGTTTTATTTAATTGCAGGATTTTGTAGCTTAATGCAATAAGGGTAAAGGTTTTTTTTTTTTTTTTTTTTTAAAGCTATTTCAATAGTGTCTCATTCTTGTAGAGTTAGCCTGCAGCTGGGGTTTGGGCTGTGAGACTAAGATAATAGTAATATTGTAGTAATTATGGGAACTGGTTGAGATACGGTCAAGCTGAAGGCGATGTAGAAGTTTGGGGATCTGCATTTAAAACGACCGTCATTGCGATTTTTTACTTAGAATGTAAATGTTTTTATGGTTAGAAAAATAGGCCGTTACTGCTTGAAATGAGGTACCAAAGCCTCACCCTTAATATTATATTGGTAAAACGAGTAGTGAAAATAGTCTCCTTTTCGAAAGGACACAGCTGAGCACCCTGGTCAGTTGTCCCATCTTTGAAAACCTCTGAAAAGGGGGAGGGCGGTATGTGGATGCAGTGATTAAAGATATGTAATATATTAGCATTCAACTTATTTTTGTTGAGGTACAACACAGATAATATTTTCATGCAGTTGTACTACAGAGTTAAGTTTTAAAACCCCTGCAGTATTTAAACATATGAAACTTTTAAAGGAAGTTTGTGTTTCGGCATCTTTATGAGTGTGTTTTATGTTTGTGGCTCTCCCTGAAGGGGAAGAACTAGCTGAGCCTACTGTTAGTCTCTTGAACACTTTCGTGACCTAAATGTTGCAGAAATGGCAAGATCAAATATTATAAATTCTCGTGGAAAGAATTTCTTTCAGGTCATTATCAAATAACCCAATTTAATAAGGAACACCAGAAAAGATTATTTAAAACACATGTTCCTTTTTAAAGGAGCCCACAATCCTGTAAGACTTAAATATAGGCACTGGATGGAAGGACCTGTACGTCACTCAGAGGTGATGGGTCACGAAGCATGTCCTGGGATAAACAAAGACAGTGAATCCAAAGCTTAGTGTTTTGGTTTTGGACAAAGAATACTGGGGCAGACTCCTAGAGGAGATGTGGCTTTTGCCTCTTTTGAGGCCGGCAGTCCAGTGAAAGTGAATAATAAGTGTTAGATTAGGAGTGAATTTCCATGAATGCAGCAGTGATGAAGTGTCTGGGGAAAGCAGAAGTTAGGAGTGGCAGTGAGGATCATTAAGACGTTTCTCACTAAAACTGTTTCTGTAACACTCCATGCCATTGTGGGAATTACAGAACTTCATGTCCCAATTCTCAAAACTGGCTTCTTCAGCTGGTCAGATAACTTTTCTTGCTAGGAAGTTGGAGAAATTATCTAAATAACAAAATTGTGTTGTTAAAGCTGGCCCTTATTTAAAAAAATGTTGATTAGCTCCCACAGAAGAAATTATATTATGTTGTATAGATATATATACTATAATGTAGTAAAAAATAATTTTGAAAATTGCCGTCCTGTCTTTGGATGTTATTTTGAGTCAGAGAAGTAGGACCTTAGTTCACGTCTCTCAAGATTTTATGGAAACGTTTTTTCCTGTCTTTTAAGGTGTCTTAATTTTGAGAAAACAATTAAAAATTGTCTTAAGGGTAACAAAAGATGTGATGTGAAGTGTTAATACAGTATGTGAGTCTTTAACTTTTGAAATTAAACATTTTCAATTTAGACAAGTTTTCACGTAGAATAAATCTTGTTTTAAATTTCAATGGCATTAAAAGTTCTGTTACTTTTATCATACTTGTGAAATGCATTTTTTTTGCTTCTAAATCAGAAAAGTTTAGTTTTTGTAGAACTTTATTTTGCCTTAAAGCTCTAGTTTAAGAACATATTTTCATCACTGTTTCCCCTTACTGAAAGACCTTAAATAATTAGCAAAAAATTGCTGTGGGGGATCTTTGAGAATTTTTTTACTGATGCCTGTATAAATTATTTAAAATGCAAATTAAAAACATTGGGGCAAAGTAAGTGACCTTATTTGAGTGAATAGTAGTGAACTCCAGGAAGGTTATGAATGCAGAGCAGCATTCAAATATTAAGCTGCTTATTAGTCCTTGGAAGCGTCCTTGGAATGGAGAAGGGTGGAGAGCAGTCCCAGCTCAGATTTAGGCGCACCTTTGTTTCCCTCTCTCACCACGATACATTGAGAAATTATTTTTTTACTTCTCTAAACAGTGTGTAGTAGTTGATTATTTGAGCCCTTTATTGCTTTTTCTCTATACCAGCATTTAGCAGCGTTTTTTTTTTACCCCCGTTTTGTGACTACCAAAAGGCAACCTAGTACAAGAGAAATGAAATTTATATCTACCAGATTCTGGCATTAATTTCTAGGAAGTGTGCCAGATCGTCCCATTTAGAGCTGCGTAAATGTGTTTCTGATTCTAAAGCAGCAGAGGAACCCCTCTGTTCCTATCTATAACAATTGTATTTTTTTTTGCTGGGCTCTATGATGGAAGTAAAATCCAGATAAGCATATATAGTTCAACTTTTGGGTTAAATGAATTTCTTAGCAAATGCAATTAATTATAGTCTGATTTTCCTAAACAAAACGGTTTATAGACAAAAGTAGGAAATAGATGTTTTTGTCTGAGTGGCACTATTCCTGCTCTTCAGCAGTTGGAATCCTCAGAGAAAAACACTAGTGGCATCACCACAGTTTGCCTATTTTTAAAAACATGAAGGTGTTTCCTTACAAACTTTGTATTTAATTAAAATAATCCCATCCGTATCTTATTGACGT
This sequence comes from Equus asinus, assembly GCF_041296235.1. NCBI lineage: Eukaryota > Metazoa > Chordata > Mammalia > Perissodactyla > Equidae > Equus > Equus asinus. The sequence goes on along the minus strand of NC_091801.1, from coordinate 82,592,512 downwards.
ACATTACCATTTACCGAAGACTCATTTTTCAGAATAAGAAAAGTGGGTAAAGTTATACGTTTGAATATTATCCAATGATAGCGGAAGAAGAGTGACATTACTGGGTACCTGGGTGGGTGCCACATGTTGTTGGTAGGTATTATAATCTTTTTACAGATGAATTACATCTGGGAGAGGCTGTGTTCTGTTAAGTTAATTTGCTAAACACCATGTGTTAGCCAGGCCTGAGCCGAGTGCTCCAATGCTTTCTCTCCTTTATTCTTCACGAGAACTGTTGAGTTGTAGTCCTATTTATATCCTCATTTTACAGATGAAACACTGGGAGTTTGCAGTTAGAGTAGCTTACCCTGGGTCTCTCCGCCCACAAGTGGTGGCTGCTGGTTGGCCAGGCCTGAGGGACTCTGTTAGGATTGTGAGCTCCTAACAGCGTGCCGCCTCTGTGGCTGGAGAAACAGCAATCTTTAAAGTCTTAACCTGGTCTTCTGGAGTGGGAGTAAAGATCATGTACATGTAAATTACAGTGTCTGGGAAAATTTAAATAATCCTGTTTTCTGTTTGAATCTGACACTTTCAGATCATGAAGTTCCGATCTGGCCAACATAGTGTAGGTAAACATTTTAATGAATATACCAAAATTGTTTATTTTAAAGTAATTTAGAATTAGTTAAGTAAAAATGTATAATGCGTGGCACAGTGATCGATGCTCTTTGTTTGTCAAGGATGTTCTTTAGTAACCTCTACATTTGTGGAGTTTTTTCATTGGTGACTTTTTTCTGGGGTTGATGTTGCTTATGAATATGTTTTTGTAGGAAGCAAGGAGTATCGTAAGGGAAAAACAAATTACACATTTCTGACACAGGTGTAAGCCCCTTGTAATCCTAGTATTTATAATCTCTAACACATTGCTCTTCTATAAATGTTTCTGAAATGAATGTGCTCATTGTCAGCAATTTAGAATTTTCCGTCCTGCTTTTAAGAGTTGACATATTCTCTTCTTTATTTGGGGCCAGTGGACCAAAACCAAGGCTTAGAAGAACCTACACAGCCGTGTCTGTGGGCTGTGTCTAGGATCTCCCTTCTGCCTCCATAGTTGATCTTAGAAGTCCTGCCGTCTGGCAGTTTGGATTCTGCTGTCAACTTAGGTGCCTGTCGTGTCTGCTTGTGACCGAAGCACTATATGTTTGGCTTTGCTGGACTGAAGAAAGAGCTCGAATGGTTTTATACGCGATAGATTTTTAGTAGGTTGTGTGTCTTCTCGTGAGAATTTAAGCACCATGAGGGCAGAAACTGTTTTACACGCTATTGCGCCCCTGGCGTCTGCCACAATAAATATTTATTGAGTGGAGGAACCAGGCATGTTAACTATTGGAGCATCAGTCAGCTGTCTGCTGTTTTCTTTGCCTTATGAAAGAACCTTACTTCAAGATCACAGAGGACTTGAGACCAGGGAAGAACTTGGATTATCTTTGTTTTTACTTTTGTTTGCTTTATTTTAGATTACTGGTATTGTCAAACTTGGGCCAGAAAAAAGATTCTGCCCTGCCCTTTACAGTATTGAAGTGTTCTTTTTTCTAGATCTCAATCTTGTGTTCATCAGGACTTATCCTAAGTTCTGAAGACAGAAAATTGCTCAGGTGACAGAGAATGAGTGGGATTTATAAAAGATCCTGATTCCTGGTCCAGGAGCTCTACTGTATCTTTTACTAATCAGCTGGATTCATTGGGTGCTTTACAAAAGTTTTATATTATGCTCTGAAACCGTTTTTAAAAACACATCTTCCTAATACTGCAGTGCCACTTACACAGAATGCCACCTTTCCTTTGACGTGCTATGCTGCCATTCAGATAAAGCATTTTGAGAGTGGCAGGTTTTTACCTTCACTCTATAAGAAAAGGCAACGTTTGGGTAAAAAAGGACAGTTTGCTCTTCCTCAGCAAGCTCCCCCTTTTAAGGGGAAACACATACACACCCCCCCACCCCCACACCCAGAGTCCAGTAAGCTCCAGTTGTGTGCTGTGGGTCTCAGAATAGTCGCAGGACAGCAGGGCAGGATCGCCCAGAACTGGTTAGGAAGGTGAATGCTCACCCCACCTCCGACCTACTGAATCAGACTCTGGGGGTGGGGCCAGCAGTCTGTGTTAACATTCTGTCCAGGAGCTTTTGATGCCTGCTAATGTTTGTGAGCCACTGCTTTAGAGTGTTTTAAAGGAAATGTAAGTCGTAGCAGGCAGAAATCAATCCTAAAGGGCAGAAGTATGTGTATGGTCTCTTCTTGACTACTTAGATTTGCTGATGAGATTGCCCTCATTTCAGGACTCTTAAGTATGTTTTTCAGGATTTTTAGAGTCTTGGGAAGACCTCACAACTAACTACTTTTGAGTTGAGACCACTTAATTCTGTTGAATCCTGGTTTGGATTTTAAATGAGCAATGTTATGTTGAAATAGCAGTTTATATGGCTCCTGGACTTGTGGCTTTTGATAAATAACAGAAGAGTGTGTACATGTGAGTGCTTAAGGCACGCATTCCCTGGTGGTTTTATTTTGGTGCTGAAAAATTGGCTAGCTTATATGAGAGTCAGGGTGATTGCCAAGTCTTGAGGTGGCTAATGAAGCAGTGTTGCGTGCATTGATTCTATGCCTACTACTAAATTCCTATGTAAATTTAGTACATTTTGTTGTGCCTTTTGTCCTTTCCTTTTTTCCTAAGAAAAAGGCTAAATAAAAGTTAGTGTACAAAGATGGGATTGGTGATGAACCTTATACCTATTATGTCTTACGCAGAATTAGACGCACCTCTTGGCAAATAGAATATATTAAGCTCGGGGACAAGGATTCTTTATTATTCCTTACATATCTTAGGCCCCCCACACCATCCTCATACTACTATAGGAGGTGGGCAGTCAGTAATTTAATGATTGAAGAAGAGTCTTTGCTCCTGCCGAGGTCCTGAAGGGAGTCACTTCCAAAGACTAAAGTAAATGGCTTTGTTGTGAGGGCTTCGTGCAAGGGGTCTTCAAATATGTGAAAGTTGTTACCAAGGTAGAGCGGAAGAATTAGGTTATAGACAGACGGAATTAAGTGTAACGTCTCAAAAACAGCGAGAAGGATGTGTCCACGTGAATGCCCACCCTGGTCAACTGTGCAGCTCTCTCAAGGTGAAAGTAATAGAGATGGGCGGATGGGAGAGCAATCTCTGGAACAATTTCTTTCTCCTTAAAACTGGTCAAGTGAGATTAAAGTTAGAGTTTACAGTCAGTTACAGACTGAGGCCCCCATTGAACGTGCTTCAGAGCGCCTGCCCAGAGTGGCTTCTCAGGAAATGTCCCTGAGTGCTTCTCCGGTCACTCCTCACTACACCATTAGGCTCCAGCCGTTGACCACTCTTCACTCTGGTCTTGTATTGGTCTCCCCTCCCCGCTCCTTCTGGTGGTTTCCATAGTATTACCACCTTGTGGTTTTAAATAGCCTTTTCCTGGTTATAATGAGATTTCACTTATTTTTATACGTTTATTGGCCAGTTGGATTCACTGTTTTACCAAGTGCACATATTGTTCTATCTGGTTTTTAAAAATTGATTGGTGGACTTCTTTGTATATTCAGAACACAAGTACTTTGTTGGTTATGTGCTTTACTACTGTCTCTCACCAATTTCTCATGTGCGGTTTCATTGACTCGTGATTTTTTTGATGAACAGCAGTTCTTAAGTTTAATGTAGTACAGCTTATCAGTCTTTTCCTTTGTAGTTGGTGCTGTTTGTGTCGCTCTACCCTCAGGTCATGAACAAATTCAATTCCTCTGTTATTTTCTAAATGTTTGATAGTTTTGCCTTTCACCTTTAACTTTATAATTCTCTTGGAATTGGTTTTGGTGTATAGTGTGAAGAAGGGATCCAATTTCATTAACATGTGGACGCCTAGTTGTCTCAACACCATTTGTTGAAAAGAACATCTTTTCCCCGTGCTCTGCAGTGCCGCCTCTGTTGGAAATGAAAGGTCCAGGAGTGTGTGTGTCTGTTTTTGCCCTCTGTTCACTTCCACTGGTATTAATCTGCCTAAATTATTGTAGCTTTTAGTAAGTCTTATCTCACTGTGGAACTCTTTCCACTTGGTTCTCCTGCAAGCGTACCTTGGCTATCCTTGACCCTTTGCAGATCCACACACGTTTTAGAATCACTTGTCAACTTCCAAAATAATTCCTACAGATGTTGTTTAGGATGACATTGAATGTATTGATCAATGTGTGGAGAATTGTTTCTAGTTTTGGGTTATTACAAATAAAGTCTATGAATATTTTTGTACGAGTTTTTGTGAGGATGTAGGCTTTCGTTTCTTCTGGCAATGGCTAGGTCGAGGACTGTAATGGCTGGGACATATGGTAGGCATATGTTTAGCTTTTTAAGAAAGTGCCAAACTGTGTTGTAGAGCGGCTCTACCATTTTACATTCCCACCAGCAGTGTCTGCGAGTTCCAGTTGCTCTGTATCCTTGGGGCAACACTTAGTATGGTTTAAATTTTACCCATTCTAATAGATGTGTAATGGTATTTCATTGTGCTTTTAAATTTCTTTTCCCAAATGCCTAATAATGTTAAGTATCTTTTCATATGCTTGTTTGCCATCCATGTATCTTCTTTGGTATTCATATCTTTTGCCTATTTAAAAATTTTTTTTTCTTATTGGTGAGTTCTTTATATATCCTGGACACAAGTCCTTTATCAGATACACGTTGTGCTTTCTCCCGTGCTCTGGCTTGTTTTTTGATTGTCTTAACAGTGTCTTGAGGAACGGAAGTGACAAATTTTGATGTCCCATTTATCAACTTGTTATATGGATTGTGCTTCCTTGCTGTCATATTTAAGAAATCTTTGCTGATCCTAGGTCACAAAGGTTTTCTCCCGTTTTTTTTTTTCCCCTTCCAGAAGTTTTATAGTTTTAGGTTTTACATTTAGGTCTCTGATTCATTTTGAGATCGTTTTTGTTTATGGTTTGGGGTATGGATCCAAATGCCTTGCAGAGGCCTGGAATGAAGGTAGGTAGCTCCCTCCAGAGAGTGCTTTCGCTTCAGCTGTCTGGGGTTCCCTTAAACCAAGTTCAAGGCTTGAGGTTTTTTGGACCACTCAGCTGTAATTCTGCCAGTGAGGTGGTTCGCTTCTGGTGTATCCTCGTCCCGAGCTGTGTAGCCTCTGGGCTCCGTATTGAGGTAGGGTTGACACTGTGGGACTCAGCTTTGATTCTTGTCCCTCTTCCCTGCCCGGTTGTGAAAAGGGAAGTTGGAAATTTCAGACTTGGCAGATGACTTCAGGGAAAAGGTTGTTTCTCTGCTTATTTCTCTCTTTGGATTCCTGATTTCACTTTAATTTTGGCCTGGTATTTCCTTATTGTCAGTTTCTGGTTGCTTTTAAGATTTTTAAAGTATTCTACCCATCTTTCTTAGTCTTTTTCAGGGGGAGGGTTGGACCAAATAACATAGCCTGCAGTTAAGGAACCAAGGAAAATTCTTTTTGATTTCACTCCAGTGTCTAGAGTCTAGACTTGGACCTGCTGTCTCCTATAGTAGCCACAGGCCACATGTGGCTGTTTAAATTAAAATTAAATGAAGTTGAAAGTTCTGTTCCGCAGTCGCACTAGTCCCATTTCAGGTGCTCAGTACTCACCTGTGGCGAGTGGCTATCACATTGGACAGTGCAGACATAGAACATTTTTCATCATCAGAAAGTTCTGTTGGACAGCACTGGCCAGACTCTGAGACCCTCACTGGGGACTTGCAGTGGGACGTGGGTCAGCATTGGAGAACCACTAATACAGGTATCATTGCTGCTTAAAGTTTGACTTTTCCTGGAATCTGCCCACAGCTCCACAGATGCTTGAGGCCCTGTAATAGGCTTATTGTGAAGCCTTTCATGGGGGACAGTGTGGGTTCTCAGACTGGCGTGGGTGGGGAATGGGAAGCTGTGGTGCACTGAGTAGAAAACCACTAAGTACTGAGATTTAACTTACAAATATCTGCCGGTTTAACTGAGATTTAGTGAAAACATTATGTGCTGATTTGAATTCGTGCCCTTAGGGGGTCATGGTCTGACAGACAGGCGGTTGCAGTGCCCTGTGAGGAGTGCTTTGGGAAGCGGCTGGGCGCTGCAGGGGCTTGCAGGAGGGCTGCCCCACCCCTCGGGCGGGATCAGTGGGAATTAGGCTGCTGCAGAGTGGAGGATGGGGAAGGGAGGGGAGCGGCTCTAGGTGGAAGAGCACCTGCAAGCTCCATGTTGGTGGGAACGTGCAGAGATGGGTTTACTGCACCTTAAATTAGATTCGAGTACCAAGAGAGGTGCCAGAAACCACAGATTTAAGAAAATATCATGAAAGGAAAACCTAAAATTCAGGATATTCTGTCCATTGACTCAGTGTTTCCTGTTAATTTGTAAGAGTGTTATTATTAGGGATGTGTGAGAACCTCTCTTTGTAGCTCACAGCCTGCCAGTCTTTGGAGGATAGGTTCACAGTCAGGATCGTAGGACATGCCGAAGCAGCCCCACCTGCCCCTTCTGCCAACTTGCCATGCCGTAGATGGCCTGGCAGTTCCTGGGCACGTTTCAAGGCCTCAGGGCATGGTGACTGCAGCCACTGCCTGTTGTCTCTTAGTCCAGGGAGGAGGTTCAGCTGCGTCAGTAAGGGGGCCGTGGCTGCTTAGGCTCTGTCAGAGAGGTGAGGATGACAAGGGACTGAGGGTTGATGTAGGGGAAGGGTCAGGGCCAGACATGGGTTGGTCATTTCAACCCTCTTCATGGCCGCCTGGGGAGTAGCATGCCAGCACTCGTCTACCTTCGTTGTGGGATCAGAGAGCAAACAGAAGAGATGAAAGCTCAGTTTAACTCTACCAGAGTATGTATTTGAACTGGATAAACTACCTCAAAATGTAGTGTGTGCGTGTCTGTACAGGGCTTCTCACACTTTAATGTGTACATACGTCACCCTGGATCTTGTTAAATTTTAGGTTCTGATTCAGCCTGTCTAGTGTGGGCATCAAATCTTGCATTTTTAGCTGGCTCACAGGTGATGCCAGTCCATGGACCCCACTCTGAGTAGCAAGGCATTGGCTTTCACAGTATGGGTCGTAAGATGGCATTGCCTTAGTGTGGAAGTTGAATAACTTGGGGAGTACAGTGCTTAAGGGTATGGCCTTGGGGTCAGAATCTGACTTTGTGATCTTGGGCTAGTTTGTTAACTTCTCGAATCTCTGTTTCCTTGCCAGTTAAATCGGCCAAATAATGGAACCGTAGGCTGATGAGAGAATTAAATCATACATGATGTGTGAAGTTCTGATGTTCACTAGTGCCTGGCCTTAGGAAGTGTTTCACAAAAGATAGTAATTATTACAAGTAAACATTTACATTAAAAGTTTGCCAGTTTTCACAGTTCTCGATCTTCCTTGCATCTTTGCTCAGTTTGTAAAATCGTAGCTCAAAGGGAATGGGATATTTCCTTCATTTACTGCTTTACACATGGAGAGAATCAAGGCACATGCTTGCTGGCTCCCTCCCTCCCTCCCATCCGTCCATAAAGTAAAGGGCTGGGACCATGATGACCAGCCTTCTCGTGTGGGAGTACTTCACCATACTACTTTGGAAAGTCTGTCTGGCACGTGGACAAGTATAGAAGTTATTAAGCCTTTCTTACACATTAAAATGAGAGAAGTAGGTGTTTGTATTGGGGGCTGCCAAAGACTCAGAGGACTTTAGGGAAATACAACTTATTTCCCTCTGGATGAGTGTCCTTTCACTTTCTCAGTTCGTTGATGCCCGCCTCTTCCTTTCTCTTAGGATCAGAAAGTGCAGTGCTGTGTCTTCATGTAGATTTTTTAAAATCATCTTTTGTTTTTTTTTTGTTGCCAGTAGTAAGGATGATGGGAAACTATTTTGTACTAAGCATTTTGAAAGATGCATAAATGGGAATTTTGTGTCACATTTTCTATTACGTGGATATTATATGTAATCATTGAAGTTAAAATATGAATCTTCAACTTTGTTTTAAAACTTTGTGGGAGTTTTCAGACGTATGCAAAAACAGCGTTTTAAGGAACCTCCTGTGTATTTATCACTACCTTCAAGAAATTATCATTAATTAATATTGTTAACTCTATTCAGGGATGCTGGATTATATCTAACAGATGTGAATGCTCTTGCTTTGGGGACATATATGTTAACATGGGACAGATATTGTGGCCCCTGCTAAAAAGTGGTATAAGAATTCATGGCACATTTCTTTAGGAAGGTGGGGAAGGGATCTGTAGCTCTGTGGCTTTTCCAAGGCCATGTGGTGAGTTCTTGATGCCGCAAGGCATCCAGTAGTTAAGCAAAGCCATGAAAGCCATGGAGTCTCCCCACAGACTTGGAACCCATAGCAGAAAGGTTCTTTCTTTCCCTTCCTCCCTTCCGTCTGTCTGTCTGTCTCTTTCTGTCTGTCTGTTTTTCTTGTACTTGAGTCAAAATCAACGGTAGCTTGCTTTACTTTGCTGTATTGGTTTAATGCTCCTGATAGCAATACCTGTCTGCTTTTTTGAGTCATTAAGATGGAGAAACATGGAGCTTTAATACATCAAGGTTCATCAGAGAAATATGCTTAATATTAGTCTTTTTCAAAAAACGATTTTATTAAGCACTGAAGAGATAAAAAGGAAAATGTACGAGATGTGTGTAAGGTATGGATGAAGAGTGCTCTGAGCACCTGGAGGAAGGTCACCCAAGTCCCCTGTGAGGCTCTAGCTCAAGGGCTGGCAAACTTTCTCTGTGAAGGCCCAGGCAGTAAATGTTTTAGGCTTTGCGGTCCACACATGGCCTCTGTCACAAGTACTCAGCCCTGCCGTTGTAGCATGAAAGCAGCCATGGACCATATGTAAAGGAATGAGTTGTCTGTGTTCCAATAAAGCTTTATTTCTGGACCCTGAAATGTGAATTTCATGTAATTTCAAGTGCAATGAAATGTTGTATTCTTTTTTTTTTTTGATTGGCTCTGAGCTAACATCTGTAGCCACTCCTTTTTTTTTCCTCCTCCTTCTCCCCAAAGACCCCCAGTACATAGCTGTATATTCTGGTTGTAGGTCTTTCTACTTCTGCTATGTGGGACGCTTCTTCATCATGGCCTAGATGAGCGATGTTAGGTCCGCGCCCAGGATCTGGACTGGTGAAACTGTGGGCCCCCGAGGCGTAGTGCACGAACTTAACCACTGGGCCACAGGGTGGTCCCATGTTATTATTCTTTTAATTGTTTCTTTAACTGTATGCAACGTAAAATCCATTCTTAGCTAATGGGTTGTACAAAAACAAGCAGTGGGGCCACATGACCTGCGATGGGGCCGCATGGCCAGGGTCGCAGGTTGCCACTCAAGTGTAGCAGAGAAGAATAAAGCAAACCTGTGCACCTACGGCTCAGCTCAAACAGCGGAGCATCCTGTTCCCTCTGAAGGCCCACGTGTGCCCCCATCACTCCCCTGCCTCTGTCATGAAGCCTTCTGTAGCCATCCTCCCCTAGCCCCCTTTGCTACCTCCTCCTTCTTCAAGCCCTTTTTGCCAAATGAGATTGTATTTTACTTCTTTTTCTTTCTTTTTTGCTGGGAAAGATTTGCCCTAAGCCAGCGTCTGTTGCCAGTCTTTCTCTCTCTCTCCCTCTGTCTGTCTGTCTCTTTCTTTTTTCTTCCTCCCCAAAGCCCCAGTACATAGTTGCATATTCTAGTTGTAGGTCCTTCTAGTTCTTCTACGTGAGCCGCTGCCACAGCATGGCTACTGACAGACGAGCGGTGTGGTTTCACGCCTGGAAACGGAAGTAGAAGCGGAGCATGCTGAACTTTAACCACCAGGCCACCAGGGCCGGCTCTTTTTTTATTTTCTTTTACACTGGGCTGTGTTGTAAACTGAGGGCAAAATGTCTCTCTGTTCATTACTGTATCCCCAACATTTAAAACAGCAATCACTGAGTGAATATTGTGTTTATCATTTCTTATCTTTGTGTTGGTTTTGTGTGTTTGAACTTTATATTAAGGGAATCACACTATTTGTGTTTTTATGTCATGTGCTGTTTTCCACTCAGCACTGTGATTCTGGAACTCATCTGAGGTGTGGTATGTTGCCAGTGTTCATTCACTTGCACTGTTTTGTGACTAGGCCTACAGCTGAGGGGCGTTTGGATTGTTTCCAGTCTTGTGCTGTTGCAGCCCTGCTGCACGCGTCTCCTGCTGCCCATGTGCGTGGATGTGTCCAGCAGTGCGATTGCCGGGCTCTGGGGCTGGCTAGTCTTCAGCTTGACCAGTTACTGACAGGTTGCTTTCCAGGTACTCACACCAGTTTACATCCCCACCAATGTAAGGAAGAAGGCCCCCCTGCTCCACATCCTTGCTAGTAGTTTATTTTGTCTGACTTTTTCAGTTCTGCCCTTCTGGCGAGTGTGTAATAATATCTACTTGTGGCTTTAAATTGAATTTCCCTTCTTAATGGCGTTGAGCCTCTTTAATACATTGCCCATATCTCTTCTTTCCTCTGTGAAGTCCTTGGCCTAGTTTTCTGTTTCTTTTTCTGTTTTTTATTGACTTATGGCTGTTCTTTATGTGTGGATTACAATCCTTTGTCATTATAAGGTGTGAATATTTTCTTCCAGTTTGTGGTTTGTCTTTTACTCTTGAGGTATCTTGGAACTAAAGTTCTTAATTTTAATATTGTTGACTTTATCAGTCTTTTCCTTCATGATTAGTGTTTTTTTGGTCTCATTTAAGGAATCTTTCTTTGCCCAAGGGCTAAATTTTGATATGAGGTGGTGGTGTTATTCGTAAAGCATTTATTATTCCAGTCAAGAGATAGGTTCAATATTTAGATATGTTTTCTAATTTCCATTGAGTCCTTTGATGACTCATGATTTATTTTAAAGTGATAAATTCCAAATGAATGAATTTTTTTGATGTCCCTTGTTGTGACTTATTTCTAAAATTGGATTGTAGTCGGAAAATGTGTTCTGTATCAAACCAGTTCTTCGAAATTACTGTTATCTTATATAGACCTATATCGTAGTTCAATTTGGCCAACATCTCGGTCCTAACTCAGAAACTTCTGGGCACCTAGCTACTTAAACTCCATCTATGCATAATTTATACCTTGGTTATGCAAAAAAGATTAGTCTAAGAGATTAGACTAAATTTTTTAGTTAATAGAGTTTCTTATATTTCATTTCTGTCATTGGAAACACTTGTGCTGTTTGCTGGCTCCAGTTGAGGTGTTAATGTGCATGGTCAGCTTTTGGACTCTGTTCCACCCAAACTGAAGCTGAAGGACGGGGGACTGCCTCCACTGCCGGCTTGTTTAGCTCGGCTGACAGGCGAGGGTGCGTGCTGGGACTGCACCTGCTGTCCTTTCAGTGGCACTTGTTAATTAAGCTGTTTAATTTTACTTTCTCAAGGACTGAGTGACAAAAAAGAACATTTTTAGTTTGTGATTATTCCAAAGCATTTTAGTCTAGTGCTTATTTTGGGTATCTATATCACTTTTGTTTTGTTTGTTTACAAAGAGTTGCATTAACTTGAATGTTATCAAAACTAAGTAATGAATCAGAAATTAAATTTTATCCCTCCCCTGAAGTCTCAGGTGTTAGTAATTGAAGGTGTCTGGGTGTTGTGGTTTGTGTAGAGAGGCAGGTCTTTTTTTTTTTTTTTATTGTTATTTTTTTTTATTGAGTTATTGATAGGTTACAATCTTGTGAAATTTCAATTGTACATTAATGTTTGTCAGTCATGTTGTAGGTGCACCACTTCACCCTTTGTGCCCACCCCCCACCCCACCTTTCCCCTGGTATCCACTAAACTGTTCTTGGTCCATAGTTTTAAATTCCTCATATGAGTGGAGTCATACACAGATTATCTTTCTCTCGCTGGCTTATTTCACTTAACATAATTCTCTCAAGGTCCATCCATGTTATTGCAAATGGAATGATTTTGTTCTGTTTTGCAGCTGAGTACTATTCCATTGTATATATGTACCACATCTTCTTTATCCATTCATCTGTTGATGGGCACTTAGGTTGCTTCCACGTCTTGGCTATTGTAAACAGTGCTGCAATAAACATTGGGGTGCACCGGACTTTTGGGATTGCTGACTTTAGGCTCTTTGGATAAATACCCAGTAGTGGGATGGCTGGATCGTATGGTAGTTCTATTTTTAGTTTTTTGAGGAATCTCCATACTGTTTTCCATAGTGGCTGCACCAGTTTGCATTCCCACCAGCAGTGTATGAGGGTTCCTTTTTCTCCGCAACCTCTCCAACATTTGTTGCTATTAGTTTTAGATATTTTTGTTATTCTAACGGGTGTAAGGTGATATCTTAGTGTAGTTTTGATTTGCATTTCCCTGATGATCAGCGATGATGAGCATCTTTTCATGTGCCTATTGGCCATCAGTATATCTTCTTTGGAGAAATGTCTGTTCATGTCTCCAGCCCAGTTTTTGATTGGGTTGTTTGATGTTTTGTGGTTGAGTTGCGAGAGTTCTTTATATATTAAGGATATTAAGCCTTTGTCAGATATATGACTTGCAAATATTTTTTCCCAGTTAGTGGGTTGTTTTTTTGTTTCAATCCTGTTTTCATTTGCCTTGAAGAAGCTCTTTAATCTGATGAGGTCCCATTTGTTTATTCTTTCTATTGTTTCCCTTCTCTGAGAAGGCATGGTGTCCGAAAAGATCCTTTTAATACTGATGTCAAAGAGTGTACTGCCTACGTTTTCTTCCAGAAGCCTATGGTTTCAGGTCTCACCTTTAGGTCTTTGATCCATTTTGAGTTTATTTTGGTGAATGGTGAAAAAGAATGGTCAATTTTCATTCTTCTACATGTGGCTTTCCAGTTTTCCCAGCACCATTTGTTGAAAAGACTTTCTTTTCTCCATTGTATGCCCTCAGCTCCTTTGTCAAAGATAAGCTGTCCATAGATGTGTGGTTTTATTTCTGGGCTTTCAATTCTGTTCCATTGATCTGTGCACCTGTTTTTGTACCAGTACCATGCTGTTTTGATTACTGTAGCTTTGTAGTATGTTTTGAAGTCAGGGATTGTGATGCCTCCCGTTTTGTTCTTTTTTCTCAGGATTGCTTTAGAAATTCGGGGTCTTTTGTTGCCCCATATGAATTTTAGGATTCTTTGTTATAATTCTGTAAAGAATGTCATTGGGATTCTGATTGGGATGGCGTTGAATCTGTAGATTGCTTTAGGTAGAATGGACATTTTAACTATGTTTATTCTTCCAATCCATGTACATGGAATGTCTTTCCATCTCCTTATGTCGTCATCCAATTCTCTCAGAAAGGCCTTGTAATTTTCATTATATAGGTCCTTCACTTCCTTAGTTAAATTTACCCCAAGGTATTTTATTCTTTTTGTTGCGATTGTGAATGGTATTGTATTCTTGAGTTCTTTTTCTGTTGGTTCATTACTGGAGTATAGAAATGCTACTGATTTATGCAAATTGATTTTATACCCTGCAACTTTGCTGTAGTTGTTGATTACTTCTAACAGTTTTCCAATGGATTCTTTGGGGTTTTCTATATATAAGATCGTGTCGTCTGCAAACAGTGAGAGTTTCACTTCTTCCCCCCCAATTTGGATTCCTTTTATTCCTTTTTCTTGCCTGATTGCTCTGGCCAGGACCTCCAGTACTATGTTAAATAAGAGTGGTGATAGAGGGCATCCTTGTCTCGTTCCTGTTTTCAGGGGGATGGCGTTCAGTTTTTGCCCATTGAGTATGATGTTGGCTATGGGTTTGTCATATATGGCCTTTATTATGTTGAGGTAGTTTCCTATGCCCATTTTGTTCAGAGTTTTTATCATAAATGGCTGTTGGATCTTGTCAAATGCCTTCTCTGCATCTATTGAGATGATCATGTGGTTTTTATTCTTCAGTTTGTTGATGTGGTGTATCACGTTGATTGATTTGCGGATGTTGAACCATCCCTGTGTCCCTGGTATGAATCCCACCTGATCCTGATGTATGATTCTTTTGATGAATTGCTGAATTCTGGTTGCCAAAATTTTGTTTAGAATTTTTGCATCTATGTTCATCAGTGATATTGGCCTGTAGTTCTCTTTTTTCGTGGTGTCCTTGTCAGGTTTTGGGATCAGCGTGATGTTGGCCTCATAGAATGTGTTAGGAAGTGTTCCATCTTCCCTAATTTTTTTGAATAGCTTGAAAAGGATGGGTATTAAATCCTCTCTGAAAGTTTGGTAGAATTCCCCAGGAAAGCCATCTGGTCCTGGGGTTTTATTCTTTGGGATGTTTTTGATTGCTGTTTCAATCTCTTTCCTTGTGATTGGTCTGTTCAAATTGTCTGCCTCTTCTTGAGTGAGCTTTGGGAGACTGTAGGAGTCCAAGAATTTATCCATTTCCTCTAGGTTATCCATTCTGTTGGCATATAGTTTTTTGTAGTATTCTCTTATAATCTGTTGTATTTCTGCAGAGTCTGTTATTTCTCCTCTTTCATTTCTGATTTTGTTTATTTGAGCTTTCTCCCTTTTTTTCTTTGTAAGTCTGGCTAGTGGTTTGTCAATTTTATTTATCTTCTCAAAAAACCAGCTCTTTGTCTCATTGATCGTTTCTACTGCCTTTTTCGTTTCAATAGTATTTATTTCTGCTTTGATTTTTATTATTTCTCTCCTTCTGCTGACCTTGGGCTTCATTTGTTCTTTTTTCTCTAGTTCAGTTAGGTGTGCTTTAAGGTTGCTTATTTGGAATTTTTCTTGTTTGTTAAGATGTGCCTGTATTGCGATGAATTTTCCTCTTAATACAGCTTTTGCTGTATCCCATATGAGTTGGTATGGCATGCTATCATTTTCATTTGTTTCCAGGTATTTTTTTATTTCTTCTTTAATTTCTTCAGTGATCCATTGCTTGTTCAGTAGTGTGTTGTTTAGTCTCCACATCTTTGTGCCTTTCTCAGCTTTTTTCTTGTAATTAATTTCTAGCCTTATAGCACTATGATCTGAGAAGATGCTTGTTATTATTTCAATTTTTTTAAATTTGTAGAGGCTGAGGCAGGTCTTTTTAATAAAAAGAGCATATCGTCCAGGAAACAGAAGACCTGGGTTCAGAGGTTGGCTCTTTGCCTTTAGTCACGTGATTTTTGACAAGTTGTTTAGCTTCTGTAATTCTCATTGTCCTTGTCTGTAAGGTCTAATATTTATGGTCTCAGCCTTTGAAGTTGTGTGTGCACTTGCTAGTGAAGTGGCTTACAAATGGAGAGTGCTAGTATTAGGATCTTTAACAGACTTGTGTAGTGTGTTGCCACTAAAGGCCAGTCCTTTCTGCTTACGTGTTTCCCTAGTTTATTCTTGAGCTGGTCTGTTCAGCTTTTGTTAAATGCCTGTCATGTGCCTGGTACAGTATTGAGCCCTGGTGGGACAGACGTGAGGGGAGCGAGGCTGATAGAGTTCCGTGGCATGTGCGCGGTGGTCATGTCAGCGGGGTGCTCTGAGGACCTGGAGGGTGCATCCCCGGTGATGGTGAAGCTCAGGTGTCAGCAGACTTTCTCTGTGCAAGGTCAGACGGTAAACACTTCAGGCTTTGCAGGCCACATGTCGTCTGTCACATACTCTTTTTTTCTTTTTTTTAACTTTTTAAGAAGGTAAAAATCATTCTTAATCCAGGAACCATACAGAAACTGACCGTGGACCAGATGTGGCGACCTCTGCAGGTTAGAAGTTCAGTGGAAGATGGGAAGCAGGAAGGGCCTTCCAGACAGAAGATACACCCTGTGCAAAGGCGTGAAGTGTGAGAGGCTGGGGTTTGTGGAACTGAATGTTTTTATCAAGTTTGGAGTACAGGGTGGGTTGGGTAGAGAAGGATAAGGAGATGGAGCTGATATTATAGGCAAGATCAAAGCAGTTTGTACTTGATTCTGATATGGAACACATTTATACAGCAGGAGGATGGGTGGACTAGCGTCACAAGGGTCAATAAAGGAGATACTACAGTAACGCGCTTTAGAAAGGGGACAGAATCAAACCTTTGTCATTAAGGAAATGCTGCCTGGTGTCACCTACTTAGAAAAGTGATGGGGCAAAGTTCAGATGGTCTGATTTAACAGCCTGTGTTCTTTTTATTATATAATTATGTTGTACAAATAAATGAAGAGGTCCTTAATTAAGGGCACAGCTGAGGAACTGGAGAGAAGGGGATGATTTGAAGCCTGTATCTGAGGTAGCCTCCTGGCTCTGACCAGGGACGTGAAGTGGCAGGGTAATTCCAGGATGGCTCCCAGATTTCTTATTTGGTGACAAGTTCACGAAGCTCTTTTTGCTTGTAAGTGAATACTAGCGATCAAACAGTTGTTTTGAGGAGGAAGCATTTGCTCCTAGGTCCATGAACACCAGAAATTCTAAGCAGGCTTGTGTGTGAATGTGAGTTGTTTTTCCCTTGGGAGAGAAGTCTAGGGTTTTCATCACATTATCAGAAAGAAGCTCAGCCTCAAGAGGGAGTCACTCCGGGCCGGCCCTGTGGCCGAGTGGTTAAGGTTCCACACGCTCTGCTTTGGTCGCCTGGGTTCGTGGGTTTGGATCTCAGGTGTGGACCTGCTCCACTCATCAACCATGCTGTGGAGGCACCCCACATACAAAATAGGGGAAGATTGGCACAGGTATTAGCTCACAGTGAATCATCCTTGCCAAAAATTAAAAAAAAATTAAAAAAAAGAGAGTCACTCCTTGTCGTTAGATTGTAGACATCTGGCGCTCTACAAAGGTTTGAGGCGGTAAGGGAAGACTAAACATTCAAATCACAGGAATTTTACTTTAAATGTAATACATCCCAAACTGCCAAGTAAAATGCACATGTATGCAGCCATTTCCTAAATTGAACTATATCAACCGCCAATTAGAATGTTTCCCCTCCCCCTCCAAAAGACACAGCAAGACACATTTTTGGTACATAGAAGGCCAGCCAGGTATTTGGGACTCTGTTTGGCATGGAATGTTTTCAGCATGCTCTTGTACATTAGGCAAAGCTAAAGTTTCTGTGCTATTTAGGCATATCATAATAGTCACATGGCTATGAGAGATGGACAGGTGACGTTTTAAGTAGGATATGCCAACACCAAAAATGAGTGCAGTTTCTTCTGTCGAGTTAGAGATGGGCGAATAGTGAGTTGTAAAACAATACCTACATCCTGTTGTTAGGGTGGGCTCTTAGGCGAACACGTGCAGGAGAAGCAGGGCAGCTGGCGATTAATTGTTGAAATATGAGCATCAGGCAGATTAGTGTGGTGTTCTGGAGGCTACGGGGTTGGTTCATGTTTGACATCAACATCATTGTATGTAATGTAGGAACTACAGACTACAGATGACAGCAGTCCCCGCAGGGATTCGATGACCTTGGTGACAGATGGCTGCCCTATGGGTGGATCTTGGAAGAGGGTTGGTAATGGGTTTCCGTCTGAGAAAGTTTCTCTTTTCCTGTTGAGAAAAATTGTGACCTCCATTAGGGACAAAGTGTTATGAATGGCAAAGATAGAAGAAATGATGGAATTCAGTGATGGTGTAGACGTTAAAAGTGAGAATTGTGATTCCAGCGTAGGTGAAAAGTTTGGAATCTATTTGGGCTTGTGTCATGGCAAAGTTTAGGTGGCAATTTTTCTGTTTGGAAAAAATAACGTTAGTCATGTCCTAAGGAATTGATTTGATAGAACAAGTAGCAGGAGAAACCTAGTTTAAAAACAAGTTGTTTACATTAATTAATTAATTATTTAATTAGTTAATTAATTATTATTTTTTTTTGGTAACAAAGACTGGCCCTGAGCTAACGTTTGTGCCAGTCTTCCTCTATTTTGTATATGGGATGCCGCGACAGCATGGCTTGATGAGCTGTGTGTACGTCCACGCCCAGGATCTGAACCTGTGAACCCTGGGCCGCCAAAGCAGAGTGTGCAGACTTAACCACTGCACCCCTGGGCCGACCCCTACATTGAATTCATTTTTGATAGCTCACAGTTGGTTGTTTGGTTGGTGAAGACCTGGCGTCTTTGATTTTCATCTGTCCTGTGAGTCCACCCTCTCGACTGTTTCGTTGGAAAGCATTCCGACTTTTCTCCTGAGCTGTTGCTGCCTTTATTCTTGTTGCATTAGATTCTCTGTGGTTTTGGAGGCTGATCTAAATTTAGGGGTCCTCTGGTCCAGAGCTCTTACTTCAGAGATGAGGAAGTAACCCAGAAAGCGTAAATGACTGCTTGATGGTAAATGGGTGAGCTCTCAAGAGAATCTTAGCTATCTTGACTTTGAGTTCATGCTGATTCTTTTAGAAGCTGAGAAGGGTTTGAAGACAGCTTATAAAACTCAACTTTCCTGTTAATTGGCAGAGAGCAGATTGAAACAATTAACACTATTGGCAAATTGGTATAAGAAATGGACATCGTTGAATCTGTTGTCCAAACTGTTCCTAAGTGTCTTGTGGTTTCCATTCACTTATTTATTTCCACATTATCTTGGATATTTGAGAAATGAACAAGACTTATGTATTTATATATTTTAACTTCTAAAAGACTGATAAGGCTAGTTCATCTCCCCTGTGTGTCAAACTGGAAGGGTTTTCCTGAGGTGCTCTTGAGCATCTGCCTTGTGCAACACTGTGCTAAGTCGTGGGGGTTTGTCAGAAGAGACACAGTCTCTGTCCTCATGAACTTTTAGGCGTGCCAGTGGTCTGAAAGTAGTGTGTGCAAGAACCACCAAGGAGAGTGTATTAAGGTCACAAATGTCTGGGGCCATCCCCCCGTTATTGAAGTATCACTCCTGATGTAGAGTCCAGTGACCTGCTCTTTTTTGTGTATGTGTGAGGAAGATCCACCCTGAGCTAACATCTGTGCCAGTCCTCTTCTTTTTGCTTGAGGAAGACTGTCCCTGAGCTAACATCTGTGCCAATCTTCCTCTATTTTGTATGTGGGATGCTGCCACAGTGTGGCTTGATGAGCAGTGAGTAGGTCTGTGCCTGGGATCTGAACCTGTGAACCCTGGGCCGCCAAAACAGAGCACGTGAACTTAAGCACTGTGCCACTGGGCAGGCCCCCAGTCACCTGCTTTTTAAACTAGCATCCCCACATGTTAAGAACACTACTCTAGAGTCAGTGAAGATAAGTTGTGAATCATAAAGACCTGGAGGTCCCAAGGACTACCTGCAGGTTCACGGATTCACTAGAAGCATTCACAGAACTCAGGAAAACCATTATACTCGTGGTTATGGTTTATTACAGTGAAAGGATACAGGTGAAAATCAGCAAAGGAAAGGCGATAGGGGGCCTGCCCTATGGCCAGGTGGTTAAGTTCGTGCCCTGTACTTTGGCGGCCCGGTGTTTGCCGGTTCGGATCCTGGATGTGGACCTACGCACCACTCATCAGGCCATGCTGTGGTGGCATCCTGCATAGAGGAACTAGAATGACCTACAACTAGGATATACAACTATGTACTGGGGCTTTGGGGAGAAAGAAAGAAAAAAAAAAAGAGGAAGATTGGCAGCAGATGTTAGCTCAGGGCCAATCTTCCTCAAAAAAAAAAAAAAAAGGAATAGACACTGTCTATTAAAACAAAAAAAGCCCAAAAGGTGATAGAACGGAGTCTAGGAGAGACCAGGTGTGAGCTTCCAGTTGTCCTCCCTGGTGGAGTCATTTATTTCTGCCAGCAATGATGTGTGGCAACACGCACTGAGTATTGCCAACCAGGGAAGCTCACCCGAGCCTTGGGGTCCAGGATATTTGTTGGGAGGTCGGTCACGTAGGCACTGCCAGCATGGCTGAACTTAGTCTCTAGCCCCTCCGGAGATCAAGCTGGTTTTGTGTGGCCCTAGGCTCCACCATCAGTCACATTGTAACATAGGATTCTGGTGAGACCCAAAGCCCCCAGCTAAATAGAGACAACCTCATCGGGCAGGAGATCCCAGGGGCTTAGAAGTTGCTTCCCAGGTGCTGGGCAAGGTTAGCCCTTTACTGCTTGAAGCCTAAAAAAGTAAATTATTATTCCTAGCATTACTGGGGAGTTCAAGAAATTATTGCTTTTAGATGCAAGTTATAGGTTGCAACCACATGTAGTATAATTTTCCACAAAACTCAAATATCATGATTTCTACACATAAGTGAAGATATTTCCAGAAGTGTGTCATACTTGACACCTGTCTTAATGTTTTTATCAGGAGTTTGAATAAAGATCAGGAGTCATGTGAGGAGACAGCTCATTTTTTTAAAAAATATTTTTTGACAGCTCATTTTTAGAATCAGAATTTTAAAATATTTTGACAGGTTGTAATGAAGTGCTGAAATCAATAGGTAAAATTTATCAGGAATAAATGTAAAATGGCAGACTTAAGTTAAAAAGAAAACCAACTAAGAAAGTTGAAGATGGGTGAAGTGTGTATTCATTGCACTTGTGTGCAGAAGACCTGGGGGTTTAGTTGACAAACAGGGGTAGGCAGACTTTTCCATAGCGGTGCACGTGGTAAATATTTTAGGTTTTGCAGACTAATAGGCAAAACCAAGGATGTTATGTAAGTGCTTAAATGACAAGAGAGATCACAAATTTCCACAAAATTTTCATTGACAGAATTTAAAATAATAATAATTGAGTTTTTTTTTTTTTTTTAATAATACAGATATAATGAGACGAATGGAATTCTTTTTTGGGGGGAGGAGGGAATGGAGTTCAAAGTTAGTGTTCTCTGTCATCAAAATCAATTACAAATGTTCTCTCTGGTTTTTTTTTGAAAAAAATTGGCACCTGAGCTAACATCTGTTGCCAATCTTGTTATTTTTTTTCTTTCTTCTTCTTCTTCTCCCCAAAGACCTCAGTACATAGCTGTGTAGTCTAGTTGTAGGTCCTTCTAGTTGTGTTGTGTGGGACGCCACCTCAGCATGGCTTGACCAGCAGTGCCATGTCTGCACCCAGGATCTGAACTGGCGAATCCCTGGGCCGCCATACTGAACTCAACTGCTCGACCATGGGACCGGCCCCCAAATGTTCATCTCTTAATGCTGATCTGCAAGGAGGTTTTACATATTTCATCTTTGAGAATGTCTTCATATGGATAGGTACTCAGATACTGATATCAGTCCAGGAGTATGTCATTATACTTGAGCTTGGAAGGCATTTGCAGAATTTTGTTAGAGTCTTCTTGATATTTCGCTTTTAGCATATCATTACACTGCCGATTGATCACTTCCAGTTGATGGTTAGATGGAAGCACCTCAGTTGCATAGCTAAATAAATTTTGGAATTTGTAAATTTTCATTGTACTTGCATCATGGTTCAAGAAATGCTCCTGAAACTGTAGTTTAAACTCAGAAAATGTATCTCCTGCAAATTTGTGTGGGAATGGAAATCTCACTTCTGGTTTTAACTTTTTGTTTTGTTTTTTTTTGGTGAGGGAGATTGGTCCTGAGCTAACATCTGTTGCTCATCTTCCTCTTTTTTGCTTGAGGAAGACTGTCCCTGAGCTAAGATCTATGCCACTCTTCCTCTGTTTTGCATGTGGGATGCTGCCACAGCATGGCTTGATGAGCAGTGTGTAGGTCCACACCCAGGATTTGAACCCGCGAACCTTGGGCCGCCAAAGTGGAGTGTGCAAAAGTTAACCACTATGCCACTGGGCCAGACCCTCATTTTAACTTTTGATAGCATAGGAGGTGTATAAAGAAGCTTGATATTACTTGTGATTCAAACATTGCCTGTCAGAGAAGTCCCTCATATGAGCACTGTTGTGCCTTGTAAATTCAGGTTGAATTCATTAGGAAACTGTACCAAGTCTGTAGCAAAAGCTAATTTCCAAAGCTATTCAGTGTTTGATAATAGTGATAACTGAAGGAGGGTCTTTTTCAGAAAAATTTCACTCTTAGCTCGAAAGTCAGAAAGTCACAAGAAAACCTACCACAATCCATTGACCTGCTGTGTGGTAGGAACAAGTTAGGATGTTTTAATGAAGTTCACTGGTTCAGTAGCATGTGATAGATTCAAATGCTTTCCACAAGTACCTGCTGATGAATAATACAGTGAGTAACCATACATTAAGTAACCATGTCTAAATGCTTTAAACGTCTTACATTTTCATAATCTTTGTAAACTTGTCCACCTGACCCTTTTTCTGGTCCCCATATGTTTTTACTGTCATCAGTTTTAATACATCTTGGCAGATTCCACTTCAGGTTGTATTAAATTAGTGTTTTCTAAGTTCTTTGAAAATGTTCTCACCTGTAGTTCCACATGGACTATTCTTGGAGGCCGGTTCTTCAGACGCATTGACTCCATGAACCAACAGCCGGGCAGTGTGGGTAACATCTGTTAGCTCAGCAGCAGCCAAGGAAGTCCACTCAGAATCATTTGCCTTGTTCTATAATTGACGATTGATTTTGTCCTGATGTCCTCATTTCTTTAAGCAACTGTTCTTGCCAGGCTAACAGCCTTAAATGAGTTTATTTTTTTCCAACACATTTCTTTGGCCATGTAGTCAAACATGATTTAATTATGTCCTTGCCATCCGTGTGAACTGGGGGGCCATTTAGGATTTTGAGCAGTGAACGGATGCTGTCTGACTTAGATTTTGAGGCAGTTCACTGTTGAGAACAGGCGTTCGAGTGGCAAGGGTTGAAGTAGATAGACTTCGGCGGCTGTTGTGCCGTCATTTGGGTGAATGACGTTGGTGGCTGAGGTCAGGATGGTGTTGGTGGACTTGAGGCCAAGGGGACAGTTTCTGGGCATGTTTTGCCAGAAAAGCTGACAGGATTGGATGGGGAGTGTGGAAGGCTGAGAAGAGTCAAAGATGACATCCATTGTGTTTGGCCTCAGCAGTTGGAAGGAGGGCGTTGTCATGAACAGACAGAGAAGACTGCATGAAGAAAGTTTATGGGGGAAGATCATGACCTGGGCCTTGAGATGGTGGACATTTTACTCAGTTCTCTTGGTCATGTTTCACTTCTCTAAGGGGTCTAGAGGCTCATCCCAGCATAGAGTGTAACCATCAGTTTGGTCAGAAAACAGAAACCACTCTAGACTTTTTTACTACAAAGAATTAGAATCCATCACTACCGTTGGAAGGGCTGGCAGAGTTGAAGTCTGGGAAGCAGCTGTTACAGTGAGTGCTTCCCAGGAGCTCTTCCGGAATCGACAGTGATCTGGGCATGGGCAGTTGGAGCATCTGCTGCTGATCCCTGGTTCAAACAGGTGGTTGGTGGGATCTCTCTCAGAAACCCCTGACAGTTCTTGTAGAAGCCGCCCTGGGTCTTAGCTGCCAAAGTTGGTGAGTTCTTTTTTTCTCCCTACACATCTACCTGCAACCAGGCTTTTGCCCGCACCTGCCTCCAGAGAATAATGCTCCCTTTCATCTTACCATTTTTTCGCGAGTGCCTCTTACTAGTTACCTCCAACCCTGAGTTGTAGCAGGAACGGGTTTTTGGGAAATGTGGTTTTGGCTTCTCCTCTGTGATGCACAGGAGAATATAGAAGGTGGTGGCTGTGATGCATAGTTGACAACAGTCAGTCCAACACAACAGCCAGACAACTGGTCTCAGCTAAAGATACATGTTTCAAAGTTGTTAGCACAGAGACAGTATTTAAAGTGAGCTTGCATGGGAGGTAAGCATAGCTAAGAGGAGAAAGGACAGTCTTGGGGGACTCTAGAATTAACTGGTTTGACAGAAGAGGAGGAAGCACCTGTGAGGTAAGAAGAAAACCAGGAGAAGGTGGCATCCTGGAAACCAAGAGAAGGGGCGTGGGAGTGACCAGCTCTTGTCAGTTGCCGCTGAGACCAGAGGACTGACCACTGGATTGAGCAGGTTGGAGGTCATTGGCAATCTTGCATAGAGAAGTTTCCATGGAGTGGTGGGCACCAAAGCCGGTGAATGGGTTTAAGAGATAAAGGGAAGAGAAGAATTTATGATATTGGGTATAGAGGGTGTGTGCTTGTTTATAGGATTGTTTGTATACTAGCTGCTTTAAAGTCTTTGGGCTAATTCTGACATTTGTTTCATCTCAGTATTGGCTTATTTTGATTTTCTTTTCCCATGGGACTTGAGATTTTCCTCTTTCTTCCTATGCTGAGTAAGTTTGGAGTGTATCCTTCATACTTACAATATTTTGTTAGGAGACTGTTGCTCATTTTTAAATCTGCTGATTTGGAGGTGGTTTGACTTCTAGTCTTCTTTCCTAATCCGCCCGTTACTGTTTCCTTGTCAGAGTCATCAGTTAGCCTCTGCAGTTGTTCTGTGCAGGTTCTCTCGTTGCTTCCTCTGGGAGAGACAGGATGGAGTGTGCTTACTCTTCTGTACCTGGATCCGGGACCTTTCCCTTTGCAAACTGCTTTCATTGTGCAGGTAATGGTCTCCAGTTTCAGCTGGGCTGTTGATGCCCAGATGCCTTTGTGTCCCTTGATCAGTTTTCTCTCCCAGTCCCACAAGAGATGCTCCTTCTAATTACTTCTTGAATTTAGTTCATAGGTCTTTCTTTTGGTGTCCCTCTCAGGGAGACAAAATGACCCTTAGATATACCATAGTTGCCATTAGTTAGTTCTTTTGAATGTGATTGAAGGGTTGCCTTGTCTTAACTGTGCCTATTTAATTAATTTGAGTAGAATAATGTTTCTTTAACACCTTTAAGCGTTTTCACACAGAATTTTCTGGGGATATTATTTGCAGTGCAGAATAGAGCAGTGGTTAAAAGCACTGGCTTTCAACGCATGTTGCTTTGAATCTCAGCTCTGATCCTTGTTCTGTGTGTGATGTTGACCAGGTTACTTACGTTCTGAATCTGTTTTCTCATATGTTAACGCAGAGATTATCCCACCTGTTATAAATGTGATATAACATAGTTCTTGTACATGGTTAGTCATGTAAATAACAGCTTATATTTTAGGGAAGAATCAACCTCACGTTCAATAAATACAGTTCCTAACAATGGAGTTCTTTCTTTTTTGGGAATTTAAAGGCTAGTCTTAATCATTCCCTGTTTTAGTTTGATTGGTTTGTGTAAGAACTGGAAAGCAGTTTATAATCATCATTTACTCTGCATACAAAATAGGAAATTTATTATTATTACTGTTAATATTGGTTTTCCAAAATTTAGTAACTTTACCTCTTCTTTTTTCTTAATGTATTCATTAAGTCAGTAGTTTAGTACCAGTCGGATGGTGAACTGTGTCCTGAGCACTGGCACAGAGGTGGATGAGAAGCAGTATCCCCAGCTGTGAGCAGCTCCGCAGTCTAGTGTTGGAATATCTTTGGCTAGAAAATTATTTTGAAGCATAAAGAAGCTGTTGTTGCCCGCATGATTTTCATAATCATATTCACATTCTTTATATATTTTTGGTTTTTCAGAAAGTAATGTCTGACCTATGTTCTTTCAGAATACAGGTTACAGCTTGCCTAAGTGTGGAAACTACTGGTACACTGAGCTTAGAGGACGGGAAACCTACGTGAAGTGGTTTTGTATTTTGGACCTTGGAGACCCTCATAAATAACTTAAATTGTTAGGATGTTATGGGGTAAGAAATAGCGAGCTTGGGCCTTATTTAGCAGTTAACATCAAACACACCATTTGTTTTCCATGGGCTCAGCCTACGTGCTTAATTCCAGCCAGATATTTTATAATTTGCTAGTATGTCATGTTGAATGTTACTCAGCTTTAGGAAGAGTTTTTCTATCATGCTCGCTTTGGAAAGTCCAGATCATGTTCATTGTTTTAATAATGGTATTATCTGGTTAATTTGGGAAGCCAGAATAGCATCATGGTTTTAAGAGTGCTGATAAGCCAATGTTTGGATGCCTATCTCTTCCTTGTTTGCTGTGTGACCTTGGAAAATTTCTTAATTTCTTCAAGATTTAGTTTCCTTATGTGTAAAATGGGCATAATGAAGTAGCCAGTTTGGGATGTGAGGATTGAGGGGCTGGTGCCTGTAAAGCACTTAGAGAGTGCGGTAACATCCCAAATGCTCCTCCAGTGGAGGCTGTCATTGTACGACCGTTAGGGTTGCTATTCGGACTTAGTGGGAAATGGGTGCTAGAACGCTTGCCAAGTTGGGTTGTGCGTTGAAGTAAGAACATTGTAAGCAAGGTGCTGAAAGGAAATATTTTACATGTTAATGAAGCACAGATTTAGAGTGTGGCAATTTTAGTTTGCATGTGAGGGTAAAAGGGTTCAGAGCAACCCCTTAAAATACACCCGTTTATGCCAGAAAGGTAGAGAGTATCCATCTTACAAATGTCTTCTGGGAGCTGACGATATATTTCATTGTATAACGAGCCAAGTTTAATTTTTCTTTATCCGTCTGCAACAAAAGAATTTAAGCATTTTAGTTATGCGTTTTGGGAAATATCTAGTTTTTTTGTCCTGTTTGAACTAGTTCAAATTCTTATGCTTATGTCTTATTAGTTTCATAGTTAAAATGCATAGATTCATCTTCTTAATAAAGATAGACGCAGTCCTGGGATGAATAGGCTGGCATGCGGCACACGTTAAGCTGCCCGCTGCTGAAATGGCAAGCAGTAGGCCTAGTGTTGATAGAATGGAGTGTTGCTACTTGCTTGAATTCTCTTCAAACTATAAAATAAAGCAAAGAGCAATTAGGAGACTACTCAAAGCCAGTGTGTACGTTCATTTATTCATTCATTAAGTCATTCACTTATCAAGTACATGCTTAGTGATCACGTGCTCTAAGTGTGTGATGCAGTGCATGCTGTCAGATAGACAGTGGTAAGCAAAAACCAGACATGGACAGCTGGGATGTTCTGCCTTTGCAATTAGCAAGGAGAAGAAAGCCTGTTCCAAGAGATGTTCAAGACGTCAGTGAATGACGTTTTCAAGTTTATACTTCTAACAAAAAAGAGGCCACAAAAAAAAAAAGTCAGAGGGCCTCTGCAGAGCAAGTGTTACAAGTGTTACTTACCTGCTGCAACCAATTGGAGGTTTTTTTTTTTCTATTTCAGTTTTTATTGAGGTTATGATAGTTTACAACCTTGTGAAATTTCAGTTGTACATTATTATTTGTCAGTCGTATTGTAGGTGCACCACTTCACCCTTTGTGCCCACTCTCCACCCCCCCTTTCCCCTGGTAACCACTAATCTGTTCTCTTCATCCACGTGTTTAACTTCCACCTATGAGTGGAGTCATACAGAGATTGTCTTTCTCTATCTGGCTTATTTCACTTAACATAATACCCTCAGGTCCATCCATGTTGTTGTGAATGGGACAATTTTATCCTTTTTTATGGCTGAGTAGTATTCCATTGCGTATATATACCATATCTTCTTTATCCAGTCAGCAGTTGATGGACACTTAGGTTGCTTCCATGTCTTGGCTATTGTGAATAATGCTGTAATGAACATAGAGGTGCATGGGTCTCTTGGAATTGCTGACTTCAAGCTCTTTGCATAGATACCCAGTAGTGGGATGCCTGGGTCATATGGTATTTCTATTTTTAATTTTTTGAGAAATCTCCATACTGTTTTCCATAGTGGCTGCACCAGTTTGCATTCCCACCAGCCCAACTGGAGCTGGTTTGATCTTCACTTTGGTTTCATTTAGCAATGCTTAAACTATTTACCTGGTATGTAGGTCCTGAGGCTGCAGAGCTAAAAGAGGCTGTCACTGTCCCTAGCATTTTGCTGTTTGGGTGGAGGAAGAGAATGATAGATAAGGTCAGATTTGACATCCACTCTAGTAAGTATGTAACAGGAAGCTGCACCACCAGAGTCCTTTGGGGCAGGGCCGTGTCTCTCTTGTTCACTGCAGTGTATTCCAGTGCAATGTGTGGCATGTGTCAGTCACTCCATAAATACCTATGTCGAGTGAAGGAATGCTGTGGGAGTGCAGGAGAAAGGCATCTGACCTGGAGGGAGGGGCATGGCTCCTGCCAGATGTGCATCCAGTTCAGCTGGGAAGGAAGGTCCAGGTGGAGGGGCCAGCAAATGGCATAGAGGTGTGAGAAAGGGCACAGGGTGTTCTGTAAACTGAAAGTAGTTTAATTTTGCTGGAGTGTGGGGTGCATGGGAGATAATGGTGAGAGATGTTAAGCCTGGAGAGTTAGACCAGGCTTGATAAGTAATGGCCTGACAGGTCATACTGAGGAGTTTGGATTTTCTTTTCTTCCAAAGTAATCATTTGAAAGTACTAGAAGCCCAGTTTCCTGACGTGCAGGCTGACACTCTTCATATTACACAGTGCATGTAATGTCGAAAAGGCATCATCAGAGGGACTGGCCCAGTGGTGTAGCGGTTAAGTTCACGCGCTCTGCTTCGGTGGCCCAGGGACACAGAAAACATGAGCTTCGATGAAGAAGAGATAAGGGAATCTCCAGGATGATGGTGAAGGGAGATTCCAGAATGGTAGCTGAGCACCAGCAGAGAGGGAAAAGAGTCCAAGTTGGAGCAGTGTGGCTCAAGAGAAGGGAATGCTGTAGGCTGTCTTCGCTTTGCCCAAAGACACTGAAACATCTTTTGGAAGTGATTAACCTCTGGATGATGCAGTCCACCAAAATGAAGCAGTCAGTCAAAAAAGACAAAAGCAAGAGATACCATAAACACGAAATCCAAGTCTGGAGAAAAGCCAAAGGATGAGGGCAAAAGAACGTCTGGAGACAACAAAGGAGCTCCCAGAAAGAACGTGTGAAGAATGGATGAGTCTGTGTGACGGGCTTGTGAGAAATTTACTAATGGCTATGAGAAAGCATGGGAAAAATAAGCAATAGATATAAAAACAACTAAGAACACAGGGGATTGGGCGGTCAAAGAAAGATGTATGTCCATCAGACGGCCCTGGACACACCCGTATCACAGGGCTCATCCCATAGCACTGTAGTCAGTGACTGACTGCTCTCTCCCTCACTGACTGGAAAGACCTCATGGAGAGGGCCGTTTCTCATCTAGCTATCACTTTTCAGAACCTAGTATGTGCAAAAGCAAAGGTTTTTGCATTTATTCATGTGCTGAGTATCTATTATACATACCTGGCGTTCTTCTAGGGAACCAGAATTCACAGACATACAGAACTTGCTTGCCCTTAAAGAGTTTAAACTATATTTTACTCCTCAGAAAAATATTTATCCTATATCTTCATTCTCCTCAAAAGAGGAAAAGTTCACCAGTGGCTTACAGAACTTTAATAGTCCAGCTAATGGACCCCAACACCTGAGGATGCCTTTTTCTTTTTCTTTTTTTTGGTGAGGAAGTTTGGCCGTGGGCTAACATTTCTTGCAAAGCTCCCTCTTTTTGCTTCAGGAAGACTGTGCCTGAGCTAACATTTGTGCCAATTTTCTTCTATTTTATATGTGGGACACCACCACAGCATGGCTTGATGAGCTGTGTGTGGGGCTGTGCTTGGGATCTGAACCCACGAACCCTGGGTTGCCCAGCTACCATTCTGGAATCTCCCTTCACCATCATCCTGGAGATTCCCTATCTCTTCTTCATCGAAGCTCGTGTTTTCTGTATCCCATGTCTTCTTTATATTTTGATCATGCTCACATTTTGGTGGAGGACTTCCTTCAGTGGCGTTCTGAGATAGGATGCTTAGGAGGTAAAATGTTTGAGACTGTGCATAATTGAAAACTTGATTGATAGTTTGGTTGGGTATAGACTTCCATATTGGCTTTCATTTTCTTAAATAGGCTCAAAGATACTGCTCCATTGCCTTCTTGTTTTCCTGTAACTGTTTTTGAAATCAGAAGCTCTCCTAATTTCTTATATTCTTTGTATATAATTTTTTTCCCTCCCATCTTTAGAAGCTGGTAGGTGTTTTAAAATTTGTCCAAGTCTTTTAAAATGTCATGATGATGTACCATGATGTGGGTCTGTTTTCATCAACTGTTGTGCATATTCATTGGGTCCCTTCATTCCAGCAACTTATGTTCATCAGTTCTTGGAGAACTTCTTGGAATTACTGTGCTGAAGATTTTCTCCCTTTTGTTTTCTTATTCTGTCTTTCTGGAAGTCCTGCTATTTAGAACTTGGCTGTGCTGGACAAGTTCTGGAATTTTCCTATACTTTCACTCCAATATATTTTTCTCTTCTCTTTCTTCCCTTCCTTTCTCCCCCCACCCCTTTTTGATCTTTTTATTCTACTTTCAGGGAGGTGTCTTTAATTTGACTCGACTTTCTTTAGTTTTTATTTGTTTTCTGGTTCTTCAATTTCTAAGAGCTCTTTTTTTGTTCTGTTAAAAGAGCATCCTATTTTTGTTTGTCGGTTGCAGTGTCTTATCTCTAGGTTATTGATAATTATCGTCCTTTCTGTTTCTTTCAAGTTGTTCCCTCTTATGGGTGGGCCTTTTCACTTTCACATCAGGATATTCTTGGTGGGCCATTTGTTGGGGAATCCCCAGTGTTGGTATCTTTAGATCTTTCTTCTTAGGCTGCTCAGATACCCCAAGAATATTCTTACAGTTTATTTCCTGCAGAGTTCTGACCACAGAATTCTGGCAGCCGAGTGTGTGGCTGGGGGAGGGGGATGTGCGGTGGGTGGAGCAGCTGGAGGAGTCACCGTTCAGTGTGTGTACAGTGATTAAATCCACCTCTGTTTAGTAGAGCTGGGCAGGGTGACTTTGGTCCAGCAAGGCTCTGCTTTTTCCAGGGACTGACCCTCCAGTCTTGCATCAGAGGGAGCGAGAGTCCTGTGGAGGCCTGGTATTGAGGTTCCAGCTGCAGCTTAAACGGGCTTCACCCTCTCCTCCGTCTTTTAGGCCTCCACCGTCCTTAGCCGCAGTCTGTCCGCACTAATGCGCCAGTTCTGAACCTTCTAGGATGCTGCTGTGTACAGCGACTGGGTTCTCAGTTTTTTCCACTGCTGGCTCAGGATCTGGCTTTCTTGGGCCTGCTGAGTCATTTTCTGCACTTCCAATCTTTTATAGTTTCTGTTTCCTCCAAGTTTTTTCTTCTTCTTTTTTCCTATTTGTTTTGATCTCTGTCTTCCATGTTAGAAGCTTTTCTCACAGCTTCCAAAATTTTGTTCCTTTTTTTCCCTTCAGTTCTCCCTGTGCTGTTTTAAAAAAAATTTTTTTATGTCTCTAGTATAATTTTAGTTCAGGGGGTGAAATAGATGTGTATATTCTGTTTGTCTTATTACCCTGAACTTATTAGCTAACTTTATGCCATATTAATTTATGATTGTTGCTATGTTTTAATAGTTTTCAGTTATTTCACGTGTATTTTCTCGACAAAATGTAGGTTTGGTGACAGCGACTTGATACCATCTTTGCTGTCCCCCGATTCCAGGTCTAACACAGTGTGCATGGGAGGTAATGCAGCTGGCTGTAGGGTTGTGAACACAATAGAGCTGTGAAAAAGTAGGGCAATAAAGGTGCTTTCATATATGCAAGTTGTCTTTTCTTGTCAGGTTCTCTTTGACTGCTATGGAAAGAGGAAGGAGAAACTAGGAGTATTTCTTTACGTCGTCATTTGACTTCCTCAGAGTTGTTGTGGCCTTCTTAACTGTGAGTGTAATCCTCTTGCTATATATGTGTCTTGGTTTTTTGTTTTGTTTTGATTTTTCTTGGATCTGTCCTGGGTTTCTGTGCCATACAGTAGAAACAAACAAAAGGTGGTTGATTTTGCAGAGTAGATGAGGGAAGAAATGTAAGTTGTTTAGTGCCTGCTTTGTGTAGATACTTAATATTTTTTCTGAGATAGCCAGGCAGTATAATAATAATGGTTAACAAGAAGACCAGCAGTAACAACACATGCGTTAGAATAGTCCCTGGTGCACTGTGGGCTCTAAGTCACGACTGCAGACTGAGTCCTCACAGTAACCCTCTGAGGACGTTGCTCTTCTCCCTGTTTCACATTTGCATAACCAAAATACAGAGAGGTTAAAGGTTACCAAGTCAGTAAATGGCAAGGCTGGAATTCAGACTCAGTCTGGCTTCAGAGTGTGCTCTTTACTAGTATCTTATTCTCATGGGCTCTGGATTCAGATGTTGGTGTAGCTACGGATTTACTAACTCTTTACTAGCTCTAAACCTAGCTTTCTCATCTCACAAAGGGTGTGGTTATAGGACCTGCCTCCCAGACTTGTGGTGAAGATGTTGTGAGATGTGTGTAATGTGCTCAGCACTCACAAATGTTAGCAGTTATTACTCAGTGGTATTTCTCCCACTTAAAAGCCCCGGAGAGATGGAGTTATTTGTAACCTTGTAACTTGTTATGTGCTCGGCAGTTGGGAAGCTGTAGAATTGAGATTCTACCCCAGTTTGTCTTATTTCCTAAGACTGCTCTTTCTGGTAAGTCAAGTGGTAAATCGAGCACAGGCAGTTGTTAGAAGATTCATAAATCTCTCTTCGGGTGTTGGCCTTGGTGAGCATTTTGTTTTACCAATATGTTGCTATGGTAAAACCCTCATGAACTTGGACTTCGTGGATTCAGAGTTCATGATAATTTATAATTATGTTAAGTTTGACTTGGCAAGTGTCTTTGTCTTAGATGTCCAAGGGGCAGAGCCTCAGATTGTTTTTCCATTTCTTTCCTTCTGAGGATCAGTTCACTTTCCTCCTCTGTTCTCCCTTCTCCCCCAAACCCACTTCTATTTCTGCAGAGATTAGGTATTAGGGAGGGAAATTATGTCATGCAGTTTCAGTTTCCTTGCAAGGCCTGGAAGTCTCGCTCCTGTTTTTCCAATTCCCCCTGCTTGTTATTGGCAGTGAGAGGAGCCTGCTCTATGCCTGTGCTGTGCTAGGTGTGGCTGTGTCCCACGTGGTGAGAAGGTCACAGTACAGCTACCTGCATCCCTTGTTTAACAGCCCTGTCCCTGTCCGCGTTATATGTTTCTTCCTCTAACAGTGCACTCTGTTTATTTGGGTGCAAGTGTGTTTGTGAGAGTCTTTGAAATCAAAGATTTTGTTTTTTTATCTCTGTATCTTTTCTGCTCAATCCATAGGTAATTTTCACTAAATGCTGGATGAAGAAATGTTTAATCCTTGCCACAAAATAATTTGTCTTTTCTTAGTAGATCCAAACAAGAGGGAGAATATCAAGTATAACTTGTCAGAAATATTAGCTATTAAAAATACTTCATCTTGGGGGCCAACCTGGTGGTGTAGCGGTTAAGTTCACATGTTCCACATCAGCGGCTTGGGGTTCACCGGTTCAGATCCCGGGCGTAGACCTACGCACCACTTATCAAGCCATGCTGTGGCAGGCCTCCCACATATAAAGTAAAGGAAAATGGGCATGGATGTTAGCTAAGGGCTAGTCTTCCTCAGTAAAAAGAGGAGGATTGATGGTAGATGTTAGCTCAGGGCTAATCTTCCTCAAAAAACAACAAAAAAATTCATCTTAGTAGAGCACAAGACAGTTTCATGGGGAAGCAATATTTAGCAGAAGTTACACAGAATTTTTCTTCTTAATGTGATATGCAGTGGAATGAAGGCCTGATGGGAGTGGTGAGATGACAAGCCAGCTCTTGATGAACCAAGAGCTGGTTCACCAGCTCATTGGAACTTTCAGCACCAGGATGTAATCTACTGATTCTGGTTTGACTTCTTATTTCCAGTATTTGAAAATATATAACCCAGGAAAATAACCTTATAACTAGTGTTCCTATAATTTTGTTTCCCCCAGTTCTGGACCAATGGTCAGGCCACATGAGTAAATCTGGCTTCCTAGAGAGTGAACTTAGTGACGTTATGCTGAGATTCAGGTCTCTTGATTTACCTGACTGCCCCATCGTATGTTCCTGGTCCAGTTGAGCCCCTGTAGGATGGATCTGGTTCTGAAGTTACCTTTGCCAGAGTTGGTTCTTGGTTCTTGCATTGTTTAGGGTATTTCATTAGAAGGCAGAAACTTGGGATGGAGGTGTTTCACAGCCAGAATTCTAGGAAAGCAAAGAAAAGTTTTGGAGGAGTTGAATTGCTGGAATATGCATGGAGATCATTTTCAGGGTTAATGGGGTGTGGGAAGGCAGTAGACAGAAAGGCCGCCCTGAGACCCTTCTGAAAACCCTCATTTTGTGAGTAAGATGACTTTTTTAGCGTCAGAGCAGCTGAGTACAGTTGAAATAGATTGAACTTTCAGGTCCTGGGGCTAACTCAAAAAAATTTCTTTTAAGTGTCTGGAATTCTAGGTTTTGTACTGGATGCTGACACTTTTCCATTTGAGCAAAATGGACATCTTCCTTGTTCTCATAAAATGTAGATTTTTCTCGAGGGTACAGAGAATACCAGACAGCCTAATGTCTGCTGGTTACTGCCGTGAGGAGAGAATATGCGGACTGCCTTGGGAGTATTCGTAGGCCCATAGGACCAGCTTGGTCAGTAAAGGCTTCCTGAGGATGTGACGCCCACATTGAACCCTGAAGAATGAGCATGCATTGACCTGGTGTAGAGGAGATTAAGGAAAGAAGAGTGTTTAAGGCAGAAAAAATGTCACATGCAAGGGCTCAGAGGCAAGAAAGCTTGGCGTTTGGGGATATTTGAATGTAGTTT
This sequence comes from Equus asinus, assembly GCF_041296235.1. NCBI lineage: Eukaryota > Metazoa > Chordata > Mammalia > Perissodactyla > Equidae > Equus > Equus asinus. Next base: position 82,558,080 of record NC_091801.1, on the reverse strand, counting down.
ACTGTAGTGAGAGCAGTGATTGCAAGGTGGGGGAAAGTGTTTAACGTGAAGCTGGAGGATAAGCAGCAGCCTGATTGTGAGAAGGTTTGCTAAACCCTCGTGGGAAGTGTGTGCTTTACCTTGAGGGCAGTGGGGAAGGACTAAAGGGCGAGTTTTTATTTATTTATATAATTAAAAATCAAGATAGATGGGGGGCTGGCCCCGTGGCCGAGTGGTTAAGTTCGCGCGCTCCGCTGCAGGCGGCCCAGTGTTTCATTGGTTCGAATCCTGGGCGCGGACATGGCACTGCTCATCAAGCCATGCTGAGGCGGTGTCCCACATGCCACAACTAGAAGCACCCACAATGAAGAATATACAACTATGTACCCGGGGGCTTTGGGGAGAAAAAGGAAAAAAAAAAATAAAATCCTTAAAAATCAAGCTAGATGGAATAGATGAGATTATGAAGAAAAGCAATGATTTTCTCACCCTCCCCAATCCCTGGTTCCACTCTAACCATTTTTCACTTGAGACTCTCTGATATTTGCCTCCAAAACACGGTATGACATGTTAAACTATCATTTGTGACTTCAATTTTAAATGATTTGTTGATTTTCTGATTTGGGATATAAGGGCTTAGCCTGTTTATACTTTTCTGTACTCTCTTCTGTACCTCTCACTGTTGGATAGTTTGTGTGTTTGTTTAAAAGTCTTTTTATTGTAATTTTAATAGTATCCTTTCCTTTGGATCATGAGTTTTGCCCGTATCTTGCCTCCTTCGTTTGTTAAGATAAAGATAGTAACACCCCAAATATTGCCTCTTCCCTTCTAGTTCCAGCCTGTCTTCTGTCCTCTGTCATACTTTTAAGTTTTTGTCATTACTTTTACATTGAAAGGGTTTTTCACATTTGTATTCTATCTGCAACCCCACACAAGTGTTCTGGGGGCAGTTCATGGGCTGAACTCTCAAAGTTGGAAATGAAGTATTTTATTGTTTTTAATTTTAGGAATTGTTTTGTTATTCTGGGTCCCTTTTTCACCTGTTCTTGTTTTAAGGATTCACAAGGCTTTTCAGATGTGCTTGGAGTTTACTCTTGTTTCTCTAAGTTTTCTTCAGCTTTTCCAACTCTGTCTTCCGAGGTCATGTTTTCTCTTTGTTTTTCTTGGTGTTTATTTCTCTTTCGTATAGGTGATATTCCTCATATGTCTGGTGATCCTTGGTTGTCTATAGATAATAAGAAATAAGGGCTAGCTGCTTGTCTGAGTTGGATCTGTCCCCTGATGGAGGCAGATTGGAGTGCTTCCTTCAGAGTGGTTTTAGGCTGTGGGCCCCTAATAACCAGATGGGGATAGGTTTAGTCTAAGGATATCAACGCTCAAAGCAGAAACTTTTGCTTTACGTTTTTAGAAGAAATACCCCTTGGGGTTTTTTTCATCTGAAGATAAATGCTGGGTTACCTGAGTGCCTGCTCGTGTGCGAGAGTCAGGTGCTGGAGAAATGGGGTGCTGATGGGCTTAGTTGTCCTGCACACAAATAGTCGATTAATCCCTCGGCTTTCACCTCCGTTCTTACGTTGGTCCTCAACGTACCCCATGACCCAAAGCCCAACACCTCTTCAACATCTACTGCATTGTCTCCCGTCTCCCTGGGACCCTGCTTTCGCAGTGTCCTTTGGGCTGAGGCTGTTGCTCCTGTGTTCATACATCGCATGCATCTCTCTTCTCCTAATGTCAGGGAGATACTTGTTGAGTTCTCATCTTTTGGGAGCTCTTCCCTTTCTCTTATTTTTATTTTACAGATTTGTCATTTTTTTGCTTCTGGTGAAACTTCTGTCCACCAGAGTCTTTCAGAGGAATGAAACCATCTTCAACCTAAAGTCACTGAGGATTTTAAGAGGCAGGGTGATACATTGGTTCGTTGTGTGGCTTAGGAGAAGGAGTCACGATTTTAGAGTCAGACGGGCCTGAGTTCAAACCTTGGCACCACCACTATTAATTATGGGACTTTGGCAAAACATTTTACTTTTCTGTTCCTTAGTTTCCTTGTTTTTTCCCACGAAATATTTACTGAATCCTTACTATGTTTGTAGCAAGAGGATGGGAGATAGCCGGGGTAGTTCTTGTGTCATGGCTTCTCTGAAGGAAGATTTGAGGCTGGCCCTCTCCTGAGAGTGAGTGGAAAAGGCAGTGCTGGGGTTGGAGATCCGATGATCATGGAGGAGGTTTGAAATGGCAGGGGTAAAGAGCTGGAGAGCCCAGCAGGAGGGAGAAGGCTTGTCTGTGAGGGTGTGGCTCAGCTCTTTGGTGATAGTTAAATTAGAATGTGCGAGCCTTTGAGGTTAGGAGAGTTTCGTCTAGTGCTAGCTCTCAGAAGCCCAGGTATTATAGTCTGGAAGGAGTCCGGTGTTTGCATTGAACCGTGGAATGGGTTTTTTCCAGGCTGATTTATTGGAAGTGCTATGGGAGTTGGTGATATCTTGTGAAGGATTGGTTTAAACTGTGGACATTTCAATTCAATTCACCAAATATTTGTTGAGCTTCTACTAAGTGCCTGACGTGGTTCTGATTGCTTTAGGCAGGTATATCAGTACACAAAACAAAGGTTCTGGTTCTTAAATTATTGAGCAGGGAAGCAGATGATAAACAAACATCATAAATAAGTAAATTATGTAATATATTGGAAGGTGGGAAGTGTGATGGGAAAAAAAATAGTGCCATGGTATGAGTGGGTGTGAGTTCTAAATAGCATGGTTATAATAAGCCTCATCACAAAGATGAGATCTGAGCCAAATACAAAGCAGATACGTGTGTTAGCTGCTGTCTGGGAGAAGGAGCATTCTAGGTGAGGGACGAGGCAGTGCAAAGAGAAAAGGAGGAGGCCACTGTGGCTGAAGAGGAATAATGGAGGACAGAGTAACAGCAGAGGAGGTGAGAGGTAATGAGAGGTGGACCAGAGAACATCAACCAGTATAGGATAGGGCATCAGGAGGTATTGGGCTGTTACTGTGGAGTGAAAGTGACACTCAGTGTCGGCAACAAGATTTGACTTAAGTTTAAAAAGCTACTGTGTTGGCAGTAGACATGGGGAGAGAGTCAAGAGTAGAAACAGGAGCCTGCTGGGAGGCTGTTGGGGTAACCAGGTGAGCAGCAGTGTTGGCTTGCATTGAGGTGGTTAACACTAGTGGTGGTGGGAAAGAGGTGGGCCCTGGATGTATTCTGAAGGTAGAACCAATAGGATTTGCTGATGGATTGGATGAGGGATGGCGAGGAAAAAGGAGAGGAATTGCCTTGACTGTCAAGCTTTTGGCCTGGGTAACTAGAAGGATGGAGGGCTGTGGGTGGAACTTGGGTTAGAGGGGCAAATGAGGAGTTCACTTTTAGGCATTTTTAAGTTTGAGATGTCTGTTAGGGAACCAGGTAGAGATGTTCTGGAGGCAGTTAGAAGTAGGAATTTGGAGCTTGGAAGAGAAGTCTGAGCTGGAAGTTGAAATGAAAGCTAAGTGACACTCTGTGATCACTGAGGGAATGACCGTAGAGAAGAGAAGACCACCGAAGTCTGAGCCTTGGGTCATTTTACCGTTAAGTGGTCAAGGAGAAGAGTGGGCAGCGGTAAGCACAGAGCCCATGCAAGGAACACCAGAAGCATTGGCTACTGTGAAAAGGAGGGAGAAAAATGTTTCAAGGAGGAGGGTGTGATCAACTCTGTCAAATGTAGCTGAAAGGTCAAGATGAAGATTGAGGTTTGACTTTTAGATTTACCAACTTGGAGGTCGTCTTGGTGACGTTCAGAGTAGTTTGGGAGAGTGGTGAGAATGGAAGCCTGAGTGAACGATGGTTTGAAGTAGGAAGAAAGTAGTGAAACAAAAATTGCATCTGGGTGAGTTAGGTCTAAGGATGTATGGTCGTCATCACACTTATCTACCATTTGGGTACTTAGTTATTCCAAGTATGCACTAGGTGCTGAGCAACCCAACAAGGTATGTAAGGTAAATGGTGTTTCCCATTTTTCAGGTGAGAAAAGTAAGGTTCAGAGGTTACAGCAGCTTTCTCCAGAATACATAGCTGGCAAGCGTGGAGCTGAATTAAAGTCAGGTCTCCTTGGCCACGCTCATCGTGCTCTGCTGCTCTGCCTTCTGAGAGATTGGAGATGCACGTGCGGCGGATGCTGCTTACCCTTCGTTTACCAAGGGACTTGTAAAAGAAGAAGAGAGAATAGTAGGATTAAGAGTTCTGGGAAAACACTTGTATACTGCTTGAAATGCTTCTATTAGAGATTCTGGGTTTTTTCTTAATTAGAAATTTCACTTCTCTCAAAGGGTGGTAATGTATATGGTTCAAAGGTAAAATAGTGCAGAAAGATCCGTGCAGAAAACAGCAGGCTCCTGTGCTGCCCTCTGCCGTTTGCATCCCAGAGGCACATGTCGTCATCTGTTCGAGCTGTTCTGAGAAGTGTGTCTGTCCATGTTTCCTGAGAGTATAGGTGTAGGGTCAGGGGTCATTGATGTATCGATTATAGAAAAAGTTACATTTTGAACTCCTTTCATTCTTTCCTGTATAGTCATATCACAATTTTTGTTTGGATCTGTATTTTATTTTTAATTATTTTGACTTTGTAAACATTGCTCACTGTTGAGCAAATTAATGTAGCATGATTACATTTCTTGTCCAACTTTTTGTTTTCTTGGACTTACATATTTTTTTCTATTTGCTTAACATTCTTAAGTCTGGCTAAGAGTTCTCACCCTCTCTAACAGCTTTATAAGTAAAGCCTCTCAATAAAATTTTCCATGTGGCCAAGTATATTAATTCTCTCTTAATCCCCAGGCACATTTCTTCTTTTCCCTTCTTTAGTCTGGACAGGTTGCTCTCTTGGCCTGCTAGAAAAGGTACCAGGGCTGAAGAACATGGGGAAGATAAGGCAGGAACAGGTGAGACATGGTGAAAAACAGCTCATTGAGAGAGAGAACCGTGATGGAAAGTCCAGAGGGAGGGCAAGAATGCTTCCTGGGGGAGCATGTCGGGGAAAGGTCAGAAGGGTTGGCTGCAGTAGGGGAGGACATTCTGGGTAGAGAAAGTGTGAGAATAAGCACAGAGATGGATGTGATCAGTTACTTTTTGGTAATTTTAAAAGCCTGTGTTGTGGTACCTTGCTGGATTGTATATATTAACTTAGTTACAGACTATACCCTTGGGAGCTTGAAGAAAGTTTACATGGGAGTGCGACATTCAGATTATTAAACACCTGTTACAAATTTTTAATCTTGTCTTAAAGTATGAGCATAGGATATATCAGGACACTTGATCAGGGCCAGCCTTCCTCAGCAAAAAGAGGAGGATTCGCAGGAGTTAGCTCAGGGCTAATCTTCCTCAAAATAAAGAAAGTTAAAAAAAAAAAGATATATCAGGACACTTGAATCCAAGTGATAATCTTAAACTGTTGATTTCATGTGTTGATTCTTGGAAAAATCCTTGTAGAACATCTGTCACAAATACTTAATAAAATTAGCATCTGGCTATCCAAGCCAATCATCAGTGCAGGAATGAGGGCTGCAGTGCCCCTCCAGTTGTCAGACAAGGACAGGGGAATGACCACAGGAAACTTAAGAAGCTAAATTGGGGAGATGGCAACCAGGGGGGTTGGGAAATGTCGTTGAGGCATGCAAGCGCGACTGTCATCTCTGGCATAGCTATAGAATCCCAGAGGAAAAAAGCCATCAGTAATGAGACAGTGCAAAACCAAGAGTGGTTGGTTTGGATCCTTTTGAAAAGAGGGGGCCGGCCTGGTGGCGCAGTGGGTGAGTTCGCACGTTCTGCTTGGCGGCCCAGGGTTCGCCGGTTCGGATCCTGGGTGCAGACATGGCACCGCTTGGCAAAAACCATGCTGTGGTAGGCGTCCCACATATGAAGTGGAGGAAGATGGGCATGGATGTTAGCTCAGGGCCAGTCTTCCTCAGCAAAAAGAGGAGGATTGGCAGATGTTAGCTCAGGGCTAATCTTCCTGAAAAAAAAAAAAAAGAAAAGAAGCATCGCTCTGTTTGAAATGCTGAGGCAGAATTATGAGAAGTAAGGTCTGTACATGACTTTCATGATTGCCAACTTCAGGGAACCATTTATGTAACTGTGCTACACATTTTATGTAAGTGCCGGGCAGTTCTCATGTATGGTCAGGACCTGCGTTTGCTTTAGTGCATCCACCGTGTGCGGATGTTAACTGCCGTCTGAAGCTCTGACTCTATACTCACAGCTTTGTGAAGAGCACTTCCTTCTTTCCAGTCTTAATTTACATTTGTGATTCAGGAGTTATGGGTGAAGGAAATAGTCATAATCATAACAGCTGCCATTTATGTGTTAGTAATTGGTCAAGTTTGAATCTTAATTCTGTACAGTAGCTCAATAAAGTATCAGTTACTGTTCCCGTTTTATAGATGAGAAACTGAGAGAAGTTAAGAAACTTGCCAAAGGTTCCATGTGGTGCTATCAAGTTCTCAAATTCCGTGCGTTAAAGCTTCACCCTTGCCTTTAAGCTCGGGCACGTGTCTGAGGGTCACGTATTTAGTGGAGAGGAGAATAGTGCCGCCTACTGAACTGCAGGCAGACCTTTTTTCTCAGTATTGCACTTCCTTTTTAAGTGTATCAACCATGTTAAAATGCTTTAGCACTCTTTCTGCAAAGTATTGCAAATAGCTCTCAGTCATTGGTGTTCCTGGCTCATACTGAGGAAAGAATGTGGTTTCATCAAATACTTGTAAAAATAGGGAAATAGGTCCATTTGTGACCCGCGAGGCAGGCAGGCACCGTTCCTGTGATTGTTACATTCAGAGTAAGGGAGAGGAGGGGAGTACTGCTTTTCTTTACCTCTCTTTTTTGTAGATATCCTTAGGGGGCAAGTAGCGTGAGGGGGTGGGAATGGCAGGAAGCGTTTTAGTTTTGTCTGCTCCTTATGAATTCTAAGTGGCTTAAAAAAATATACAAACTTCTCAGCATTTCTTCTTTAGTAAACTGTCTGTTAAAAAGGATAGATGTCTCAGTAAAAATTTCAATTAAAAAAATAGCCAAAAGATTTGAATATATATTTCATCCATTTCATATGAGTGACAGTAAGCACATAAAAGCATGCTCACCATCATTAATCTTAAGGGAAATACAGATGACCACTGCTATGATACTATTGCAACCCTATTAGAATGGTTAACATTAAAACAAAATGAGACAACAGAAGGTGACAGTGCCCTGGGACAAGGATGTGGAACAGCTAGAACTGTCATGCTTTGCTGGTGGGAATGCAAAGTGTTATAACCACTTTGGGAAACAGTTTGGCAGTTTCCTATAAAGTTGAATATACACTTATCGTACAATCCAGCAGTCCTGCTTGGAGGTATTTACCCAAGAGAAATGAAAATTTATGTCCACACAAAGACCTGTATATGAATGTTTATAGCAGCTTTATTTATAGTCACTTAAAATGGAAAACAAGTGTCCGTCAGGGGATAAATGAGTAAACAGATTGTGGTACGCCTGTAGAATGAAATCCCGTTAACAATAAAAAGGAATTAACTGCTGACAAGGCAACAAAAAGGGTGAATCTTCAAAGCATTCTACTAAGTGAAAACACAAAACTCTGTGAACTATGATTCCATTTATATGACAGGTAAAGGCAAAACTGTAAGAACAGAAATCTGATCAGTGGTTTCCTGGGGCTGAGGGCGTAGGAGTGGAGAGGGCAGGAGAGCACTTCTTGGGGTGATGGAAATAGGCCATACTTTCCACATGGTGGCAGTTACATAACTGAATATGTTTGTCAGAACTCAGTGAACCGGGTATTGTTACTGTATGTAAACTGTACCTCAATAAACCAAGCTTAAAACAAAAGGGACTAGCCCTGTGACCAAGTGGTTAAGTTTACGCGTTCCTCTTTGGTGGCCCAGGGTTTCACTGCTTTGGATCCTGGGCACAGACATGGCACCACTCATTAGGCCATGCTGAGGCAGCATCCCATGTAGCACAACCAGAAGGACCTACAAGTATGTTCTGGGGGCTTTGGGGAGAAGAAGAAGACGGGGCGGAGGGGGGGGACAAAAAGGAAGATTGGCAACAGATGTTAGCTCAGGTGCCAATTAAAAAAAGGGGTAAGTGGTTTCTGTATATACACACTGATGTTGTACAGACACACAGGCACACAACACACATTTATACACACACACTTGAACTTGATTTTTCTTTCCAGTTGGATTAAATTTTATTTTTCTGGATTAGGTATCATAGAAGTTTAAGTGAAATAGATTTTAGCACAGATGCTGCTTTTGAAGACATATAATCTTGGAGTCCTTGGTTGATTTTTATATTCTTATTTATTCACGACCTAAGGGCTTTATAATGTGGTTTGTCTTTGTATAATGTGATTATATATTGTAGGTGTCATGTAGTTCGCATAAATAAAAGATTTTAAAAGTTAACTTATTTTAGGATTCCTTCCTTGAATCCTTTAGGATTCAAGCTCTTGAGCTCTGGAGAAATATAGTTTTACCAGCTCTAAAAATTAATAAAAAATGTTTTGTCTGATTAATGAGACAAATTTAATTGTGCAGTCTTCAGCTCTGTTGTTTAGTTACTCAGCTGTAATTGTAGAGTACAGTGACACAGTCATGCGCCCAATGATGATGTTTAGTCAATGGCAGACCACGTACACGACAGGGGTCCCGTAAGATTAACACCATAGAGCCTAGCTGTGTAGTAGGCTCTACCATCTAGGTTTGTGTAAGTGCACTCTGTGATGTTTGCACAACGATGGAGTCTCTAATGATGCATTTCTCAGACCATCTGCTTGTTAAGCAACGCATGACTGTGTTTTAATCTGCTAGAATAAGAAGGTACACAGAAAATAATACAAGTTAGCGTCACTGAACTTAAGGCTTTATTGTGATTGTAAATAAAGTTTCTTAAAAGTTTGCAAGAGAGTTGCTTGCTATTACTTTGTGGTGCTTTTTGATGTCCTTTGGAGCAGTTATTTAGCATTTTTTTTCCAACAAACCCTTGTTTAGGAAAGCCACAACAGTGGGCAGGGAGGAGAATGAAATGGAAAGTTGTGTGTGTTTTAATTTTCATTTAAAAATCGAAAGTTGTTTGACTTTAGAAAATAAGGCCATTATTTAAATGACGAGCTCTTCATTATTTTATGATCAAAGGATGTTATAATGTGTGGTTGTAATAGAATCACTGATATAACGAGGAGCGTTATAAGAGGAGCCCCCTGAGCTGGTGTTTGTTTCTTTACTGACATGCTTCTCTGTTCTTGAGGCCTACCTTCCTGTCTGTGGTAGGTTGTAAATTACTGTGTGCCCAGACCCGTTTATTGCAGTCTCTGCGTGGTAGCCTTTGGGTGGTGATCACACAGTAAATATCTACTAGAAAGAGAAGAGAGATTGGCATGGTTCCGCCTTGTGTTTGTATCGTCTGACGCAAGCTTGTGTTTTCTCCAGGAACCTCTGGTTTAAGAGGCTCAGAAGAGTGCTAGGGTGCTTCTTCCAGTTGATGGCATGTCCAGGTGCTGCTGGCCAGATGGCAGTCCTGGCGCTGTTGTCGTCGCTGCAACTACATGGACGTGGGGTTGCAGTTCTCATTGTGTTCGTTTCAGTTGAATTGTGTGTTGTGGTGGCGCTATCCATGTTGAGTCTGCTGTGTGAAGTTTCTACAGTGTGGCTCCTGTGCAGTTGAAAAGTTGTTTATACAGAACAGAAGTACAATAGAGCATAAATTCTAAAAAGTATTTAACCTTGTTTATTTTCTTACATTTTTCAAAGAATACTTAATAGATCTTCTTAAGCAAAACTTGCTAAAAGATATTAAAATCAGTTTTAGCTTTTCTGGGTGACTCAGGATCCTCAGTATGAACTGTGAACACCTGTCATTTTCAATATGCAATAACACAACTTTTGCCTTTTTCCTCAATAGCAGGCTGTTTGCTTGGCTGCCTCTGAAAGCCCTTCCAGCACCCTTTCTGCTCCTTGTTTTTGCTTTTGTAAATGAGTATTTTCTTTTCTTTTATGGAGAAGTTGTAAGAAGTAGTATAGTGAACCTCCAGATACCCTTCACTGAGATTCACCAGTTTTTAACATTTTGTCGAATTTGCCTGCCTGCCCTCGCTCCCTCCCTCCCTGCCTGCGTGTGCTCGCTTGTGCACTCTCTCCCTCTCTCTCTCTCCCTCTCCCTCTCTCTGTCTCTCTCTGTCTCTGTCTCTCTCTCTCTCGATATAGATACAGATATAGATATAGATATATGTACATACACACACACATTTATTTTTTACTGAACCCTTTGAGAGTAAGTTGCAGACATCATGCCCTTTACCCTTAAATACTTCAGTCAGTGTTGACGTAACCACAATATAATTATCAAATTTACAAAATTTAACATTGCCGCATGTTATCTGGTATACAGTCCATGTGCACATTTTTCCAGTTGCCCCGTGAATTGTGGTGGTTTTTCCCCTGTTACAGGACTCAGTATAGAATTACATGTGGTATTTAGTCATGTCTCTTTGTCTTTTTAGTCTGGATATGTTTCTCAGCCTTTCTCTTTGAGGACATTGATGTTTTTAAAGGATAGAGACTAGTTTTGTAGGTCATATTTCAGTTTGGGTTTCTGTGATATTTTCTCATGATTAAATTAAGATGATGCATTTTTGGGGCAGGACTATCACAGAAATATGTGTCTTTCTCAGGACTTATATCCTTTCTCATACCTGTCGTGTCCCTCTCAGGATGGCTCATGATGCCAGTTTGTTCAGTTATTATTGATGACGTTAACTTTAATGACTTAAGTCAGTGGTCCTCAAGGTACGGTCCCTGGCTCAGCATTATCACTATTATTGTCACCTAGGAATTTGTGAGACTTGCAGGTTCCTGGGCCCTGCTCCTGACCTGCTGAATCAGAAACTTACGGTTTGGGGCTGTGTTTTTAAAATCCCTCACAATGATTTTGACGTATTCTAAATTTGAGAATTACTGATGTTAGGTGATCAAGTTAGGATGGTGTCTGCCAAGTTTCTCCACTCTGAAGTTAGCATTTATCCTTTATAATTAAGGAATAATCTGTAGGCAGATATTCAGGACTGTGTGACCTTTCAAACTCTCAGACTGATAGTTCGGTCACCCACTGGTGAGTCTTGCTTGAGACAGTTATTACTAGGTATTGTGAAACGGTGAGCTCCTAACGCTGTCCTTTCTTCTCATTTTTCAGCCGGCATTCTACTGTAGGGAAGGGTTTTCCCTCCTGTGTTCATTTATTCCTTCCTTCCTTCATCCATTCATTCAGTGCCAGTACCACTATCAGTTTGGCATCCTCAGGGATTCTTACTTGATTCAGTGGCTTATAATCCATTACTGTCATTACTCATTTTGACGCTAGAATTCTCCCCGATTTGGCCATCCCCACAGATCATCTCCTGTGTTCTTTTGACATGTCTCCATTAGTTTTTGAGCTTTTTCTTCCTTTTTGGCACAGTAACACATTCCCAGAATTTCTCGTAGTTTCTTTGCCTTGTCATGGATTCAGCTGTTTCTCGAAGTAGCCCTCGTTCCTTTTAGGGGGAAATGGAATTTAGAAGCCAAGGTCTGGGTGCTAGGTGTGTGTGCTCATTTGCCACCAGGGTGTTACTGCTTCTTGGCCCTTTCTGTGTGTTGTGTGCACGCGTGCATGCACACCTGTACTCAAGATGGAAAAATCTTTCTTGTTATATTCAGCTGATGATGTCTCCGATCAGTTTTATTCGCTTCCAACTGCTGCTTTTTGTTTGTTTTTAAGCTTGGCCCCGTGGGGGGGGGTCTCACATGCACCTTTGCACTTTTGTGGTCAGTCAAGGGTTTGGATAGAATTTATTGTCAGATTTTGGGGTTTATCTTGGTGTCCCCATTCTTCCAGCATCCCTCCCCTAAATTTCAGTTGGTCCGCCAGCCCCCATTTCTTTCTTTTGAGACCTCATGCCAGTGAGGCTTTTGCTTTCTGCCACCAGAGCTGGCCCTGGGTTGGGAAACACCTGTAGTCAGAGGAACAGCAAACTGGCAGGTGTCAGCGAGGGCAGCTCTCTTTCTCAGGGTGGTGCCCTCCCCTCTAGTTGTGCCCCTGGGCTTTCTGGCTTCTCCAGCATATGCTTAGTTGCACAGTCTGCCAGAGATTTGGGCAATGTTTATGTTCAGATTTGGATCTCAGCATTTTGCGGCCCTCTTGTTTCCAAGATTTTCCCCTTAAATTTACAGCCACTCTGCTACGTATTAAGATGGTACAGTATGGCTGCGGTCTTGCCCTCCCAGAGCTGGGGCTTAGGGAGTCTTGCCAGGCAGGAAAGTGACAGACCCACAGTTTGTACCAGATGCAGGGGCAGTTTGGAGAGTAAATTCTGCTCAAGTTCTTTCCTGCCTTTGGTCGTTTTCCAGTTCCTTCAAATAGTTGTTTTTAACGAACTTGTCTGATTTTTATAACTATCTGTGAGGGGAGGTGCTCCACCCTCTGCGTGTGACCATTATGGAAAGCCCATGCTCAGTTTTGCCTCAATTTTTTTCCCTCTGAAATCGTTTAATCCTCATTTTTGTACTCATGATTTCATTATGATAATTTTCAAACAGCAAATTTGTAAGAATTTACAGTTAACACCCATTTACTCACCCCCTAGATTCTACCTGTAATATGTTACTGTCCTTGCTTTATGACATAAATATCCATTCATCCATCCCTCTATCCAGAGAACCATCGTATTTTTTACATTTCAAAGTAAATTGTAGATATGAATATACTTCACTCTGAGTACTTCAGCATACATGTTATTTATTAGAGTTTGTTGTTCCTTTGTGATGTTTTTCCTTTTAGTGTAAAATATATATACTGGATGAACAAAACTCAAGTATACATTTACTGAATTTGTGACAAATGCATACACCTTTTCAACCCAAACACTTAGGGAAATATGGACCATTATCATTTCCCCAGAAAATTCCTTCAAGCTCCTTCATGCTCGCAGTCCCTTCCCCAACCCCTGTCCCCCTAGAGGCAACTACTGGATTTTTTCCACCTCAGATGCGATGCCTGTTCTAGGGTTTCATGTCACAGAATCATACAGTGTGTATGATAGTATAAGGGTTTTCATCCATCAAAGGAATTTCAGTTGATTGGTTGGAGGTTTGGGACTATTTTTGGCTCTTCTCCTAGTTTTTGATGTAAACTTTAGTAACAGTCTTTCTCTTTAAAAAAATCTTTGTTAATTTGTGAAAATGAGATTATCATCAGTAGTTAATGCTGAAACAGTAAGAGTATTAAAATAGTTTTTCATTATGTAAATGTTTTATGAAGTGACACACCATGGAATGGATAAGTGTGTACATACCACATAGTTTTTATCTACTGGTGACAGCTGCTTTGAAATAAAAATGCCCGATAGAATAATGGTGTTTGGGTCCCTCTGTATGACATAGATTAGGACATATCCTAGAATGAGGGACTGAATGTGACTGAAAGGCCAAACTAGTCCTTAAGACTTAATTGGGAAAGATTTGGGCATCCTCAAATGATAGTTTCGTCCTGGACCTGCAGTGTTGATGAAGGCTGCCTGCTGTGTTTACATGGAGACCATCAAGCCTGAGTTTACCATCTTTTGGTGGACTGGGTGGATGAGACTTGGTCACTTCTGGAGCTGCACTTTCATTACCGAGCTGAACACCACTGTACAGTAATATGTCAGTGGTGGTGATGTATTTGAGAAAACTTAGTGTGTGTAATTTTGTCGTAACTTCTGTTATAAACTTCTTGAATAAAAAGTTTTGAAGTAATTAATAAAAGCTTATTGGTTCTCTTAAGTGTGGCTTTTAATCTTTAGAGTAAATCTTTAGATTTAAAGGTTAGAATGTGCTTTTACTTACGAGGCAGTGAAGATAATTCTCTGTTATGGTGCAAATGTCCGGAAATTTGTTGAGACTGTTGAAGATGTATCCTCCTTTCTGTCTGCCCTTAGCCCCTACCTTTTCCCACTCGACTCTTATTTAAGTAAGAACATCTGAAAGGGGAGGAGGGCAGCATGGAGTTTTTTTTTTTTTTTTTTTTAAAGATTTTGTTTTTTCCTTTTTTCTCCCCAAAGCTCCCCAGTACATAGTTGTATATTCTTCATTGTGGGTCCTTCTAGTTGTGGCATGTGGGACGCCGCCTCAGCGTGGTTTGAGGAGCAGTGCCATGTCTGCGCCCAGGATTCGAACCAACGAAACACTGGGCTGCCTGCAGCGGAGAGCGCGAACTTAACCACTCAGCCACTGGGCCAACCCCCCAGCATGTAGATTTTTATGCAGAAATACTCTCATTATGAAAATGGAATCAGTTCATAAGTGGATTTTATTGGGAAGAGGAGGATAAAAAGCGTGGTCAAATTTTTGTATGGCATTTACACGATAATCATGATGGCCTTTTTTATTTTAGGACATATTGTGACTGCTACCAGGAATTTACCCAAATGGCAGTGTTTCCTTAGGTGCAGCTGACTTCACAGTGGACTTAGTGACGGGTGCCTTCTGTTTGCAGTGTCTGACTTTGTGTTGGGGGAGACAAACGGGTTTACTGTAGATTGGGATAGACGTATATGAAGAGGAGTGCATTGTCTTCTTAGGTAACTTAGAATGAGGTGGAGATCAGCTAAGTTGAAGGATGTTAAGAACAAGATAGAGTTTTCAACAGAAGAAATAATTTCAGTCAACTACTATGTGGGAAGATTCCATGGTAGCAAGTATAGATTGTACCTTTGAGGTCACATGTAAACAGCTGTAAATGTACTTGATATATTTTGGGACTTGGAATATGTAGTTACATTTTACATTAAACCCTGCAGTTGGTGGTGCTATGATTTTGGTGTTCTCCCTTATTCGTGGTAGATTAATTCATATTTCTATAGTTTACTGAAAGACAGTATTTGATTTCCACAGAAGACTTGGGAAATACACGTTAGGAAATTCCTGTCCTCAGAGGTGGTTTTAGACAGTCATTTAGGGACACCAGTGAAAGGAGTATCCTTTAAGCCACTTGTAATTATGTCCAGACTTTATATGTATGTATAGCAAGAAAAAAATACATTCTCTCATAATTTAAACACATTTTATATAGCCAGATTCATATCATAACTTTATTTTCATCAAAACATATGAAAATACTTAAAATCACAACTGCAGTAAATTACAGTTTCCCCAGGAAATAAATATAAAAGTATGCAATAATGGCTATAAAGAGAATATTTACGTACTTTTGCAGTTTCTTGGGTTTTCTCCCCCAGTCATTTAATGGGAAGTAAAATAGATTTTTTAAAAAATGTGCAAATTAGGTATACATATATATTTAACTCATGTATTACAGGAGGTCTATGTTCCTATATTTCGTAGTTGTCTTATTTTTTTCCTAGGATCAGAATTCAGGTGTTTTCAGTTGTTGCTGTTAATTATCTTTTCATCTGTTTGATATTTAATTTTTCTGTTTTTGAATGAACAACTTTATTAGCTATAAGATGCATGGAAAGGCCACATCCCAAAAGAGCAATAATCAGTATAATGGCTTTATTTAACTAACTGAAAGAAGTTTTTTCCCTAAAAGATTATTTTTCTTAGAAGTTAAAAAAATGTTCTCTAGAATACCCTTTATCTTAATGGATTGAAGAGCTGCAGGTAAAGATAATTTTCTGGATTTAAAACTCCTGTGGGACTTAAGTTGCAGATTTTGTACAGGGTTTCGACTTTCCAGCTTTGTGACTTTTGAACTGTAGCTCACTAAAGGAGTGACGTGGACTGTGAGACTGCGAGGGTCTGAGCTGCTTCCTGACGCTGGTTCTGGGAGGTGTACAGGGGCTGAGGAGTTCCAGCAGAAGAATTAGTCACAGGCTGTCCTTGAGCTAGCTCAAGATCCGGCCCTTTCCTCAGATCAACTGAAGGTCCCTGGAATGTGACAGCAGGAGGCAGGAACGTCCCCACAGTTGGCACTTCAGCTGAAGTGGGCCCCAGCTAGTGGTTCCCTTTGCCTTTGGTTGGGGCTTCTTTCCTCCAGCGGCGCTCCCTGCCCAGCCTCCCCTTTGATCCGTCTGTAGACTTTGTGACTGCTCAGGGTGTCCCTGAGAATTGAGGACGATGTTCATTTATCTATCTGTGTCTTTCTGCCCTTGACCTCTTCAGAGGATTTAGATGTGTAAAAATTAAAATGTCCATTGCTCCTCCTTCTGGTTTGCGCCATAGTTGATCCTGTTAGTTAAAAAAAGATTTGAATTCATAAAACTATATGGTTCTGGCCTATTCTTGAAAAATAAGGACGTATTGAGAATTAAGATTACAAACGTGGTCAGCACATGTTTAAAAAACTTCCCTTTCATGGGTTTGGAATACTGTCTCAAACAGAGGGCTTTGGAAGGCAGTTTAGAACTGGGTCTCACCTTTGAATCCCTCAGAGTCATCGCTGTCTCCAATATAGAATAACCCTGTTTCTAAGCAGGTGAGGTAGCTTTCTTCTGGGAGGACCTGTCCATGCTCAATGGTTCGCCAGAGAGCCACGAATGCATCTTAGCCTAGGTGTTTATGCTCTCAGAGAATCCTCCAGGATAAGTTACAATGAGACACATATGCTTACCTCTGGGACCAGGGGGACTGCACCTGTGGTGAATTGTAATCCTGATTCTTGATCCCTTCTGGAGTGGTTATTGTGAACAGTTTTTTCCAGAGTAGTATCTACTGTAATGTGTGCTGGAGCAATCTCCTGGGACATTTCATGCGTGAAAGCATTGGCTTTTTTCTCCATTTTGGTTCTCATTTATGGATGGCTTTCCTAACAGGTACGCAGTAAACATTTATGTACTACTTAAAAGTTGCTTTGACCTCTCCCTTTCTTTAAAGCTCTCACAGTTCTGATTGGCTATGCATATTTAACAGTTGTGATCAGGCTTTATTAACATCTGATTGATTATAGACTTATGGTTATGTGTTATAACATTGTAGTTGCAGCGCTCTTCACCCTTACTCAAATTGGCTGTTAGAAAAATGAATTTGTTTGGTAGGTTTCCTTCAGTTCTTTTTTTTTAGCTTTTTTGTGGAAAGTTTGAAATATACATAAAAGTAGAGAGAATCGGATAATGAACCCTAATTTCAACATTTTGCCTTTCTTGTTTAATCTGTTTCCTCTCTCCCAGATTTTTCCTTTTGCTGGAGTATTTTAAAGCTAATTCCAGACATCGTATAATCGTATAATTTCACCCATTGAAGTTCAGTATGTGTCCCTAAGAGATAAGAAATGTAATCACAATACCTTTATTATACCTCACATAATTGAAAGTAATTTAAAAATTTTTCTCTAGTAAAACTAGGTAATGTTTAATTTTTAAAGTTTCCCAATTTTCTTTTTAAAAAGCCTTTTACCTGTGGGTTGGCATATCTCTACAGTGTCTTCTAATCTTTAACTTTTCTCACTCCGTGCTTTATAGCCTTTCACTTTTATTTTTAAATCACAGTTTTTGTTGGTATTCTTGAAGAAACTATCACTTGTCTATAGAATTTCCCACATTCTGAATTTGGGCTAATTGTATCATGTGATGTCATTTTAATTCATAAGTTTCTTGAAACTGGTTGCCAGAAGCTCAGTTAGACTGAGGTTCACGTTAGGGGCAGGAGCACCTGCTGTTGGCTCCGCCGCCTCCTTTTAGGGACGGTGAGATAGTTGTTCAGGTGGCGCCGTGGTTCTTCCCTCTACTGGCTTTCGCAGCCGGTGGTGGTGGTTTCCTACATTGTATTAGAGTTGCAGAAACGGTGGTGATCTGATTTTATCATGCCTTCCGCACTTATTTGCTGGAGTTGTTGATTTTTTTAAAAACTATTTGGATACCCTGAAATGTAGCCTAAGCAGACAAGGTAGGATAAATGCATGATTCTTTTATTTAACCAGTTTTCAGAGTGGGTTAGTTGGTGCCCTAGCAGTATCCATTGGTGACTAAGTGAGAATTACTTTTTAGTGTCATAAACTCAGGATTTAAGATGACATGTGTATGTATGTAGTATGTATATATATGTGTGTGTATACACACACACACACACACACACACACATAACTGTTAACTTACTGCAATTATTATTCATTTCGGTGGTCAGATTGCCCTTTGTGGGTGTCTTTTGTATCCTTTGAAATGACTCTGGTAATTTTTTATAGTTTTCTTGTTTATAGGCACTATGAAATGTTCCAGGCTTGATTTGTACATTTCTTGCCAGGCCTGATAGCCACTTCTCTAAGGGGCCTTGATTCCTTTTAGTGGGAAATAATATTTAGAATAGTATTAATATGGATACTCTGGTAGTCAATGCTGGGATGTTATTGCTTCTGGGTCTTTTTAGGGTACAGAGATAGGAAATATGTATTTTGTAGAAAGAGAAAGATAAATCATGAGTTTATCCTGATACTTTTTTTTTTATTGAGTTAATGATAGGTTACAATCTTGTGTGATTTCAGTTGTACATTAATGTTTGTCATTCGTGTTGTAGGTGCACCATTTCATCCTTTGTGCCCACCCCCCACCCCACCTTTCCCCTGGTAGCCACTAATCTGTTCTCTTTGTCCACATTTTTAAATTCCTCATATGAGTGGAGTCATACAGAGATTATCCTTCTCTAACTGGCTTTCACTTAACATAATTCCCTCAAGGTCCATCCATGTTGTTGCAAATGGGATGATTTTGTTCTGTTTTACAGCTGAGTAGTATTCCATTGTGTATATATACCACAGCTTCTTTATCCATTCATCAGTTGATGGGCACTTAGGTTGCTTCCATGTCTTGGCTATTGTAAATAATGCTGCAATGAACATTGGGGTGCATAGAACTTTTGGAATTGCTGACTTCAAGCTCTTTGGATAGATACCCAGTAGTGGAATGGCTGGATCGTATGGTAGTTCTATTTTTAATTTTTTGAGGAATCTCCATACTGTTTTCCCTGATACTTTCTATTTAAATTTAAAATTAAAATGTTTTACTTCTTTGATTTTATATTTGTATCTCATTTCTCTTATGCTTAAAATCTTGGTTGTTAACATTAGCATATTTATGTAGTTGCTTCATCATTCATGTTTATGAAATTTGTATATAGTTTCAGAATAGCAACACCAACCTTTAGCATTAATCAAGACCTCTGAATGCATTTGAATATGGCTTCTTTATTTCATCTTAGTTTTATTTATATTATTAAAAACAGTTTAAGATTTCATTGCAGCTCTTTTTTTCCAGAGGATATGTCATACCTGGGATGTGCAGTCAAATTTCTGTGTTTTAGAGTCCCTTACAACTCTTCTCTAAGGGTATACCACCACTTTGAAAGTTAGGCTTGTTTCACTTTTGCTTTTGACTGGTATGGAGCAGTGGGAACTCTCAAACACAATTGATGGGAGTATAAATTTGTAGATCTGCTTTGGACAATAATTTGGTAGTACTTAATAAAATTAAACATGCACTTTGACCTAGTGGTTCCATTCCTAGGTGCACACACAACAGAAATGGATGCACATGTGCACCAAAAGACATCTATGAGGCTGGTCATAACAGCATAGTTTGTATAGCCCCAGACAGCCCACTGTTCATCAAGAGTACATTAATATAATGGAGTACTACCCAACAATGAATATGAAACCACATGCCACAACATGGGTGCTTTTCGCAAAATAATTTTTGAAAAATGCTAAGCCGCAAAGAGAGTATGTACTTTGTGATTCTCTTGTAAATTTCAAATAATAATAATAATAATAATAATAATGATGATAAAAGTATGGTTTTGAATCTCAGTGTTCAAATGTACATGTGTATATAGTTCTCAGTGTGGCTCACCCTGACCACCTTATTTAAATGCTGGAAACTGCACTCTCCCATCTGCACATTTGCTATTCTTCGTACCCTGCAGAACTTGGTAATTTTTAAGATAACATCTATCACTTTACAACATACTGTATAATTTAATTACTTATGATTTTATTGTTATTTCTCTCCCACAATGGAATATAAAACTCCATGAGGACAGAAAAGTGAAGTAACTATGTGTGTGTGTGTGTGTTACACTAGAGCTGCTGCAAGCTGGTTGATACTATATATTGGTAGCTTGAAACCAAATATTGTGGGTATATTTATGCTACAGAAATCAGCAACAACCACAAGTTGGGGCTTCTCCCCCTCACTCCCTGCAGAGCCAGTTGTTAGATGTTTACCAGCACACCCTACACACGTATATCCCTGTCTTTACACACACTGAGGGATTGATGGGGTCCAGGACAGTGCTTGGCATAGAGTAGGTACCCACTAAATAATTGTCACATGAACAATTGGGAGTAACCCTTTTGGGATGGGTTTTTGGTGATTGGAAATGTTGCTAGTTTATAGGACTTAGGTTTGTGATTTTTATTAGTGAAGAGGCTTTGAGTTGCAAATGGCAGAAACTCACCTCATGCTAGCTAAAGTGAAAAAAAAAAGAATATATCATTTTATGTAGTTTGGAATATATTTAACAAATAAAAGGTACCAGTTGATATCTGGAAATGAGACTCTAGAAAATCAATCAAGAAAAAGAGAGAAGTACAAATAAATAAAATTCCTAAAGGATAAATGATAAATCTAATAATTCTTTCATCCACCCTTGTTTAAAAGTGCAAGAAATTAAAAATAAAACTCCTAGTTTCCCGCCACCCCAAAACCTCCCTTAGTAGTTACTCTACATTCCTCCTTACTCTCAACCCTAGGCAACCACTGATCTTTCTGTTGTTTTATAGATTTGCGTATTCTGGACATTTCTTTTTTCTTTCTTTCTTTTTTTTTTTAAAGATTTTATTTTTCCTTTTTCTCTCCAAAGCCCCCCAGTACATAGTTCTATGTTTTAGTTGTGGGTCCTTCTAGTTGTGGCATGTGGGATGCCACCTCAGCATGGCCTGATGAGCGGTGCCATGTCTGCGCCCAGGATTTGAACGGGCGAAACCCTGGGTTGCCGAAGTGGAGCACACGAACTTAATTACTCAGCCATGGGATCTATTCTGCACATTTCATGTAAAAGGAATCATACAATATGTGGTCTTTTGTATTTAGCGTATTGTTTTCAAGGTTTGTTGATGTTGTAGCCTGTGCCAGTATGAGTCGTTTTCGTTGCTGAATATGTTCTGTAATAAATACATTACGTTTGCTTTTAGGTTGTTAGCTTGCCAAAACCTTGCTTATTTTTCTGTCCTCTGGCAGCAGTTTTCTGCGGGTGCAGAGCTGGGGTTCTCAGCCTCTGTCTTGTTCCCAGAGTTGGCAGGTAAATACCACAGGTAAAAGTAGCTCGGAAGACCGGCTCAGCCTGTGTGGCTCCTCATGCGCTGAAGTCTCAGGCCCTCTTGTTCTCGCTGCCTGACCAGCTCTCTGATTATTGTATTCAGTGCACTTCTCACATTTTTCTGAGGAAATGCTGTTCTACTGCCACTGTTGCGTCCATCTTGGATGCAGAAATCTCAAATGTATTTTTTCACGACAATTGTTAGAGATTAATTTCCTGATTTTAGTCAGTCAGCCGTTTAAAGACTCCCCTCCCCTTTGCAGCTGTGTGGCCCTGATGGGGCTCCGTGTGGCTGTGGGTTTGAGTGCTGCTGCTGTTATTCAGGATCTTTGGACTAGAATCCGAATGAATGATTGTATGATTTCTCCTGTGTCAGAGGAGGCGGAAATATCCCTAATTGAGCGTTGATTTTGCTAACGCATTTTTAGGGCTTGCTTCCTCTATTTAAATTCAAACATTTATGAACTCCGGAGTTTGCTGGTCCAATGTAAAAAATGCATTATAACTGTTTCAAATAAAATAGATAAAGCTTTGACATTTTAGTTACTGTAGTCTGGTCCTTGAAAAAGAAGCATTAAATATCTTTATTGTTCTCAGAAGGAAACTTTTAAAATTGAGTGATTGTATTTAACACGCTTTGGGAAGAAATATTGCTAGTCTCACAAAGCCCTAGGTCATATGCCCTGGGTGCGGGGGGCCTTGGGCCTGAGGCTGGGGCCGGTGGGAGAGAGAGTGTGGGACTGCATATGTGTAGGCAGGGCCAGGACTCTGGTGAGGCGTTGTGGGGCTGCCAGGAAACTCAGTAATCAAGATAGTTTAATGCAGTATTTTTAAAAATAATAAATTAATGCAAAAAATCCATGATGAACAAGATACCAAAATTTTAAATAAAGATCAGTATTAACTCATTTTTGCTTTTGCCTTGTGCTCTAATGCACAACACTGTTCCTTATTCTCTCTGTACTTCTACTTACTTAGGGTTTAATTTGCTCATGTTTCTTGTTTCTTGAGGTAAAAACATAGACAGTTGATGTTTTTACCCTTTAAATATAAGCACTTAAAGTTATAAATTTCCCTCTAAGTACTCTTAGTTGCATCCTGACGATTCTCATGTTCTGTTTTTATTATGATTCTTTTCTAAACATTTTCTCATTTCCCTTTTGATTTGTTATTTGACCTGTGGTGTGTTATTTAGAAAGGATTGTTAACTGCTACATATTGGGGGCTTTACTAGATATTGTTTCTTTAAAATAGTTACTTTTTAGGTTCATTTATTATTTTGAACAGAAATATACATGGTACAAAATTCAAATGAGTATGCAATGAATCGTAAGTCTTCCTCTCTTTAAACCTGCTTTTTTCCTACTCAGTTCTCTCTCTAGAAGAGTCTCTGTTCATAGTTGTGTAACCTTCCAGAGGTGTTCTATGCTTACATAAGGAAGTGCATGTGTACATGTATTTTTCTTCTGCTTTACCCCCAATTGTCACACTAGACAGACTCTTCTATACCTTTTTTTATTACTTAAAATATATATTTTGAAAATCTTTGTATTTTAGGACTGTGAGTTGCCTTACTCTTTTTTATATTGTTTTTTTCATTAATGAGTATTTTGCAGTGTCAGTGAAAAATTTTCAGCAGACATAATTTTCCAAACTTTATTAACTCGTTCCTCTTCTATTGAACATGTAGGCTGTTCCAGGTTTTTCAGTATTGCGAATAAACCTGTGGATCCTTTAAGCCTTAAAGTGCCTTAAACCTTAAGGGAGATTATTAGCGCTTTCATAGACCAGTCTACCAGAAGCTGAAATGGTGGGGACTGTGACTTCCGTGCTTGTCTTCTGCTGGGCTCTGCAATTTTTAGGGGCTGAGACTCCGTCCCAATTATTTTGGGATCCCTAGTGCTTAACTCATTGCACCAGCACAGAAAATGCAGAGTAATGCACTAACAATGACTTTCTTTCAAAGCCATTCATGTTTGTAATGCTTCTTAGAACAACTGTGAAAGGTCGATGCTCTTTTTTTTTTATTGAGGTTATGATAGTTTACAACATTGTGAAATTTCACTTGTACATTATTATTTGTCAGCGCCCCTTCACCCTTTGTGTCCACCCCCCAACCCACTTCTCCCTGGTAACCACTAAACAGTTCTCTTGTCCGTGTGTTTGTTTAAGGTAGATGCTGTTTTTAACTTTAACTGATGAGAAAACCAAGTTACAGAGAGAGGTTAGAAAAAAATGCCTGAGGTCATGTACCTAGTATGTGGCCAGGTTGGCGTTCAGGAAATACTTGAAATAAACGGAATGTACACCACTGGGCTTTGAGCTTTGAGATGAAATGATCTGGGCTCTGGAGCCCCACGTGGCTTTGCCGTTTACAAAGTCTGACTTATCCCAGGTCCTTTACCTCTCTACGCCTGAGTTTCCTCTTTCTTGAAAATGGTCTGTCAGTCATCATCTCAAAGTTATTAGGGATTAACTTTTTTAAAGAGTCACGTAAAGCCCCCTTGCACAGTGTGGGACAGGTGTGGCGTCCTCAGTCAAGGACTGGTTATTGTCTTTCTCTTCTCCCTGCCTCTGGCACTTGGGGCACATTCCTAACATCTCAAAGCATTTTTTCCTCATCTACAAAAGTAGACATAATTATATCATATTTGCTGATTTGTTGTAAAATATAAATGAGATTCACTCTTTTAAAGTGGTTTTAACATTCTTTAAAAGTTTTTTTATTGTGATAAAAAACATAAAATTTATCTCAACCGTTTTTAAGTATAGACTTGAGCAGTGTTATGTTCACATTGTTGTGAAACCGATGCCCAGAACTTTTAATCTTACAAGTCTGAAACTCCGCACCTATTAAACAAACTCCCCCTTTCCTCCATTCCTGGTAGCCACCATTCTACTTCCTGTTCCTATGAGTTTGACTACTTTAGACACCTCAAATAAGTAGAATCTTACAGTATTTGTTTTTATTTCACTTCACATAATATCACTCATGTTGTAGTGTGTGACAGGATTCCCTTCCTTTTAAAGGCTGAGTAATATTCCATTGTGTATAGACACCACATTTTACTTCTCCCGTCAACCATCGATGGACACTTGGTTTGCTTTCACCTCTTGACAACTGTGAACAATGCTGCTATGATCATGTGTGCAAATATCTGTTCAAGACTCTGCCTTCACTTCTTTTGGGTGTAGACCCTGAGTGCAATTGCTGGGTCACATGGGAGCTCCATTTTTGATTTTTTGAGGAACGTCCGTACTGTTTTCCGTAGCAGTTGGACTGTTTTACATTCCCACCAGCGGTGCACAGTGGTTCCACCTCCTGGCCAACATTTGTTATTTTCTGGTTGTTTGTTTTAATGGTAATCATCTTAAAATTTTAGGTATAATTGAAAAAATGTCTCCATAAATTACTTGCTAAGTTGGAATAATATCTGTTGATACCAGTGTGACAAAACTAAGAGCGTAGAGAAGGGAAATTGACAAAACCAGCCACTGTGTGGCTGTGTTTGGGAAGAAGAGAAGTGATCTCATTTATGGCTCTGCTCAGAATATGACTGGAGTAAGCAATGGACTCATTCTAGATGCAACTGCTATTTCTTGGAAACAGAACAGAGAGTCAAACTGTAGGAACAGTTTCCTTTTTCAGGTCATAGTGAGGGGTAAAGTGTGGATTGCTGATTTTTCACTCTCTGGCCGAGGTGTGTAGTTTGTAGAGTAGACTCATGTTCGCCACCAGGGGGCCTCTGCACACCAGCCCACCTTCCTGCTAGAGCTGTGTGACAGCCCCTGTGAAGCCCGGTTTCTAACAGGCAGCCCGGAGGTGGTCTCTGCTTAAGGTACATGGCATGGAAAGGCAGTCCTCTGGTACTGTTGCTATTTGCTAAATAAGGCAAGTGATCAGAGTAGGGATAAATTGGATGCATAGGTTTAAAAAAAATTTACGGTGATGAAATGATGAAGTAAGTTGGATGTGTCTATGCATGTTCAGTAAAATAAAAACTTCAGAGTTGATTTGAGCACTGTTAACATTAAAATGAAAAGCTACTTGATTGCGTTTTGATATTTGTGTTATTTTGGTCAATGTAAACGAAAAACCCTCTGTTTTAGAACCTATATAGTTAGGAGGAAAGTTTCGGTGAGTTTCTTGTCCTGTCCTCTGTTACCATGCCTCTAGCACTATATTTGGGAAACCAAAGTGGTATTGTATTACAGATTTCAGGACCCTTTTTATTTTTCTTTTAAACTTGTTGGTGATTAACCTCCCGACAGTTTCTAAACCTAGAATTTAGCTTTGATGTCCTATATGGCAAAACAAATAAGAAATGGCCATTAATTATTGTCTGTGAAAATACTCTAGTTCAATACTGTTTAGATTAGTAATAATTTCAGGATTTTCTGCTTTTTAGAGTTGCACTTTCCCTTCCATTTCATCTATCTCACTGTTGCTTAATTCAGCGGTTAAATTTGTTTCCTAGTGATTTTGATGCGTCTCTCAGGTACCGGTCACATGTCCAGCATGTACTGCGACGGCTTTTATCTGAATTTGTACTGGGGCAGGATTGCTGACACCAGAGGACTGTCACATGAGCTGCAGGATTTGGTGAATTAGCCTGTTGCCCAGGGATGAGAGCAGCTGGTCCAGCTCATGTTCTTTCTCTGGGCACGTTTCTTCTCTTCCTTCCTTTGTCCCTTTGGACCTCACTGTGATTCAGGCATCCTCTGTAGGCCAAGTGAGGCCTGACTCTCTCTGGAAACCATTGCAGCATTTGGAGGTAGATGATGTCATAGGTGGTGTGTGGTCTGGCTGGGGTTCAAGTGCAGGCGCGTCTCCCAGCCCTGCCACTAACCAGTTAGCTGTGATATTAGTATGTTACTTAATTTCTCTGTTCCTCAGTTTGTTCACATGTCACATCATCTACCTTCACTGGTTGTTAGAAGTATTAATTGAGAAAATAGGTGTAAGGTACTGTAGCAGATTGGTGAGCAACGTAGACTGGAGCCTGACTGCCTGAGTTTGATTTACAGCTTTGCTACTTAAAAGTTCTGTGACCTTGAACAAGTTACTTAGCTCTCTGTGCTTCAGTTTCTTCATCTGGGAAATGGGAGTAAGGGAATCTACCTCATGGGGTTGGTTATTAATAACTAAATGAGTTAGGATTTTAAAAATACTTAGAACAGGACTTGGCACATAGTAAACATTAACTTGGTATCATCATTATCATCATTTTTCACTATTATTAGTGTTGCTAGTGTGCTGTTTTGTAACTGGCACATAGTCAATACTCAATAAGTGATACTGTCATTGTCCTCGTTTTACAGATGAGGAAACTGAGGTTCAGGCTGGTGAAAGATTCTTTCTTTGTCTCACAGATAGAACTGGGGCTGCTTTGTGTCTTCCTGTGACAAACTCACTGCCTTCCTCAGCTTCCCCGGAGTGCCTCCAGAGAAACAGAAGGGAGGTAGGGTAATTGTTAGGAAGCCTTGCGAGGAAAGCAAGTAATACCAATACCATCAACTTTTGGAGAATGTTGTTTGAGACCTATTGTCTGTTTGTCTTGAGAAGGTGATTATATCCTTTATTATGACTAAATTTCTTTAGTCCTTACCAAGTCATAATTTTTGTTGGTAGAGTAAAATTTTCAGAAAAATTATTTCTGTTTTTATGGTGGAAGTAGTGAGACACAGTGATGTAGAACTGGTGATTCTGTGAGTCCTAAAGGAAGTAAGCTTAGGATACCTGACTTTTGGAAATTAGGGTATATTGTAATTATCAGGTGCTAATGGAGGCTACCATGTTATGAAAGTGTTGGTTTTATTTAAATCTGTAACTCTTGATTAAGGCAAATGTAAAAGAGGTAAGAGAAGATAAATTTTGAATTATGTATGTATAATATGAATTATATTTTTCTTTTACATTCCTCCTGTTGGCTGGTCTAAAAGCATTTACTAGCGCTTTAGTTTTTGAAGAAGTGGTATCCTCAAGTTTTGGTATTACTTAAGGCAAGCAGATAAAAGCATGGCACCTATATGAGAGATGGAAAGTCGGACTTGTATTTGTGTGATTTGCTGTTGGTGACATTTATAAGCAGTTTGTTTCTTAATAGTTCTTTCCCAGTGACTTTCTCATTAAGCTGAGGTTTCTTTAGGGAGGCTGGGTTGGACAAAATTATACAGGCATTACCTTTTCTGCTTTCTGATCTTGCTCATAGCGTTGCTTGTTAGCCTCCTGGTAATGTTTGTCTAATCTCACACACTGTTGTCATTTTTGCTCTAGTCACTCTCAGTGGAAGTTCTGATAGGAGTATCAGAACACTACAGTTGTGTGATTTATCTTTTATGTGGGATGGGGAGAGCTGGTCCACATAGTTTTCTTAGATTTTATGTCAGTTTTTCTCTTTCCATTCTTACATTCTTGAGAAAGCAAGGTTTTCATACTGTTTAATTCACTCCTTCATTCAGTCGATATTTATCGAACCCCTGCGCTGAGTCTTGGAGGTGAAGCAGTGCCCAAGGCTGAGGCAGGCCGTGCTGTCACTGAGCTTAGCGCCGAGTCCTGACATCTGGACCATCTAGATGCTGTCTCGGTGGCCGTGGCCTGTAGAGTAAAATAGAAGGTCCCTCTGCCGTCTCCTCGTTACCTGTGGGTGATAGAAGGATGTGTGGAATATGGCCTCCTTGTCTTACTGACCAGTTTAGGAATGAGGCCCTGGAGACACTATATCCAGAGCAGACAAAATTCCTTCCCGCCATGGAGAGGGCATCGTAGTGGGGGCGGCCAGACGGTAAACTCAGTATGCGTATAGGTCTCGTGGTATTTCAGAAGGTGTGAGTGCTGTGGGAAAGTGAAGCAGGGCGAGGGCACGGGCCATGCACATTTAGACAAGGCCGTCGGGACAGGCCTCATGGAGTAGGTGACATTGGAGCAAAGACGTGGCAGAGGAAAGGGAGTGAGCCATGTGAATATCTGAGGCAAGAGTGTACCACCTAGAGGGACAGGCAGTGTAAAGGCCCTGAGGTAGGCGCAGGCGTGGCATGGGGAAAGAACAGCAGGGAGTGTGTGGTCGGAGCCAAGGACACCAAGGGAGTGAGGAAATGAGGCTGAGACGTGGGGTGTAGACAGGAGCGGGAGCCACCTCGAACAGGGCCTTGCAGGCCGTGCTGAGTATGGAGGCGGCTGCTCTGGGAGAACTGGGGAACTGTTGGCGAGTGTAGCAGAGCAGTGAAGTGCTGTGATTGATACTTTGAAAGGGTCAGTGCAGCTGCTGCTTGAGAGTACAGGGCTGCAAGAAGAGGCTGTAGCTGTGACCCAGGTGGGAGGTGGCAGCAGCTTGGGCCGGCATGGGGCGGTAGACATGGCAGAAGGACACGGTTCAGATATATTTGGAAGACAAGGATAACGGGTTTTGCATGGACTGTTTTGAGGTAAGAGAGAAACAGAGGAGTCCAGGATGACTAAGGTTTGGCGTCTGAGCAAAGAGTAATCGTTCTTGTAAATTTTAATTAAGAGTTTCCTTGTTAAGTAGGACTTTTGGAGTCGCTTTCAACTGTACTGATACTATAAGGAGTTTGTTTTAAAAATTATAGAACTTTTTAAATGAATGATGGCCTTTATATCAGTATATAGAATTTCATAAAAGCATAAAAGGACTGCTTACTTTTTTCACTTATGTTGCCATTAACTGTAGGCTATTCTCATTCTGTGTCATGGATTGGAAATTTAAAAGCATAATTTGTTTTTAATATTTAGCAAGAAGAAAATAGGAGTAATGATATCACCAAACTAGCTAGTACTCAGGTAACTTTTCAGCTCTGACCTCAGGCAAGTTGCTCCACCTCTCTGAACCTTACTGTCCTCTTCTGTGAAAATGGGGAGGAACTGCTTTGCTGGGATTATGTTAAGGAGTAAACAGGATTGTTTTATATGTGAACACGTCTGGCACAGTAGCTGGTACACAGTTGCTCTTTTTATTGTCATCTTCTCTCTCACACTGTCGCCTGCTCTGGCTTCTCAGTGGCCCAGTGAGTTCTTAACTTGTCTGTGGCTGCTGCTTCCATCTGGGAAGCCCGCCCTGCTCTCTGGCGTGGAGGAACTTCTGCTTCTTTGTATCTTGTCATCTTCTGTACCCTCAGGATCTTGTGCATCAGGAGGTGATATTTGGCTATTGAAATAAAATATAAATTAGCTTGGTGGGGTGGGAGAGAAAGCTGCCATCCACTGGTTACTCCAGAGTCAGAAACGGCTTTTCCTCTTCCTCATTCTCCACTCACTTCCTGCATCCTAAAAAGCTCCCAGACCTGTCCCTTGTCCCCTGCTCCCCTGCCCCTGCGTTAGCCCCAGTCTCCACCGCCGCCTGCTTGCACCAGCCTCTCCTTGCTGGGCAGGTGGTACTGTGGCATCTATCCAGGCTGGCTCAAAAACGTTTTTTCGGGGAGTGGTGTGTGTGAAGACCTCTGGCTTCCTGGGTAGCGGGTGGGCTCAGTGTTGCTGTCCTCTTCACACTTGTACGACCCTGTCTTTACTCATCTTTAAAAGAGATATAGCACTGATTGTGCTTAGAAGATGTGAAAATCAGATGAAATCACTGTCTGGTGTGTAGAATATCATCGGTGACTTCTAAAGCTAGCTTTTATTTTTTAACTTTGGAGAATCATAAGTTCCAAGAGAGACTGACAGTTTGCTTGGGTTGTTGTGCAGTCTGTTAGTCGATGGTTCAGATTAAACCCCACGCCATTCTCCCAGGGCTGAGCCAGGTGTCAGCCTTGCCCATGGGCCGCTTTGCTGCTTCTCATGACAGCAGTAGCCTTCGGCTGCGACCTCTCTTCGGTAATGGTGGAAGCAGAGGGTATTTTTCATGTCTTCTAATTGGTCTGTCTGCTTGTTTCTTCTGTTCTTTTTCTAGCTTGCTTGCCTGTGTTTTTCTGGAGCCCTTGTTCTTCCCAGTGTTGCCTGGGGTCAGAGTTCACCCTGGTGAATGATGTGTTTTCACTGGGGCATATAAGAGGTCACTTGAGCTCTGGCTGCTGTTAGGAGCCTGGAGACAAAGCCCTCATCAAGAGTAGTGTGTTAGAAACGAAACCAGCTGGGGCGTCACTGGACTCGGCTGCATACCTTGTTCTCCACCTTCGTTCAGTTCTTTTCAGAAGTTAGTTCATAAAGCCTTGGTCATGTTCACAGTTAAGTAGAGTACTTGATTTTTTACTAGTTCATGGGATTTACTGCTACCAATAACTTAAACATTAGGAGAGCAAAACTGTAGAGCTTGAACGTGTATACGTATGCTTAGGCAACAGAAGCTCCACCATCCTGGTTACTACTGTCTTACGGCTAACGTGGAATGTGCTCAGATAGCTAAAGTTTTGAGATGACCTTGACTGTCTCTCACTTTGAATGGAAAAAAATGAGTAACTTTGCATTTTTTTTAAAGTTTCTAGTACAGATTGTTAGATTGTATTTTTCTGTCCTACTTCTTCAGTATGAGTTTATTACTCACTTATATTTTGAAGCTAAGAAATCATGCATTTTGGATCCATCAGTATTCCCTAAGCTGATTTTAAAAGAATCTGGCAACCTCAAATTCTTGTTTTTATGTGTTTTGTAGATAGTCTTATGAATTTACAAGCTTAATACTAAAGTATCAATCTGGAAAAGTATTTTGCCTCGAAAATAGAATTCCTATGGACATGTTTTTTACAGACTTGTTTTTATTGTTGATCAGGATTTTTTTCAAAATTATTCTTGTTTCATCAAGGTAATTCTTTTAACTGTAAGGTCAGAATTAGGCGGCTAAAATGCCAAAGGCAAGACTTTGAAAACAAACATGGTCTGAAGAGCCATCTACAGACATGGTCTGGGTCAGACTAGATTTGCAGCTTACTCAATTTTGGAATCACCTGTCAGTTTTGTAAACAGAAGTCTGTCAGATGAATTGAACAGAAGGGTGAGATTAGCATATTAATAAGGTGCTGGCTAATGGCCGCCTTTTTCTCCTCCCCCTTTCCCCTCCCTCCCCTCCCTCTCCCTTCCTTCCCTGAATGAATCTAGGAACACAGACCCATGGGGTCACATTACTAGCTGGTTTCATTCTGTTCAGTAGCTTAATCTGGCCAGGATGGTCTGTGTTTCAGATTGCGGAAGCATGAGAAGATTCTGTAACTGAGAGGCATTCTTCAAGCTGCTGGAAAATATTACAGAAGGAGCACCTCCCCAATTTTGCTTCAAGCTCTGAGAAAAGGCGCACACAGGGGAAGTTTAGTCTTGCTTGTGCATCGAAGCAAATCCTGCGGGAGCGGTGAACTGGGCCTTGGTGCACCGACTCCCGGCTTGCCCTCTCTAGGACTGAGTCTATGTTGTTGGAGCTGGCGGGCCGAGAGGCCCTGAGACCGGCAGCTGCCATCTGTATGGAGAAGAGCGGCTGTAGTCCGTTTCCAATGTGTTGGGCTAAAGGTATAAATAACTTAAAAATCTGTTCAGTTTAAATTTTATTTAAATTCATGCTTTTGCACTAAAAAGGTGGGTAAGAGTTTTTCAGAATTTATTTCAAATAGGTTTATAATTAAATTTAAGTAACAAATGGAAATTAATGTGGTATGGGTATACAGTTATTGCATAAAACCAATTAGTTTCTCAAATAGTAAATAAAATTATTTTTATGGAAATGCATTTTAAGTGAGTAAACTATCTTTTTTATGCTCTGTCTCATGTCTCTTAAAGTTTTATGTTTTGTGTTTTAATCAAGACATCCATATTCGTTCTATGATGTGGACGTTTTTAAAGAATAAAGAAACTAATTTTAACTTATGTAGGAATGTAGGAAAAAAGAGTGACATGAATTTTCTTATTTCAAAAACTGATTTCCTTTACTCACTGTAAAGATTGTGTAGTTAATTTGAAACTCCCTGTTGTAAGGTGGGCTTGTCACTAAGGGTCAGCAATACTGTGAATAAACAATTTTCCATTTTAATGTTGTTAAGGTTTTTATTATTTAAAAATATAAATACAAAATATGGCATTTTCATTGCAACATTCAAGACAGTATTTTGGAGGCATGTTTAGAAGTTAAAAATGCCATTTAATTCGTGTATGAAAACATGTAGCTGCTTTGCTTAAAGTAGTAGTGAATATTTAACCTGAGAGAGAAAAATCCTTAATGAAGAATTTAATAAATACTTATTATTTTAAAAAATATATTTAAATATCGTGTTACTCCACTTGGGAAAGATGTGTAGAAGGAGGAAGCTGCACTGGGTCAAGAGCTGCAGCGCTGAGGTGGAGCTTCAGACTGATGCCGTTTAGTGCTTAGCCTGACAGTTTTAGTGCCACCAGCATATGGACGTGTCAGCACCAAACCACAGCTTCACCATTGCATTGGTTTTCATTGATTGAGTTGTCCTCATCATCTGTTAATTCTTTTCTAGGCTTTTAAACATTTCTAAAATGTGGTGTTTAATAGGATGCTCTCTGAACAAAGCACCTGGCACTTTATTACATAATATGGATCTTCAGAGTAAATACTTTGCTGAGTTAAATTCAAACTCCTGAATTTTAAAGAGTGTTGAGTATGGGAACTTTTTAAAATTGCAGTTTCTAACCTCAAGACTGTATCCATAGTTCAGCATGACCAGTGCCGAGTGGTCAGAGGCAAAGAGTTCTATAGTTGTTGAAAATTTGGTCTTTTCCTAGACTTGCCTGCGATGTATTTGCATAGCGCCACCTCCATTGTATGATAGCTCTCTGTTAGCACTAATCCTAAAGAGTAGGGCTCTGATTTCACTCACAGAGCCTAAGCTAGATTCAAGATCTACAAATCCAGTAGCAATGTGATATTAAATAATCAGCTACTGGATTTTTTAAAAATTCAAAGTGACTTTAGAAATATGAACTTCGGAAGAAAGGAGAGATTGTAGTGTTTTTCCTCATCCCAGAGCAATTGATCCAGGCAACTTACTTTTCCATTTTGTTTGCTGACTGGCAGAGCAAATGAATAGAGGCATTTTTAACTGAAATATCATTTTGATAGAAGTCAAAGTTGGGCAGAGAGCAGAGCTCAGATGTGCAAAAGACAGGAAAAGGTAAGGACAGCATCAAAGTCAGACTCAGACTATTTGTAGGGCTGGAGCAGGCCATCTCAGATGAACATTCTTGCTTTTGGGTTGTTCCCGGGGAGCTTCTGACAACACTAAGGAGCTTGTTCCCGTCTGGGGCCTGAGCACACTGCATCCACAGTGAGCGTGCCTTGCGCAGGCGTCTTGGTTCACTTCCTCTCCCCTTCTCGGCTTACTCTCTTGCACCAGGACAGGAAGGCAGGAAACCTTAGGTTTTTGTTCTGATTAACTTTGCTATGTGATAACGACAAAGAGGTTAGTGTAGAGGAATTGGCTGAATTGGTTATTTTCAAGTATGAAAGTTATACTTTTGGGTAAAGACAAAGTAAACAGCTCAAATCCAAAGAGTATACAAATCTCTACTTGCAGTAAGACATTCTCAACCTCACATTGGATTTTATCAGTTACATTAACCTCGAAAACAGCTGTGTCCCAATTTGAGAAGACATTATAAAATACTTATTAGAACAGGCTAAAAATAGTAGAACAGACCTATATTTGTATGCTTTGAACTGGAACCTTTAAGGTATCCTTAAAACACTCTGGGATCTTTTTTTATAGTAAAGTTTATTGTACTGTTGAACTTGGTGTAAAGAATCCACCTTAAACCCTACCCATGACAGATTGTATTCTAACATATTTTAAAGGACTTTGTTAAAACGTATTCAACTATTTCATAATGACAGTTTTAATTCAGAGTATTGGAGTAAATGTAAATGTTCACAGTGCTGTATTTGGTTGCAAGACTTTTGAGTTCAGAAAGCCCTGCTTGGGTAGTTTTTTGGTTATATCAGTATGTACATTATTTGTTTCATTTTTTTTGAAAGATTGGAAAGTAGATTAAAGAGGTGTCAGATTTGGTTGTTAGGAATAAGTGTGTGTTGATTTTTTTCTGTGTCTTTCAGTAGTAGATTGAGATTGAATATACTATTAATAGTTCATTTGTGGGATTCTGGTTCTGTGGTTGAAGTCATGCTTTTTCTGTATCAGTATTTTAAACTCCATCCATCCAAATAGCTTTCTGTGCAGCCCGTCTTCTCTTCTGTGTCTCAGGCTCTACTGGTTAACTGCCTGTTGGTATCTACATGGGTAGTTTTCGTAAGCATCTGATACTTACCTGCCAGAGATGAGCCTCTTAGTTGTTGCCCCTGAAATCTGTTGGTCCCCAAATCCTCCATCTTAATGAACATATTGGACCCGCCATCCACTCAGTTATCCATGTCACAGACTCGGGATGCTTCTCTAACACCTCCTTCCATGTGTAATGAATCCATCTTTTTATCCTGATGATTCTGTCTGCAAACTAATTCTTGAATTCCTCACCTTCTCCCTGTCTCTGTGGCCTCCACTCTGGTCCATGCGACCCTCATGTCTCCCAGGGTTATGGGAGTTGCTTCCTGTTGATCTTCCTGTTTCCTCACACATTCATCCTTCACACAACTGCCAGGGTGACTTTATAATCATAAATGGATGTTGGATTTTGTCAAATGCTTTCTCTGCATCTATTGAGATGATCATGTGGTTTTTGTTTCTCATTTTGTTAATGTAGTGAATCACGTTGATTGACTTGCGGATGTTGAACTATTGCCAGGATGACTTTATAAAAACATAAATCCCATGTTGTTCTCCTTCCAAAACTCCCTAGTGGCTTCTCATTAGAATTGGATAAATTGCAAGTCCTTCACATGGCCTGCAAGGCCTCACCTGACCTGGCTTCTCCCCTCTTCTCCGGCTTCGGGCCATTTGCCTCTTGTGCTCATCAATGATGTGGGTATTTTGACTCTTCAGTGCCTTAAATACTCAAAGCTCTTTCCTCTCAGGCTTTTTACACCTGTGATTACCTCTTCTGGAACTGTCTTCTCTTCCTTCTCTGCCTAGCTGACCCCTACTTATCTTTTAGGTCTCGCCTTAAATGGTCTTTCATCCTTCTCAGTCTAAACCAGTTTCTCTCTGCTATTCCCTCTCTGAGCCTTCTCTTCTGGTCTTGCACAGCATTTACTGTGATTGATCATTATGTATTGTACTTGTTTGATTTCTGTCTTTGCTAGATGGTAAACATAACATAGTCAGTGATTATGTCAGGTTTTTTCCTGCTTGGCAAGTAATTGGCACACGTGAGTATTACCTTAATGAATGAATAGTTCTGTATAGGGTTAGCTAGTTCACATGCCTTAAAAACAGCTCAGTGAAAGGAGTGAATTGGTCACGCATGCTACATTCTAGTTCTCTCAACAGATGGGTCTTGTTGGGGTTCACAGGGTCTGATAGCTTCCCTGGGAATTACCTCCCTGGTCCTCTGTCACTCCTGTGGGATCATGGCCATCAAGTCTGACAGCTGGTGGAGCTAACTGACTTGTGGGGGAGACAGATTAAAAATATATTTGTATGTAAGCATTTGTATATAAGTATATAAATATATTTTATAATTATATTTATGTAATTTACATATGTAATTATGTATTTAATTTATATATAAATTACATTTATGTAATTTATGGATATCTGGATATCTATAAATTTACCGTAAAAGGTATTAAATGATGTTCAGGGTGACTAAGTTTTATGAGTGCACAGCCCAGGCAACAACTCTTGGTGCCTGGCACATAGTAGGCCCTCAGTGCAGGCTGAGCTGAGTTCTAGTCTGTTACCTCCTACCTTGATGCTGGGTGGCGTCATGAGAGACTGCCCGCCTATCCGCTCTTCCCCCTCCCACCGCGCCTCTAATAGGCTCCACACAGCCACACAGCTGTACATGCAGTTAGTTCTCTGAAACGACCCTGCTGCGTTGTGCTTCTTTGTGCCCCTTTACACTTTTGCTGCTCTTTCTGCTCAGAATATTCCTTCTTCCTAAACACGAAACTTTCAGGATTCCGCTCGAGGGCATGGCCCTCCTCCTCTCTGCCACCTGGACCACAGAGCTGGGCCCTGGCGCCTGTGTGCATTAGCTCTGCACACACAGGCATGGTGGTAACTCATTCAGCTTTGTTTGCTTGTCTCATGTTACCTGGTTGTAAACTTCTTGCAGGCCAGGTTCAGATCTTGTTACTTTTTGAATCCATATAGTCTGACATAGCAGCACTCAATAATTGTTGAGTGAAAAAAAATCCTGAAGTGGTGGAATCTGGGGCATTTTTCTAAAGGCGGTGATGTTTGATTCAAGTGGAGAGGGTGGGCAGGGTCCTCTCTGCTGTAGGAATTCTGCATGCAAAGGCACTGAGAAATGAAGATGTTGGGGTGTTAGGAGAACACGGGCCTTTCCACTGATTATGGTTTGGGCTGCGTTAATGTTCCTGGAGAGGGGGCAGTAGGAAAGGCTTACTCTTCCACCTGGTTTCTTTGAGGAGTTGGGCTGGGGCTCTTCTTCCTAAGCCTTCATCCTGCCTCGAAAGATTGGTGTTGCCCAAGGTCCACCCCGGGCCTTTTTGTCTTGTCCCTGTCCGCCAACTTGGCACCCTTCTCCCTCTCCCCGGGAGCCTCATCCTGCCACACGGCTTTGCACACTGTGTCTGTCCCTCACTGTCTTTAGCCGTTGTCATCTCTCAGCACTTTGCATTCTTCTCCAGGTGATGGGTGCTTTTCCCTCTGCTTGGGACACCTCTTTCCCCTCAGTTTCCCTCTGGTCCCCTGTGAACCCCCAGCCGTTAGATTCCTTCATGATTTTCTCTTATAGTGCTCTTCCCTTTCCTTTGTTAAACTTTTCACATCATTGTGAATTAATTCTGTTGGTAAATGTTAGTGTAATGTGTTTGTGTCCCCAGCATGTAGTAGATGTATTGAATAAATGAGTTTCTGATAAACAAAGACTATGAAAGTAACAGGTGTGTCTGTCACTGCAAAGAGGGAATAGAGATGGGGGAGCGAACAAGTAGTGAAGGAGTACAGAACACTTAGGCAGCGCCTGAGCAAAAGTAAGGGAGGCAGCTTGGCGTGTGTTCTCTGTCAAGGGCCCACCTTTGCATCTGATGTCTTAACCATGGTGAACTCCCTTTGCATTCCTACTCTGAATGTTAGTAACCTCAACTAATGAGGTGAGGGATCACCCACAAAAATAATACAATGGGTATTAAAACTTCTTTGTCTCTCAGATTCTTTCACTTGTCCTAGTTATATTGGGGGAAGAGAATGCTAGTTTCCCTCGTATTCTCTCCATATGTAGTTTTGGAGCTTTTAGCTGGATGTATGGTTTTTGCTCAGAAATGACCTCCTCAGTGAGGTAGGGAAAATGTGTGCCCTTGTTCATGGTTTTTGTCCCAGGCTTCCATCCATCTCTTACCCCCACCCCAGCACCAAGTCTCCTGCTTGGACAGTAAATTCTGTTAAAATCCTTGAGTGCGTCTTCTTTGGCCACCCTGTTTAACATGGACCCATCCTCCTGCCATCACCGTCCACCTTCTCTCTCTCCCTTGCATGTGTCACCACCTAACATACTGTGTGGCTTCTTGTTGGATGGTTTGCTGTCCCGCAGTGAAATGCACAGCCTGGAGGTGAGGAGCCTGCCCTTCCTGCTCAGTGTGCAGCCCAGTGCCTCATCATAGCGGACTCCTGTAGAGAACAGACGAATCAGTGAAGTCCGTTATCTTGTCTGCTTGGAGCAACAGAGCTTTCAATCTTTAGAAGCAAATAAGAAGGGTTATGGAGATTTTTATGAAAAATAAAACTTGTGCGTTATTTCTAGTGCTTTAATGGTTAGTGACACTGACTTTTAAAAATAGTGTTCACAAATCTTTGATTTCACATTCATCTGTAATCATTTAAACTGTAACGAATTTATTGTAAATTCAACAGTTTTCTGTATTTCATGGTTTTATCAGTTTTCACTTAAAAAGAAAAATCTAACTTTTAATCAATATTTGTGTCAATTTTATCATGTTATTGATGTAGCTCACATAATTATAGGTTTATGTTTAGGTGTATATTATCTGCTTTAACTTCTTTAAATTATACACATTTGTATTTTTATACCTTTCTTCCTGAAAAGTTGTATAAAATCAATCAAATTTTAAGTATTTTTTAGGAGTTTGATGTTGAAAAAGAAACCAGCGGTAGTAAGTTTTTTCTTCGTTTTGTGGTTCGTGTAGCTGTGGTTTACTTTCTGTGTTCTTATTTTCATAAGGTGTTGGTGAATTATTTGCCAGCTGTTCACAGTATTCAGTTGAATTTGCAGGCTTATGGATAGGAAGTTTTACCAGTTATCGCAGTTTCTGGAGTTGAATTACTTTTTTTCCTGTTCAATTTTGATGGGCTGTGTTGAAACTATGGATCAATTTGGGAGAATGACCTGTGAACAACAACATTGAGACTTCTGGTGCATCTGTCCAACTATGCAGGTCTTTAATTTCTCTTAGCAGCATGTGGTAGATCTTAGTATGGAGGTCTTGATGTTTTTTTGATGCTATTGTAAAGGACATTTTTATTTTATCTTTTTTTTTTTTTGAGGAACATTAGCCCTGAGCTAACATTTACTGCCAATCCTCCTCTTTTTGCTGAGGAAGACTGGCCCTGAGCTAACATCCGCATCCATCATCTTCTACTTTATATGTGGGATGCCTGCCACAGCATGGCTTGCCAAGTGGTGCCATGTCCGCACCCAGGATCTGAACCAGGGAACCCCGGGCTGCCAAAGCAGAATGTGCGAACCTCTGTACCACTGGGCCGGCCCCAATATGCAATATTTTGCTTATTATTTTGTCTGTTTTCATGAGGGATATCAGTCTGTAACTTTTTTTCTTATAATGTTTTTGTCAGATTTTCATATTAAGGTGCTGCTGTTTTCGTAAAGCAAGTTGGGAAGCGTTCCCTTATGTTTCCATTTATATGATTAATTTATATAAAGTTTAAGAAACACTAATCTACAGTGACAGTAATGGGAATAGTAGTTCCGTTTGGTGGGTGCTGTTCATTAGAAAGGGACGTGAAGGGAAAGCAGTAATGGAAATGCTCTTTATCTTGGTCTAGGCGGTAGTCATGAGGATGGAGATACACACACATGTGTATGTATGAATGTGTGTAAAAAGTCATTGAGTTGTTCACTTAAGATTTGTACATTTTACAAATTAGACTTCAGTACAGAGCTATTAAAATTAGACTGTAAATGCATCTCCCATTTAACATTGCATTTCTGAAGATCAGGCATTGTTCTGTTTGGCAAAAGGAAAATTCTGTGTATAAACAGAAAACGTTAAACCAGTTTCCTAAAACCCAGTGAAGAGATTATGTATAAATAAAATCTAAAATGGTAAAATTTAAAATGCTTGAAATATTGTTTCTTGATTACCAGACAGTATGGTTAACAGTTGCTCGTGTGTGGAAAATGTGCATGCTATTCACTAAACATTGCATGTATAACAAAGTAATATAGCATTTAATAAATTTGGTAGAAAAGCATGCAGACAAAAACATAATAAAAAAGAAGGCAGTATCCTAGAATTCTGAAGTGAGGAAGAGAATTGAGGCTTGAAGAAGTTGAGGAGGAAGGCTGAGAGGTGGAACGGGGGTGTTGGTGGTGAAGGGCAGCGCATACGTGCCATGTGGGAGAAGGTTCAGAGGTGCTGGGTCACTTCATGTGGCTCTACAGCCAGGACGGTCTGATGAAGTTCTCTCGGTGGTTGGTGCTTTAGGGTGCAAACGTTGCACACTGCGGCTTTGCTTATGCTCCCAGTGTTTATATTCGGAGTGCCGTTGGATGGGCCTGTAAGAGGCATCCTGTAGCAGTCGCTTTCAAGGATGGGGTCCCCGCATTTTCGGACACTTTGCTTTTTAAACTCTATAGGTAATTTTGAGGTCCTACAAATTTTATTTGGATTTTAGCTTGAGGCTTTTTCATACATACTTTAGTGTAAAATTATATATTAAGTTTGGGGATGTAAATATAAATTTTCCTTATACTCACATTGGCCAGAAATTGTTGTATTGAAAGATGTGTGTAGTCTGCCTTATTAAAAAAAGGAAAAAACCAGGACCTTGTTAACCAGGGTGATGCCAGCATGTTGTATCTTCCCCAAGGTCTACTTGGTTGGCTTTAAAAAAAAAAAAAAAAAATACTGCTAGAATGTCATGTATTCATATTAATTTTTTTACTTTAAAAATCTTACTGTTTTGTGACGTTGACAGGATGATTGGGAAGATAACAATCCTAGGCTGTTGCATATTTCTTGTTTTAACTTTTATGTGAGTTCATGAACAGAATGGTATACTGGTGGGATATTTTCAGTTTTGAAACATCATAATATTTTTGATAGGACAAGGTTTCAAAGAAGATTCTGAAAGAACACTTCCGCTTTATTTGGTTATTGGACTTAATAATGTATTTCAAATATACCAGATATTATCATAATAGGAATGAGAATGTGTTTCCTTTTTTGACAAGGATCCATAAAGCTATGACTCATTAACAGGGAAGGTGCTGATTAGGGACTTTTGAAGTATTAATTAAATGGGGGGTCTTGCAGGGTTTCCCTTTAGAGAACAGTCCTACTCAGAACTCCCCTTTTCTTGGCCTGGAGAATTTAGGTCATCCTTCTTTAACAACTGCTATCATCTGTTGAGTGCTAACTTTATTTCATACATCTTGCTAACCACTTTACATTTATTTTCTTGACTCACAGGTGGGTATTATTACTTCCACTTTACGGATAATGAACCTATGGTAATTGAAGAGTCGCACAGTTGTGAGTGGGGAGCCAGGCACAGTTCTTAACTTTATTAAGCAGCATGTGCTGCTCCTTAATCAAGAGTTGCTCACATGTCACTGCCTGTAAAACCTTCCCTGAGACATGCCTCTCCTGTAGGATTTCCAGCCTTTTTTAAAAGATTTATTTGTATGATTTAGGTGAAATTTTAGCTGTCCTGTAATCTCTACGGTGTCTTGCCCATAGAAAATAAAGGAGTGGCTCATAATTTAGTCTCAGTGTCCTGAGGAGTGTCCCTAGCCAGTGAGGTCTTCTAAGCCAGAGCAGGTGAAATGCTATTCTAATACGTTGTTTTCCCCCCCGTGGCTTGTTTGTGTATATAGTTTTAAAAACTTTCTTATGGACAGTGTCTGGTAAAACAGTACATTGAACGCGTTCTTGTACTCAGAATTGGGGAGTAAGAGAAATTAGGCATGCTTTCTTTCTCCTTGGCTCCTGGAATCCTGGCAGGAGGCTTTTGCCTCACCTTGGCGGCAGATGGAAACGTTCTTTTCTGAGGACACGGGACCACGAGGCAAGGCAGATGCTGACCTTCAGGGGTCTCCAGGCGAGTGTCTGCTTCTGTGCTTAAGCACTTGGGTCATCAGGTCACCCCCAGGCACAGGGTTCCTTGACAGACAACCTGGTATTAAAGACAGCCTCTGCTTTCAAACCATGAGACCAAAACAGAGAGAAACAGGGAAAACAATTCACCGACAAAAAAGATGGAACAGTAAGCAGAAGGAAGCTAAAAGAACAAGATAAAAAATTTAAATCTCAGTATAAGATCTCCAAGAGCTAAGAAAAGATACTGCATCCATGAAAGACCAACAGAATTCATTTTTGAAAGTACATTCGAAGAACAGGAAAAATAAAAGTCAGAAAGCAGAAATAAACTCAGTAGAAGCATTGGGAAACAATCTGGAAGAAATCTCTTGGACCATGGAAAGGAGAGAAAAATGGAGGAGAAAAGAAAGAGAATAGGATGATGAATTCAGAAGGTCCAACATCCAAATAATAAGAATTGCAGAAAGAGAAAAAGGATAAAATCATGAAAGAAATGATGCAAGAACATTTTCTGGAACCGAAGGATAAGGGTCTCCGGATTGAAGGTTCCCAAATATTGAAGCCCATGTGGCTCCCTCTTGGGCCTTTCCCCCTCCCTCCTTCCGGCTCTGTCCAGAACGCACTGCGGCTGTGATGTTACAATTGCATCACGATTTTGGTCTTTCCTTTACAGCTCTTACTGCAGTTGTCATTTTTAATAGTACTTATTACAGTTGTAATTAAATAATCGTGTGTGGATCTCCTGACTAGGCTGAAAGCTCTTCAGGGTAGGTTTGTCTCTTTTTTTTTTTGTACCTTCTATATCCACACATTACAATGCCTAGCCTAGTAGCTTGCTCAATAACTATTTTTAGAAGTAATTACTCTAAAGGAGGTGTAGCCACATTCGTTTGCCTAGAGGGAACAGGCATGAATGAATGAATAAATGAAGCAGAGTGGCTATGAAAAAGCAGGCAGTAGCAATAATAAATTGCAGCTGGCCCTTTGCTGAGGCCAGTACAACATGGTAAAGACTGTGATGATAGGAGAGTACTGCCACTCAGCTGTGTGTTGCCAGGCAGCAGTGTGGCCTGCTAGTGACAAAGAGTTTTCAGAAGACAGAAACCCAGCAAACCCACAGGCAGCAGGACTCAGTGAGCAAGAGCTTGGTCTCTAGGTAGACTGCCTGGCTTTGAGTCTCGTGTACTAGGCATGTGGCCTTGGACAAGTCACTTCTCTCTTCCCACATCTGGAAAGTGGGGAAAATAAGGTATTAGGAGGATTAAATGATTTCATTTTTAAGTGCTTATAACAGTCCTGGCATGGTAAGTGTTGCAGAGATAATTACTTAAATAAACCTCTGGAAGCCCCCAGGGCTGGATTCAAACCTTCCTGTCTCGTGAGCAACCTTTACCACATCAATCTCTGCATATTAGGAAAATCACTCTTTATTATGCACAGCAGTTTAACCCCACATTAGGAGTCTTTGCCATTATGCTGTTTTGATTTTGCAAAGTGCCCCCCAGAGAGAGGGAGCCCAGGGGAGTATTTTCCCAAAGGTAAATTTACGTCTCCTCCTTAGGAGTACAAAGACTCAGTATAGCCGTGAAGTTACAGTTTTTTAGAAAAGGCTTCAAAGGGACCAGATTACAATATCACATCCTCCTCCCTGTAGCTTGGGAGCAGATTTGGGCAACCAAGGCTTAGTTCCCTTTCCAGACTAAACTTGCAGAAGTCAGGGCTCCCTGCTTCTCCCCCCCCCCCCCCCCCCTTCACGTAGGCATGAAGCTCCTCCTTCTTCTGTCATGAGTTCTGGCACTTAGGTATGAGTTCAGGCATTTAGGCCTGCATTGTTCCCAGTAACAAATACCAAACTGAGTTAATCTTACTACTTCCTGCCCATCCCCCTTCCCCAGACAAACAGTACCTGCCCCTCTTGTGTTCCTTATCTCGATGGAATGGTATTACTTTCCCACTCAGTTGCCCAAGCCAGAAAAATGGCTGCTGACTTTCTCTCCTTTAGTCTTACATGTGCAATTTAATCAATCCTGTCCTCTTGGTTCTTTTATAGCTCTCAGATCTTTCCTCGTCTCGGGCCATAGTTAGTGCTGGCTGGATTAGAAAAAAGCCTTCTGATTGGTCTGAATGGACTTAATTGCTGCTCAGATGCATATCCTAACAGCAGCCAGGCTCCGCCCCACTCTCCCCCCAAGCTGGGCTTACTTCCCCTCCCTACTGTCTATCTTAAAGTCCTGTTGGCCTTTGCATTGGCTTCCTGGATTACTCTCACCTCCTCCTGCATCCATATCTTTTGTTGGATATAACTTTTGATGTACCCGTTCTCAAGATGCCGACTAGGAACTAACGTTCTGTAGGAATCCTGACCATGCGTCAA
This sequence comes from Equus asinus, assembly GCF_041296235.1. Lineage (NCBI taxonomy): Eukaryota > Metazoa > Chordata > Mammalia > Perissodactyla > Equidae > Equus > Equus asinus. The sequence goes on along the minus strand of NC_091801.1, from coordinate 82,514,065 downwards.
GTCTGGGGTGCTACATGTTGTTTTCCCAGCATCTCTTCTAGCACCATGTTCTTAGTGCACCTGTCTGTGATGGTCTTTCTCATGAGGGCCATAGGGGCAGGGACTCTTTCCTGCTTCCCACCCAGTCCTGATGATCAGTCTGTTCTCTTTCCTGTTATTAGTCTATCCTGATTGCCTTGGAGAGTGCCTTATACATAGTCTACTCTACATTGCAGGGAGAGATGAATTAGTAAGGACAGTAAATAAATATGCTAAAGAAAATTGTAGTATAACTTGGCAGTTTTCGTACAGGTCACCTACTGCTTTGGTTCCCAGACAAAATTTGCATAGAGATCACATGATGATCTTGTTAAAGTACAGATTATGATTGAGTAGATTTGTGGTGGGGCTCTCACAAGCTCCCAGTGATGCCTGTGCTGCTGGTCCGTGAACCATACTTGGATTAGCAAGTATCTCATGTGGAAGTCAAAGCGCGTGCTTTGGAGCCAACACATGTAGCTGTATAATTTTGGGCAAGTTACTTAACCTCTCAGTGCCTCAGTGTCCTCATTTATAAATGGGGTTACTAATAGGACTTACCATATAGGGTTGGTGTGTGGATCAGGTGAATCAAATGAATTAATAGAATAATCCTGCCACATAGTGACTGGTATACAAGTGTTTGCTGCTTAATTGTTAGCATCGTCATCATCATATTATTTAGCAAATTATAGATCTCATAGTCTCTGTACATGTATTTATATTTAATCCTTGTGATAGTACTGTGAAATCAATGCTGTTACCACACTGTCTGCAAATTCAAAAATAGTCTAGTTAAGTGACTTGTTGAAATGTTAACAGTGAATATTCATGGAGCGGATTTAAACCTGCTTCTATCTCCTGTCTCAGCAGCATGACACCATAGCCACTCCTCACTTAATTATTTTTAATTTAAGTGCCAGCAATTAGAGACTAAAATGTTACAGCGATGATCAAACCCTGTTAAACATATTTAGAAGCTATTAATTTTTTCATTGTGAACTACTAGACAAGACTATTTTAATGAACTAATGAATTCCTGCCCAAACGTTCAAGGGGAGCTCCAGGGAGAGTTTGGAACTTCTCTCTGGCGTGACTCCTGCTGGATTCTAGTTGCCCTGCCTCCATGTTCTCCTTGAGCTCTCCAGGCTCTGTTTGGTTGCCCTCTCTGTGCTACAGACCAGAAATTGCCTCCTGGCAGAGAGCCAGGTCTCACTTGTCTGTGTCCCTCCTTCAGGGGTCACAGTTCCGTGTTGCCTGTGTCCAGTGTCTGGAAACAGCCGTTTCCTGTGTTTAGGGCAGTTTTGTAGTTGTTTAAGGGTGGGGGTAATGCAGACCCTGTTACTCCCTCGTTTTTGAGTCTCGGATTTCCTCTTTGTTATTGGGGTTAATGTTTACTACTTAGGATTTGTATCAGGATTAAATGAGATAATGTATATAACAAACCTATTTAGGTACCTAACTCATTGGCAATATTCAGTAAAAGCCTTTTTGTTTATGTTTTTTACCTTGTAAAACTTGACTCAATTTTGTCTTATTTAATAGAGGTTAGGCATAGGCTATCTTTGGGTAAAGTGATGTATTTTAGTTTTGTATTTAGTGAACATCTGCAAAATCACACTGACCTAGTCAGTGCATTGTTATGTGGCCTTGATATGCCAGACAACAGGGCCAGGAGGGAGACCCCACGTTCTCTTCAGGTAGCCCCGTGTCTTTGCTCCCCTTTGCAGCAAAAGGCTGTGAGTTCCTTCTGTTTCTTGTCTGTACCGCCTTTCTTGACAGACCCGGTGGAGCCCGCTCTCATCAGGCCTTTCTCCCCACCATTCGCTGTGCTGAAAGCACTGTCTCAGGGTCACAGTGTCTTCTCAGTGACCAAGTGCAGAAGTTCCTGTTTTGGCCAGGTAATGCGTTGACACCTCTTTCTTCTGGAAACATTTGCAATTGTTCTTGGTTTACCTGCTAACCTACTGGCTTCAGCTTCTTAATTTCCTCTGGGTTCCTCCTTATCTCCCCTATGTCTAAACATTAGGGAGGGCTAGACTCGGTTTTCAAACCTCCTTCAGGTTGGTAAGTGGCTTTGACTGGGAGCAAATGTGAGAGAGTTAAGAGGCACGAAGGGGTGGATTCCTACTTGACTGTCTCTCCTTGTCCCAAGGGTCTGAGACCCAGTACAGAGTACCATGCCTGGAGATAATTGCAGTGAATCAAGGAGTCATTTGAAAGAATGCTAAGAACAGAAGATACCAAGGAAATTTGGGGAAAATGGGAACTCTGTTAGGTAAGAGTGCTGTGGAATATGATTGTGGAACAAGACAAGGAGAACATGGAAGCTTTGAAGCTTGTGTGGGCCAAGTACATCTGTAAAGAAGAGGGGCAGTAGAAGCACCCCATCCCCCAGCGAAAATCCTCATGATTTTTCTACTGTTTGAGGGAATCTTACTGAGATGGGGTTTTTCTAAGGAAAACTTTTTGGTGCTATGTGCAGTATATTAGATATAAACTTAAATGCTGAAGAAATTATTTAATGTTGGTTTTCTATGTTGATTTTGAACATCTGCTTTAATAAATTCTATTTTACTTTACATCTTTAAGTATATAATTTAATTAGAAAATAATATTGCAGAAAAATATCTTAACTATGTTTATTTCATTTGAGAGATTTACAGTTAGTAACAAAGAAGTGTTTGAGAAAGTATATCGTGATTTATGTGCTCAGTAGAAGTAATCAGGAATCAGGCACAGACTTACTCAGCCTGGCTCCAGGGAGATAGTCCTTGCTATGGTGATTTCCAGGAGACTTGGGGGTCATGTTGTGGACACAGATTCACCCAGCCTCCCACCCAGCTGTCCAAGCAGCTGTTCCATCTAGCGCCCGTTACATCCATTCTTCTTCATCATGTTAGCTGCCATTTATTGAATGACACCAGGACTGATAAGGAAATAGACTTCCTCCTGCATTCTTACTCTTCCCATTGCCAATCAATCCCAGAGAAGTTGCAGCAGATCCGCCAGATTGCCCCATGAAATTTCTTGTGCAGGGCTAACGGAATCTGCGTTAGACAACATTCTTCCTTTCATTCATTCATCCGTCAGTACACATTTAGTCATTCCTAGCGTTGTTGTGACTGCAGTAGTGAACAATTGTGTGTGTGTGCATGCGCACATACTGAGTAAAGTGGACTGCTTCACTGAGCTTTAGGATTTTAGGGGCAGAGAACATTGTTCCACTTGGCTTAAGGGGCTCCTTGGTATTTAGATGGATAATGTATCTTAACTGAAAGAGTTTTTAAAGCTTCGGTCTCACACAGTTGCAGCCCAACCACTGAATAACTTCGCGTCCTTGGAATACAGACTGTCTTTCATCCCAGACTTTTATATCTGCAAAATGGAGCTAGTACCACCCACCTCTAACAGTCATGGTGAAAATGAAATTTGATGAGATAATGTATGTCTTTGCCTTGCATGTAGAGCCACTCAGTGAATGGCAGTTTTAATTATTTGTAATGAATGTTGGTACTGGCAGATATTTGCCTCCCTTGGTGGGACTGTTGATCTTAGAGCTGGGGTCCATGGGTGAGTTTTAGGGGATCCATAAACTTTGAGTCATATACAAAATTTTGTGCTATTAATGTCTATGCATTTTCTGGAGAAAATGTCCATATTTTTCAACAAATTCTCAAAGGCGTTTGTCGTCAGTATGCAGATATGTGCGTAGTATGTCCATATATGCATAAACACAGTTAAGAACTCCTTCCATGGAAGATGGTAAATGAAAAGTAATTTGGTATTTGCCAGCATCACTCATTTTACTTGTTTTGCTAAATAGCATGTGGGTAAATTCGAAGAGAGGCAGAGGCAGAAATGCAAAAATATATAACAGTTGGCATTTATTAAATGTGCCCATGTGAGTTGCTGCTTTGCTGGATTGATAACAGTGGCTCAGGCAATTAATTTTAGCCAGGGCACTTTGGCTTTGCATGTTGCTTTTGGTCAATTGTTGGATAAGAGTCTTCTGGCAAACCTTTTTGTTCTCGTTTTTGTAAATAAAGGTGTATAATTGAAGTGTAGGATGCATACTGTAAAATGCACACATCACGTATATTGTGGTGCAGTTTTTACTGCTACCTTCCATATCGATGTTTAGAGTGTTACCAGCTCTCAGCAGCCTCCCTCGTGGTCCCTTGTAGTCAATATCCTTGGAAAGGTAACCAGCATTGATTTCTGTCCCCATGGCTCAGTTTGCCTCTTGTTGAATTTTAGATTTTCTTTTGCCTCTTACAATGTCTGTGAGATTCACTCATGTTGATGCATGTAGCACTTACTCATTTTTTGTTGCTGTATGGTATTCTGTTTAAGAATAGACCACAGTTTACTTTATTCTTGATGGATGTTTGGGGGTTTTTTTTCCAGTTTTGAACTACTGTGAATATTGCCGCCGTGAATATTACGTGTGTCTTTTGGTGAAGATGTGTATGTGCTTTTCTTTGGCGTATACTTAAGAGTGAAAGGGCTGGTCATAGGGTATAAATCTCTTCAGCTATAGGAGAAATGGTTTCCCAAAATGCCTGTGTCAGATTGTGCCCCAGCTAACAGTGTATAAAAGCTCTGGATGCTCTCCATCTTTGTCAACGCTTAGTATTGTTGGTTTTTAAAAGTTTGGAGCCATGGAAAAATGTAGTTTTTGAAACCAATTTTTAAAATTGATATAAAATTCACGTAACATAAAATTCACCATTTTGGAGCGTACCATTCAGTGGTTTTAAGTATATGTGCAAGGTTGTGGAACCATCACCGCTCTCCAGCTCCATCCCTCCCAAAAGAAACCACATGCCCCTTACTGGTCACTCCCCGTCTTCCCTCCCCACAGCCTCTGGCAACCACTTCCCTACTTTCTGTCTCTCTAGATTTGCCTATTGTGGACTTTTCATGTAAATGGAATCGTATAACATATGGCCTTTTCTGTGGCTTCTTTTACTTAGCATAGTGTCTTCAAGGTTCATCTGTGTTGTAGCATAAAAGCACTTAAAGGACAGTCTTGTGTTTTTCAAGTCCAAAAAATGAGAAAGATTTAGCAGTGTTGGAAATGCCCAACGTAGAAAGTTACTGTAGTAGTTTATTAAGAAAGTAAAAGATCAGTCCTTTATCTGGAGGATCCCAAGAGAGAATCTCTTTACCATTTGCTTTGGGAGTTAATTAGATATATGGAAAACATTACTTAAAATTATTTCTAGATTTTCCTCCTTTTGTAAGAGAACAGATAACCCTTTTGTCCAGCGGCCGTCAGTGGACTACCATAGCTAGCTGGGTGTGTCAGGTCTTTGGAACTGTTGCTTTTCTTTATCATTTGCAACTTTTCCTTAGTAATTTTAATATACTTCTGTGTGTCTGAGTTTAAATATACACAAGTAGGTTAGGATACACTTAACGCTTTTAACTTGAGATTTAACATACGTTTACCTTAACACTTTATTAATTTGGGTTTTATATTCAGAAGCCCACCCAGATTCAAGTTGAAGGAATGTAGACTCCACCTCTTGAAAGGTGTACCCAAGTCACAGTGGAAGAAGAGCATTGGGAATGGGAAATACTGTTACAGCTACTTTTGGAAAAACATAAGCTGCCACACATTGATACTATAATAGTAAACATTTAAATTGTTTATTTATTTATTTAAAAAATTGTTTTGTTAATGATTAGCACCTGAGCTAACAACTGTTGCCAATCTTTTTTTTTTTTTTTCCTGCTTTGTCTTCCCAAACCCCCTAGTACATAGTTGTATATCTTAGTTGCAGGTTCTTCTAGTTGTGGGATGTGGGACGCTGCCTCAGTGTGGCCTGCCGAGCGGTTCCATGTCCGCACCCAGGATCCGAACCCTGGGCCGCCATAGCGGAGCGCGCGAACTTAATCACTCGGCCACGGAGCCGGCCCCTAAATAATTTAATGTTAGCTTCTCTGTCTAGTAAAATCAACATAGATATTCAGATTAGACTTTTTATGAGAAACCCAAATGTTGTGTAAAAGAACCATGAGTAAGAAAACTTTTAGGCCATTCTAGTTTAAGGATTTACTTGAACTAAGATCATTGCCAAATTCTTAAAAAACTCTTCAGACTTGCTATGTCTTAAATTTTTTTTTAAAGATTGCCACCTGAGCTAACATCCGTTGTCAGTCTTTTTCTTTCTTCCCAAATCCCCCCAGTACACAGTTGTATATTTTAGTTGTGGGTCCTTCTAGTTGTGGCATGTGGGACGCCACCTCAGCGTGGCCTGATGAGTGGTGCCATGTCCGTGCCCAGGATCCAAACCTGCAAAACCCTGGGCCTCCAAAGCGGATCACGTGAACTTACCCACTCCGCCATGGGGCCGGCCCATTAGTTTTTTAATAAATTGAGCTGTATCAATTTGCATTCTGGCAAGCATCTCAAGTTTTATTAAAGGGCTAGCATATTTCATGCACAATGAGGTTGCTATCTTGGTGAGATCTTAGTGTGCACAACAAATATAAACCAGAGAACTCTGGAGTAAGATGTGCATTATCGTCCTTGGACTTTTCTGCCTCTTCTGTATGTGCTGTTGTACGGAGCATTTATGTCAGAGTGTGGATGAGTCTCGAGTCAGCTCCAAGGTTTGTCAACACCTTGTTGCCTCACACTCTGACTTGGGACTGCCCTACTTCTTCCAAGAAGAGAAAAAATTAGTCACCAAGAAGCCTTGAGATGTTTCCTATGTTAATTAGAGGGAGACCTGAAACTTTGGACAGCCCAGCAGCGATCACTGACGTGCCGTCTGCGTTCCCATTCCAGTAAACACTTGGACACTCTGCTGCAGTGGTGACTTAAACCGGCTGGTCTGGCGGAGAAGTTAGAGCGCTCTGGTGCCTGAGCCAGGACTCGGCAAAGTGTGGTCAGCAGACTGGGGTTGGTTCTGGAATTGTTAACTATCTAGGACAAAATAAAGGTAGAATTTGTGTAAGCATCTAGAAACCTTGTGTTAATTGATGATAAAGTTTTGTGCTTGGCTTTTGTAGTTCTTTTATTTTTAAATTTCATTTCTCTGGAAATTTCTTTTCTTTGTATTTTATGAAAGTATTGGTCTGTGACAGGTTGGAAATTAAAACAAAACTTAACTGGTCCTTCACCACAGATAGTTTGAAGAGTATGGATCTAAGCCACGTAACATCAGTTTCAGATTTTAAAATGTTTTCATTTCCTCCTCTTTGATAGTTTTTTGGAAAAGATATTCTGTAGCTTACACAAGTAGCAGATGCCTGTGACTGATTTATCTTGAAAAGGTCTAGGAAATACATGTGGCCACAGATTACAGAGGGCTACGATTACAAACCCTGTACAACCTACCTCTCTGGTGAGGAGGGCGAAGGGCTTTCTCTTAGAGACGCAGAGAATCGGCAGCCCCAACCGTGCAACCTCAGTCATGGGTCAAAAGCAAATACAGGACCGCACAAACACCACAGAGAATTCTGTTAATTGTACAACCTCAGTCATGGGTCAGAAGCAAATACAGGACCGCACAAACACCACAGAGAATTCTGTTAATTGTACAACCTCAGTCATGGGTCAAAAGCAAATACAGGACCGCACAAACACCACAGAGAATTCTGTTAATTGTTTGGAAACAGAATAGTCAGTGTAGCAGAAAGCAGATCTCGGGACTTCTCATTCCGTAGTGGAGACCATCCCTCAAACTGACCAAAGCATGGTTTTGTGACTGCCAAAGACGTGACCCAGATGCCAGGATCTCAGAATCCTCGAGACCAACAGAAAGACAAACACGAATGCCACCAACAGGGGAGGTGGATGGTTAACGGAATCAAATACAGAACTATCTGGAGGAGTGAGGGAGGGCCTGATGGTGGAAGTGTTGCCAGTTTGAGGATTTATAGGACAGATAGGATTTTGACAAATAGATGACAGTGCTAAACTGTAAAACCTCACATTTTATCATGGAAAACTGCTTCACTGTTATGATGGTAACATTCTAACAATGGTTTATCTTTTAAAAAATGTTTTAGCCTACTTTTTGAAGACTTACGAAGAATTTTGCCATTGATTTTGGGCCACAGAGGTATTCAGCTTGTGTTGTGTTTTCGGTTTAGCTTCTCCCTTGCCGTGCGCGATGTCGTGAGTAATGATTTTTCATCGCTAGTCCATCCGTCCTCCTGACCACTCTGGAGATGCAGTGTTCTTTTCAGGAAGCAGTCAGTATCATACTTTATTAGTCATTCTTGTTATCTAATTTGGAGTAAAAGAGGTCGCTAAAATGATCAGAGGTACAGTTGATTTTGTTTGATGATCCACCAGCCTTGCTAAATTCATTTATTAATTCTAGTAGTTTATCTGTAGATTCTTACAGATTTTCTTTGTACATAATCATGTAGTCTGTGAATATAATAGTTTTATTCCTTCCTTCTTTGTTGTCTGTGGAACCTGGCTAAGACTTTCAGAGCAGTGTCATATTAGAAGTGGTAGTGGTGGGCGTCCATGACTTATTCCCAGTCTTGAGGGGGAGAAGGACTCTTTTCACTAATATTTAAGTTTAATGTAGATACTCTTCATCAGATTAAGGAAATTTCTTCCTATCTCTACTTTTCTAAGAGTTTTCATCATAAGTGGTTGGGAAACTTTATCAGATGCTTTTTCTGTATATATCAAGATAACTATGGTTCTTCTCCTTTCTGAAAATACAATGAATTTATATTGATCGCTTTTTAAAAAAATTTGACTATATTTCTTTTTTGAGCAGTTTCAGGTTCACAACAAAATTGAGGGGGAAGGTACAGCGATTTCCCACATGCCCCTGCCACGGAGATGTGCACAGCCTCCGCCATAATCAGCATCCCCCACCAGAGTGGGACGTTGGTTACAATCAGTGAACCTGCACTGACACGTCATAAGCATCCAGAGCCCACAGTTTCCCTTGGGGTTCACTCTTGGTGTTGTACATTCTGTGGGTTTGGACAAATGCACAGTGACACGTATCCACCATTATAGTCTCGTACAGGGTGTTTTCACTGCCCTAAGAATCCTCTGCGCTTCACCTGTTTGTCCCTCCCCCACCCCAACTTCTGTGTCCACTGACATTTTCACTGTCTCCACGGTTTCGCCTTTGCAGAATGTTACACAGTTGAAATCATGCAGTATGCAGCCTCTTCAGATCGACTTCTTTCACTGAGTAATGTACATTTAAGGTTCCTCCATGTCTTTTCATGGCTTCATCGCTCATTTCTTTTTATGGCTGAATAATATTCCATTGTCTGGATGTATCCAAATTTATTTATCCATTCACCTGCTGAAGGACATCTTGGTTGCTTCCAGGTTTTGGTAATTACGAATAAAGCTGCTGTAAACATTGATTGCTTTTTGAATGTTTAACCACCTTTGTATTCCTCAAATAAACTCCTCTTGGTCATAATATATTATTCTTTTAAAATATTACTTGGTTAAATTTGCTAATATTTTGTTCAGATTTTTGCACCTGTGTTCATAAGAAAGATTGATTTGTACCCTTTCTCATTCTGTCCTTGTCAGGTTTTGTTTCCTGTTTTGCTAGTCTCATAAAACAAGTTGGGAAATGTTCCCTTTTGTTCTCTGGAAGAACTTCTGTAAGATTAATATTATTTCTTCCTTAAGTTGTTGGAAGAATTCAAATATTCCTTTGTGGGAAGAATTTTAATTACAAATTGTTTTTGATAGATCTATTTAGATTTTGTATTTCTTGTTTCGATTTTGGCAAGTTGTACTTTGCAGGGAATTGTACGCATCCAAATTTTCCAATGCATTGGCATAAAGCTGTTGATAATATTCTGTTGTTAGTATTTTGGTGTTCCGTCATTGCCTCTTAGCATATGATTAATATTCTCTTAGGTGTTCTCCTTCATCCTTGATAGTGCTGGTTTTTGCCTCTTTGTTTTTCCTTCATTAGTCTTGCTAGAGGTCTTTCAGTTTATTATTCTTTTCAAAGAAATAACTTGATTTTGTTCAGCTTCTAAATTGTACTGTTGGATATGGATATTTAGATCCTTAACTTCTGATCTTCATTTCCTATATATGCATTTAAAAGTATAGATTTTAATCTAAGCACAACTCTATCTGCATCCAGTTTTGATATTTCTTTCCATTGTATCATTCAATTCAAAATACTCTGAGTTCCCTTCTGGTAATGGGTTACTTGAAATATGTTGCTTAATTTTGAGACAGTTTGGGATTTTCTAGTTTTTGTTGTTGTCCAGCTTAACACTAGACACAGTATACTCTGAATGATTTTAGTTCTTTGACATTTATTGAGTCTTGGTGTTTCACTCAGCATTTAGTCAACTTTAAATATTTCATGTGCATATTTAGTAAATATTTCACTTGCAAAGATGAATTGCAATTGGGCGTAGTGTTTTCTGTGTCAATTAGATCAAGTGTGTTAATCGTGCTGTTTAGGTCTTCTGCATGGTGCCAAAAGTGGCATAGGGTAATCAGGTGCACTCCTAGCCCCCTCCGCCTGTCTTCAGCTTCTCTCTGCTTTTAGAGGCTCCCTCTGGGCTCGGGTTCAGGATTGGTGACAATCAGCAGAGTGTGTGACTCAGTTCTCCATCCTGTCCTTCTCACCAGAATCCGGGCCCCTCGCCCTCATAATTGGGTCCCTCACTACCGAAAACTCTGCCGGTTTCTGTTGGATTACTGGCTTTTTCTTGGATCTTCAGGTTCTTGAAGACCCAGAATTGGCAAATGCTCTTAGGAAAAGGCAGCCATTAAGTATCTGTGTCTCCATCGGGTCACTTGTTGTCTTGGTTGCCTCAGAATGTCTCGGACTTCAACCATCGTTTGAGTTGTTCTGTAATCTGGCTTTTCTGAGTTTTCTCAGTGGGAGTTTTAGTCCTGCCCAAGCTGTCCTCTTATATTCAAATGGAAGTCCTCCTATCACACTTCAAAAAAAGTTTAGTTGTTTATGCCTTTTGGTTTGGTTTTGTTTTCAGTCTGACTCTTGCTAAGTGACTGAGTAAGCGGGAGGACCTTGTTTTAACTGTAGTTTTTTCATCACCAATGCCTGGTGTATATAATGACCTCTTATTGAATTTTTATTGTATGAAGAAAGAACTTGTATATCATGTAAAAGGTTTCAAAAGTAAGCTGCAAAATTAGCCTATTTGGCTTTCCTGTGAGATTTTCCCACAAATTTAAAGGCCATGTTTTTAAAAGGGGAGACGGGGTTAAGTTACATTGTTTATTGATAACACAGTGAATTTTTGACAGAGCTGAATTAGGACTTCTGGCCTTTTAATAATTTGTTTAACAACTATTTATTGTGCTACCCTGAATCAGGTACTGCTCTGGGTATGGGGAGAATACTGTGATTATCTTGGTAGATAGGCCCCAATTCTCCTCAAGTTCCCCTTCTGCATATAACATAGCGCAGGGAGAGAATACAGAACAGTGTTGTTAATATAAGTATCAGCATATCACATTTTAATTAATAGATTCCAAATATTGCACACTAAAAATTATTTTTTTTCTCTTATAGAATATGACAGATACCTAGCATCTAGCAAAATAATGGCAGCTGCTTACCTCGACCCAAACTTGAATCACACACCGAATTCGAGTACCAAGACTCACCTAGGTACTGGTGTGGAACGGTCCCCTGGGGCAATGGAGCGAGTGTTAAAGGTCTTTCACTACTTTGAAAGCAACAGTGAGCCAACCACTTGGGCCAGTATTATCAGGCATGGAGACGCTACTGATGTCAGGGTAAGTACGTTTTCCTCGGAGACATCTTCAGTGTCTATTTAGGGTAAGTGTTGTTGGCACATACCACAAAAAGATAAAGTAATAATTTTTATTCCCATATTACAGAGATGTTAACTTTTTCTTTATAGTATTTATTCAGTTAATATGTGACTGACCAGAGTTTTAATTGTTGTAAAACTTCTTAGGAAAATAATAACTGAATCATATATTATTTATATAGTGCCTTTGACTTGTTTTTCTCTCCTGTTTCCTTTTCTTTAACTCTTTGAAGGGTATAAGGAAACAAAGCAATTACAATATCTTCTCATACTTATGCAGTAAGAAATTATTTTCTAGAAAGTGTAACTTTGAATATATTTGTGTGACTCTAAATAGGATAGATTCTTCAAAAACTCATGATAATCTTCTATGTACCAGATACTGGCAGGGTTCTGGGATACAGACAGTCCCTGTGCGTACAGCCTATAGTCTCTTGTTGGGGATGTGCTCACAGCCTTAGCACAGGACAGCGCAGGAAGTGCTCCCCGGGGGAGGCCTGCGGGGCAGGGCCTGAAGGGAGTGCGTAGTAGCCCGCAGGGGTTTCCAGGGGTTTCCTTTCGGGAGTGAGAACTCATGGTGAAGAATCATGGGAGAAGTGCTTTGTAGGCACAGGTTCCTGAGAGTGAGAGGTGAGAAGGGAACACTGTGACTTCAGAAAACTGAGTGCAGTGTGTAACTTTTCAGGAAGTGTTTACTTGATCATGTTGAAGAAACTCCCCTCCTCCCTGCCCCCTCCACTTACTCCATCTTCATCTGCGAGGAGGACAGGTGTCCAGTGACTAGGACAGACAGATATGTCTTTTTGACCCCCTTTCCTTTTATAATAATGAAACTAAGTAATTTGCTACTCTTTAACTTATATGCCTTAACTATTTTTAAGTAAAATAAAGGGATTGGTAGAATTTAGATTTAAGGCTACAATATTACATTTGAATTATATGTAATTTTCTGTTATCTCTGTAATATTGTAATACTGACTATTCAAATGGATTAATTATTAAGAGGAGAATCATTCAGGATTGAAATATGTGTTACTGTCTATTCATGTGCTATAACTGAAATATAATAGTCTCTTTTTACAAACTTTTTATGAAGCTTGCTGGCTTTTTCTAGTTTTTCTCTTGTTTTATATTTAACCTTATAAACACCATCCCCAGGTAGAAAAGCTAGCAGCTAGTGTTCTGTCTTAACATTAATCAGATAATTCATACTGAGAGAACCTTGCAAATGTAACGTTTATGGAAAGGCTCTTAGTGTGTGTGTGTGTTCTAGTCTTTGTAAATTTCAAATAGCGTGAATGAGGAAATTCTGTAAACCATTGCATTAGCCTCAATAAAGTTCAGAGCATTTATACAGGAGGGGAACGTTTCACAGGTTATGAATTTGACAGGACATTTAGCAAATGTTCAAGACTTGTTGTATCAGAAAATTCACCTGGGAAAGACTCCGTGACAAAAGTGTTTCAGAGTCAAACTTACTGCCCATTGAAAGGATTAATCCACAAGAGAACACAGGTGATTGCTGGGCACAGGTCACCCTTTAGCCAATATTAAAAACTTGCCAGGTATCAAAACATTCATATTGTGAAGAAAAGTTTAAACCAGATACAAATACATAAGTTATGAGAACATATTTGTCAAACTTTTACGAAGATCAATACAAGCAAATCTGTGTCGCCAAAAATCAAGTTGTTTTATTTCATAGTAAAATGTTTGAAATTTAATAACTCTTATCAATTGATGACTTTCAACGTGAGGCAGAGGACTCTTCATTGGCATTGATTCACCATGCCCTTCCTGGTACAGCATAAAATCCATGCGATACTGGGTCACTGTGATGGAAGGTGGGCACTTTTCATAACCCACTCTCATTTAATGCTATAACATTTGAAGGTGCAGTATTTTAATTGTAAATTAATGGCTAGATCTGCACATCTGAACAAAATAGTAGTGCAGAACGTGTCCTAACATCTTTCTCCCCAAGAAGAGGCATCAAACAGAGGAAGATTATGGATACAGAGACTAGCATAGGCAAGAGTAAAATGGAAGAAACATGCAGCATTTGAGGGCCTGATGACTTTAGAACAGAAACAGGGTCAGGTTGCGGGGTGGGTAAGTTAAAATTGGGAGTGTGGTCACTTGGGAGAAAAACAATTTAATGTAGCAAAGAGGAAGCCATGCCAACCATTTTCTGAAGAGGATAGCTTATTATTATGCAAAGTTACTGAATAATTAGATTCAGTCTTAGACTCTATTGCTACACTGCCCGATACGGTAGCCGTGTGCGACTGTGGAACACATCACTGTGGCTAGTGTGAATTGATTTGTAAATGTGAAAATGCACACCAGATTTCAAAGATTCAGTGTGAAAGAATGTAAAATATCTATTGTATGGAAAGAATAATGTTCTTGACATGTTAGTTTAAATAAAATACTAAAATTGAATTTGCTTGTTTTTTTTTTTACTGTGGCTACTAGAAATTTTAAAATGACATATGTGGCTTGCATTATATTTCTTCTGGACAGTTGTGCTCTGTAGACAGTAATTATCAGAGAGACTCCTTAACTCAGAAGAAGCAAAACCTTTGGAAGAGTTGAAAGATTTACTTTCACCAGGAAAATATCTGAATTCTTGTAGTAATTCATTACAGAGGTTTTATTTCTCATGCTTCAATTAATAAATTTTACTCCTTTTTACGTATATGTGCTAATTATACATTAATTAGCTTAAATGTTTGGTTGCTGGAAGGATTCACAGGACTCTACCTTTTACAGGCAAGGTGTGCAGAACAGCAACAGTAGGAAAACAGTTCTCAGGGATCTGGAGATCTCAGGTCAGGCCTCGTGGCCTTAGACACTGAGAAACCATCACTGGCCTGCTTGTGCAGCGCCTGAGTCTAAGGAGGGCTAATGCCTCTTTGTGGGGTCTGTCAGATGGACATTTTCCGTCTATGTAACCAGCCTTCACCTGTGTGACTCCCCAAGTTCCACCAAAATCAGGCGCAAGTCATAAATCCAGTTATGATTACTAAACAATACTGAGAGGCTGGTATGTTCTGACCCTAAATAATTGGTAGCCCATGGTTGCAGACATCACTTATCTTGGCCATAGCTTTTGCCAAGTATCAGTATCATGCTCCAGGCAACTCTGGAGATCAATATGGAGTCAGTCCAGAAGAGCCGAAATTAACCCGTGATGGACAATATTGAATAAGATTTGTCATCCAGAAACACTGTAGTGGTACTTCAGAATAATAAGGGTATAGAGAGAATTCCAAATTCTACCAGAGACATCCCCTACTTACGAAAAAGAATGACATTTATGTCAGACTCTTCATCAGTGATGCTAGATGCAAGAAAATACTGGAACACTGTCTTCAGAGGACTCAGAAAATAACTTGTGCTTTAGAAGTCTATATCAGGTAGATTATCAGTCACGAAAACGTGGGATGAAGGTATATGTAGAGAAAGAAGGATGTAGAAAGTTGATACCTTAGGCTCTCTTTGAAAAAACAGCTAGATGACATAATGGAGCACGAAAAAAAGTGAACTCAGAAAGAACTGCTGCAGGAGGCTGAAGGAGGCCGCGGCCCTCCAGCACACTGCTGCCCTGCGGGCCGTGTCTCCTGCACCTCTCTTCCATCTTCACAGTCTCCTAAAGCTGTGACCGTGGAGTAATCCACCGCTCCGCCTGCTCCACACGTGTACCCGTCCTGATTGGTCTCATTCTAAATTTATGACCTTACTGCCGCCTAACTGCATCAACTCCCCTCTTCTCTGCCTTTACACTTCTTACTCCAAAAGAACGACCCAGTGCTTCAGTACAAGGGTTTCCCCTCCTTTTAGTCCCTTAGGGCCTTTGGAATCGTCTTTTCCTCCTCTTTGGCTTATGCGCTACATCCAGTGCATTAGCTACTCCTGCCCACGTTGTCTCCAGGATATACCTAGAATCCACATGCTTCATAGGACCTACGCTGCTGCACCTTTTTTTGAGCCCCACCATCTCTCGTATGCGTTGTCATATGGTCTCCTAACTGACATCCACTTTCCCCATTTGCCCCCTGTGTCTGTTTAAATGAAAGCCAGACTACGTCACTCCTGTACTCAGAACCTTCCAGTGGCTTCCTGTCTTATTTAGAGTGAACATTCAAGTCCTTCAAGAGCCCCTTCCGCTCTCTTCTCCCCATCATGCCCTGCAACCTTCTGTCCTGCTGGTCACTCTTACTCTCTGCTTCCTGGACTGTTTCTCTAACATGCCAGTCTTCTAATCAGTAATTGGCTCAGAACCTCCAGTCATTCCATGTTTCTCTCAGAGAAAAGCCAGATTCCTTCGGTGGCGTACAGGGACCTACTGGATCTGGCTCTTGTTACCCATTCTCATCGTGTTTCCCACAGCTGTCCTCTCTCACTCACTCTCCTGTCCCCCCAGCCCAAAAGTGCTCCCTCTCCCCCACTTTTCTGTTCCCCATTACCCTATTTTGTTATATTTTCTTCAGGTGTTTTTTCCTAGTTTAAATTGTCTTGTTTCTTGATTTGTTTGCTCATTTGTTATCTGCTTTCTTCCGCTGGACTATAAGCTCTGTGCCAGCAGGGCCCTTTCTGCTTCATGGTGTTGTCACCAGCATCTTCAGCAGTGCCAGCAGTCACATAGCATGTGCTTGACAGATCCCTTTTTGAATGCCTGTTTGATATCCTAGATGAAATGGAGTACTTCTAATGGAGAAATGGAGAAATATAAATTAGGAAAATTGGTTGCAGAAGTAGAAAGCCTTAATAGACTAATAATCACAAAAGAAATTGAATTGATCGTCAGAGATTACACCTATCTAAAACCATACCTGGCCTTAGTGATATTTCTATCAAACCTTCATTCCTACTTATTATTTTTGTTAAATCGCAAGGCCTAAAACAACTCATTTTTATGCCCAGACACGAAATCTGGGCAAGTACATTAAAATGCTGCCAAAGATTAAGTAGCAGTTGAGTTCTTGGACAATATTCTTGTCACATTCAAAGCATCTTAAAATTCACTAACAGGCTTATTGAACTTTTCTAAATACATAGCAAACTCTCAGGTTTCAGTACTCCTCATGAGCCACTAAAAAAATATTGACGTAATTACCTGAACCTGCAACAGTAAATAACCAAAATCAGTCCACGTAGTTTGCTAAAACGTGAATATACTTGGTTGCATTAGTGCTAATTACTGTTACCAAGCTGGTAATGGGAACAATAGCAGTAGAAAGTAACATTCTGATCAATTTAAAATCAGTTTTCTGGTTGGAATGGGAAAATACACAAACAATTTGGAATTCTGTGGGTTTACAGAAGGTATGAGTTCGTGAGCAGAGCTGTCCCGTGCTAAGAACGGCTGGTAGTTGTAGGGGAAGGACTCCTTCAGGCGGTTTTCCCAGAGTCCGGCCAGAGACAGTTGCCTGGAGGAGTTTGTCTGCAATGGTCCCGGGTCTCCAGTGTTTATTGTCGGATGTCAACACTCACTGCCTTATGCATCTTATCAGTGTAAGCTGTTCTCTCTGGTAGAGGAGCAGGGGAGTGCACACTTAAAAACTTGAACGCTGATCATTATGGATTCAAATAATTTTGGTGTAGGAAAGGACTACAGAGATGTTAGAAAGTTAAACTTCTTTTAATGGGTAGAAAGTATCATCTGGAAAGAAAGACGTTGGGGAAAAAGAATCAAAAGCAATGTTAAGAAGGAGAGTATGAGACAGCAGAGCACGAGAAAAATGAATTCTTGATCACTGAATCCTTAGATCTGGTGACTGTGGCAGCCAGAATAATGGCCCCTAAAGTTGTCGACATCCTAATCCCCAGAACCTGGGCATATGTGACCTTACCTGGAAAAAGGAACTTTGCAGGTGGGACTAAGGTTAAGGACCTTGAGATGGAGAGATTATGAGTCCTTAAAAGCAGCAGACCTTTTCTGGCTGTGGGCAGAGGGAGGGGACTACAGAAGAAGGGTCAGATGCAGCACTGCTGGCTTTGAAGATGAAGGAAGGCAACCGTGAGCCGAGGAATGCAGGCACCTCTAGCAGCTGCAAAAGGCCAGCTGGAGCCTCCAGAAAGCAGCTCATCCCTGCTGACACCTTAATTTTAGCCCAGTGCGACCCATTTCAGACTTGTGATCTGCAGCAATGAAAAGTAATACGTTCATTTTACATTAAGCCCCTGAGTTTATGGTCATTTGTTACAGCAGTGGTAGGGAGCTAATGGAATGACTGTGGACCAGCAAAGTGCGTACTTTGTCTTGGGGGATTTTCAGGAGGACTCCTAGTTTGCTACTGAACCAAGCGGAGGAGATGTACTAGCTGTTGGAGAAGAGGGTTTAGATTTCCGCATCTTGTTTTTGGTAACTGAATGATAGGCTCCTACCGGTAGAGCCACAATTAGAGAAGAATGGTAGGAACTTGTTGGTTTCCTAAAAGAGAGGAGTGTCTGGAAGAGAAGCACTGAGAAAGATGACCCCTGGACGTTATGAAAGACAAATCAGTAGTGATGATGCTACTTGGTGATTCTTAGGAGGAAGAAGACGTGGACAGTGTTAGAAAAATACGTATGGCCTCCGATATCTCCTCTCGAAATAAACAAATCTTGCAAATTATCTGTGATGAGGTAGCTAAAAATATCACATATTCTTTTTTGTCTTGTTCCTCCCTCCCACCTTCCCCACGCACTTATTACCCTTTTGCATGTATTCATTATTCCGTCTTTCTCCTACTGGACTCTGAGACTTTTGAGGGTAAGGATTACATTTTACTCATCGTTGTATTGCTAGCACCATGCATGCAGTGGGCACTTTAGATGGTCATTGATGAATGAGTGAACATTCACAAATGAATAAACATGAAGGAAAGGATTGCGTGACTAATTTCTACCAATGGGAAAATGTCATTTCTTTCCAGACACTGTCTAAAAGATAAGTGACCAAGATGAACCAAGCAAAATCATAAAAAGAACCTTTAGAAACAAAATTATAGCCTCAGCTCCCTAGTAAGTTAATTCGGGAAATGTAATTATGACAGTAGTGAAATGCCCTCTCCCTTTTTTTGGTCCATTAAATTGATAAACCTTTTTTTTTTTTAATTTTATTTTTTTTTAGGTAGATTAGCCCTGAGCTAACTACTGCCAGTCCTCCTCTTTTTTGCAGAGGAGGCCTGGCCCTGAGCTAACATCCATGCCCATCTGCCTCTACTTTATATATGGGACGCCTACCATAGCATGGTGTGCCAGGCGGTGCCATGTCCGCACCCGGGATCTGAACCGGCGAACCCCGGGCTGCCGAGAAGCAGAACGCGCACACTTAACCGCTGCGCCACTGGGCCGGTCCCTAAACCTTTTTTTTTTTTTTAAAGATTGGCATCTGAGCTAATATCTGTTGTTAGTGTTTTTTTTTTTCCTTCTTCTTCTCCTCAAACCCCCCTGGTACATAATTGTAGGTCCCTCTGGTCCTGCTGTGTGGAATACCACCTCAGCATGGCCTGATGAGCAGTGCCATGTCCACACCCAGGATCCGAAACATTGACACACTTGGCTGCTGAAGTGTGCAAACTTAACCACTGGGCCACGGGGCGGCCCCAGCGTGTCTGTTTCTAAGCAATGCTTCTACGTGTGTATGATGACAGCTAGAAAGTTGTTCATAGCAGTATTTTTGCATTTCCACCTCCCTTTCTCCCCCAAAACAAGGAAATGAAGAAAATAACTATCTACCAGTAGCAAAATGGCTCTGTACACTGCATGCTGTTCCTGAAAAGATAGAAGTATGATGCAGACACTGGCTTTTTTTAATTTCAACGTTAAGAAGAATTCTTTCTCTGTGAGTGTCTTACATGAGAATTTAATCAGGAAAATTGTGGGTTTCCAAAGCCTGAGATGTAATTTAAATGAATAAACGGAAATTTCAGAGTAGCTAAGTATTATTTCATATACTGTAGGGCTAGATTGTCGTGAGCCTTTAAAACCAGGATGAGAAATTTAAATTTAATTCAGCCACCATTAGTGGCATATTATAAACCCTTGTCCTGTTATCTCCCTAGAGAAGTCACTTTTCTAAATGTATGCATTCCAGAAATACTAGACATGTACTAATGTATGTGTGTGTTATGTGGAAGTGGTAGCGTTTCTGTGTGGTAGCATCGTAGTGTTTGTTGAGTATGCATTCCTCACTGAATATTTAGTTCTCAAAGTTATGTGTTCAGTTGTCCAGAACCAAATAGTTGGTTCTCAAAATTATTTAAGTTACTGAGTATATGCATTCAGCATCAAATATTTAAGTACCGTGTATATTCATAATCTTGGCTGCTCTCCAAATTAAGTCAGAAGGGAGGTTTATAAGAGTACTGGAGAATGAGAAATAGAACGTGATGTGGAAGCATAATGAAAAAGCAAAAAATGAAATAAAAGGAAATGTCTATGTGTTTATTGCTTCATTTTTTAATGGAGAGTGAAAGTTGCAACGTGTGGAGTCCTGAGGTGCTACAGTATGGGAAATCTTTGTTCTGCAAACCCAAAGTTGAAATCATTCTGGGTGTCTTCAGGCAGTGTGATCAAGTGAACTGACTAAAACTCTCTCTATTCCATGAAACTCCAAAACTCAGGACCTGCTTTTCCTCTAAAAAGCACCACAGTTCTGGACTAAGCCTCTCCAGTTGATACTGCTTCTCTGCAGGTGGGCCCCTGTGTGCGCCCCGTGAGTTCAGAGGTCCCTTTGCAAGGGGTCCTCAGGGAACGCACCCGGACAAGGTGGGATTCCTCCAAGGGTGTTGATGGCAATACAGGTCTAAGAAATGGTTTGTGCACTGCCTCACCCTCTGCGTCTGGGCGTGGAAGGATAGACGTAGTGCACTCAGACAATGAGAGAGAGAAACGTGAATTGTAGCCCTAACAGCAGAGAGGTTGCTCTGGAATGTAGTAACAGTGAGCTTTGTGGAGTCAAGAGAAGACGCGCTCAGACCTGGGCTGTAGTGCAGGGGTAGCTGGAGGTGGTGTACACTTGGTAGTGAACTGGCAGAGCTGGGACAGGGAGACAAAGGCGCTTTTGTGGGAATTTGAAAGAGGCGCCAGCTCCCATCATTTGTAGCTCAGGGATTTGTGTGTTGGCAAGGAGAAGCTGCAGAAGTCGCCTTTGAGAGAATTACTAGAAAAAGATGTCCCCTCCTCTAGGCAGGTCTCCCACCCCAGGGCACAAGATTTGAAAACTGGAGCTCAGGCTGGGTTTAGGCTCGCACTGCCCCCTTGGCTGGGCGCCCATGGGAGGGTCTAACCTGCACTGTCATTCACGGTGGCCCTCTCAGAAATTCAAGGACTTGAATCTAAAAGCCAGAAAGGACGTTTTATGCCTCTCTCAGTTCCACCCAGAGTTCTTAGGCTGCAAACATCCCTCCTGTCTCTGTGAGACTTCATCGTCGTTGTGAAATTGTCTTTGATTCCCCCAGCCTGGTCCTTGGTTTGTGCTTTCTCCCTGATCCCATATTTACTCCCTCCTTCCATGCTCCTTCCTCTACTCTCCCATGCTTGATACACAGACTTGTCCCAGGGATTGAGTAATCTGAAAGGGAAGTCAACCTCATGCGGGTACCAGGCCTGCCCTTAGTGTGGACACACTGGGTTCTTGACAGTCTCTGTGTGTAGTACGTTATTTATCTTTTCTTATGCGTAGGGCTGGGGACACCCTTAATTGTATTATTGACAACATCGTGCTGTAATAAAGAAATACTTACTGTGTGTAGGAACTTTTAAGATGTCTTATAAGTTATATGTGATAGCTTCAGTTGATTGCTAATTTTTAAAAACTGGTGTTGATTTTCTTTAATAGACAATATTGATTAGTAGACATTTTCATGTTAATATCAGCATCATTAGAGACTTACTAATGGCCTAAGATTCTGGGCAGATTACAGTGGATTCTGATTAGCACATCCTCATGTAAAGGCATCGCATGGTTTCGGTCATATTCCCAAGTCAGTCTTCCATGTGTTGCTGCCTCTTTTCAAACATACATGCACAGGACTTCCACACCTGTGCAGGTATAGGGCAAGAATCAATTCTAATGCTTCCCTTTCTCTAGGGAGAAAGCCATCTCTAGGGAGCCTTCCCCGATGTGCTCCTCCAAAGGTGGTTTTCATCTCCTCTGAACTGGTGGGGCACACATATTGGAAGCATTAGATTGGGACTATTGTAGATTGCTGCATACTGATGTATAGAGAGCAAAGAGCAGATTGGTTAGGGCCAACTTCAACTAACTTTTCATATGTCATCAATATTATCAGAAATGTGGCCTTAATTGTAGGCTCCTAAATGTGTGTTTTTAAAAAATAATATTAAGGTTGCAGCCCATTCTTAGACAGTATGCTTCCTTGGTTCAGAAAGTATAACCCCCTTGGTTCTAGTCCTCAGCAAGTGATGCCCACAGAGTTTCTGGTATGCTTTGATAAGTTTGGGGATGATGCAAAGGTGGGGCTGCAGAAATGTGTTTTAAATTTCCATGCCTCAATTATCAATAAAGAAAAGGAGAGAGCCTCTTTTTGTGTTTTTTGAAAACTTTTCCTTGTTCATAAAAATACTGAAAGAAGATTCCTAAGTAAAATTAAGTAATTTATTTAACTCGATACTCTTTTACCAAAGATTTCTGATAATTAACTAAAAGAAATGAACATTGCATTAACTTTTAGCATACAGTTTTTTTTGTTTATAACAGTCATTTTTGTGGGGGGTATGTTTTAGGGCATCATTCAGAAGATAGTGGACAGTCACAAAGTAAAGCACGTGGCCTGCTATGGATTTCGCCTCAGTCACCTGCGGTCAGAGGAGGTTCACTGGCTCCATTTGGATATGGGTGTCTCCAATGTGAGGGAGAAGTATGAACTTGCACACCCCCCAGAGGAGTGGAAGTAAGATTACAAACCTACTTTGGTGTGACTCGCACTTGATTTGTTTTGCATATTAAATCACTCACAAGAGGATAAATGTCTATGCCTGATTTTCACACTGATTGTCGGTACGACTCCTGCATAAATACGGCTGGCTGGTAATTATTAACCAGTGATCTCTCCTAGACTTGTGGTTAGTCTGTCTTTGGGGGACCGTTGACTTTTGATTGTGTGAGCCGTCTGATTCCATTCTTCCGTGGTGGCCTTTTGTAGTCACACTTCTCTTGTCATTGCTGCTTTGTGTCCATCCCTACTCCAGGAACTCAAGCCCTGATGCTTTTCTTTTCTGTTCTGTCAGCATCCTTTTGTCAGCAGAACTTCATGTGCCCTGAGGAGACCACTCCTAATTACCTTATTAATGGGTTGCACAGCTTGCATGATTGTGCCCAGTAATCCTTAGCTCACCTGAAGAGTGTATTTTTGATATATGTATATTTGATATTCGCATACAACATTAAAATTAGGAAGTGACGTCTTAGTGACTTGTGCTGACCTTAATGAAATTGAAACCATTCAAGATGAAGTAAAAGAATTCCCAATAACTGTCCTTTCCCTGGTTCTCTCCTAATAATTTTTTTCTCTATTAAGCAAACAAGATGTTTGTAGGAAATTGTACATCGAAAACACTTACATTTGAGAGAAGTGTAACTTGTAAAAATGGGGTTCTTCCACAGGGGTCCTTGTTTTTAAGATAATGCTGCAAAACTAAAGATGATTGTAGATTGTGTTTTCTTTTTTTTTTGAGTATCACAGGCTTCAGGGCACAGCACCTATATTTAAATTTAAGCCACAAGTCTTTTTTTTTTTTTAAAGGTTTTATTTATTTTATTTTTTATTTTTCCTCCTTCTCCCCAAAGCCCTCCAGTACATAGTTCTGTATTTTAGTTGTGGGTCCTTCTAGTTGTGGCATGTGGGATGCCATCTCAGCATGGCCTGATGAGTGGTGCCGGGTCCGCGCCCAGGATCCTAACTGGCGAAACCGTGGGCCCCCGCAGCAGAGCACGCGAACTTAACCACTCGGCCATGGGGCCGGCCCCTAGATTGTATTTTCAAATTCGTCAAATAGCTGAACTGAGCTAATGAAATATTCTGTGAGAGTATAGTTTGATTGATTTACCTCAATGGCTACTGAAAAATCGACCTCCAACTCCTGTATTTAGTCAGTTAGTCAAGTAAGTGTTTAAAAGTTAAGAATATCTCGAAGGTAGTTGAAAACACCTGCAGGTGTTTTTGTTTAGCACAGTTTATAATCTTCTTAGCTTATATAGACACGTGAGAGGAACCTTCATAATGGTATTCTTAGTACTCAAGAGAATGTTTTTTGAATGTAAATCTCTGAGTCTACAAGCTTTGTTTTTGTTTTCTTGAGCCAATTTATTTTACCTTATTTCAAGTAAAATTGCGTAGGGACTGTTTTATAAATCCTCAAAAGAAAGACAAATTTAGGCTGACCCTCCTTGAATGAAGGATGATGAAGATGCTGCTGCTGCTAGTACTGATGCAGACGATGATAACACTGACGTACTGTCACCACTGAGTGGCTGCTAAGAGCCAACCACTGTGCCAGCTATTTGGTATTTATAATTTGAATATTTGTAATTTGTAAAATGTATATTTCATTTACCCAAACCCTATGAGGTAAAGACTCTTGTTATCCCTATTTTTGCAGATGAAGACAGAGGCACAACGAAATTGGTTTAAGTTGCATTCACATAAATAGGATGTGGCATAGCTTTGATTTGAATTTAGCTGTCTGACTTTATAGTATAGGTTTTTAAAATCAACATGCTTATCTCAATAGGAATAATGTAATCTTAAAAACTCTGAGAATGTAGCTAGGTTTATAAGATAGTGGAGGTTGCATGGATAGTAGGTGGAGGTGATGAAAGAAGAAAATATGATTGGAGGTACAGTTGATACATGCGTGGTATTTTCAAGCATGAGAATTAGTACTGGTTGTTCTTAAAGTCAGTAAGAAACAGGAGACTGTTAAAAGTAACCAAACAGATTTGAAAAAGAACCAAACAGGAGTTCTAGAAATCATTGGATAGAAAAAACAGCAGATTAGACATAGCTGGAAATTAGTAAACAAGAAGATAGATCTGAGAAAATTTGCCCAAAACATAACAGAGATGAACAGATGTAATATATGAAAGCAAGTTTATGTGACATGAATGCGAAGTCAACTCATTTCTAATAGGAATGCTAGAGAAAGAGGATAAAAAGAATGAGGAAGGGGAAATAATCCTAAAAGATAATGGCTGAGAATTATCTAGAATCAGTGAATGACATGAGTCCTCAAATCCAAGATTAACATAAGATCCCAAACGGGGTTAATAAAACTAAATTCACACTTCGGCAGATTATAGTAAAATAGTGTTGTACAAAAGAAAAAGAGATGATGTTAAAAGCAACCAGAGAAAAATTCAGACTTCTCTACAGCAATAATGATGCCAAGAAAATAGTGGAATAACACATTTGAAGTGGTGAGAAAAGGTAACTGGCAACATGTATTTGTTTGCCCAGTTAAATTACCATTCAAGAACAGGATGATGTAGAGACATTTTCCTTAGAGAGTTTACCACACAAGGAACCTCTACATAAAAACCTCAGGAAAAAGGAAAATGGTCTCTGAAGGAGGGTTTCAGATGCAAGAAGGAATGCTAGCAAAAAAATTGGATAGCTCTAAATAAGCATTTGGCTCCATAAAACGAAAATAATGATAAAAATTTATTTATTTATTTATTTTTTGGAGGAAGATTATCCCTGAGCTAACTACTGCCATTCCTCCTCTTTTTGCTGAGGAAGCCTGGCCCTGAGCTAACATCCATGCCCATCTTCCTCTACTTTATATGTGGGACACCTACCACAGCATGGCTTTTGCCCAGCATTGCCATGTCCGCACCCGGGATCCGAACCAGCGAACCCCGGGCCGCAGAGAAGCCGAACATGCGAACTTAACTGCTCCGCCACCGGGCTGGCCCCAGAACTGACTTTCTATATTAAAAAAGTAGGGCTCAGTACTGGATGCATGTCAAAAGAGAGGTGATCAGGATTAAAGTGCTGTCAGCTAGGTCTCAAGATTTTATACAAGGGTAACAGTTAAAACATTAGAAATAGATTTTATAACTTAAACAGTAGATGGGTAAATAGGTTTTAGAGAAATATAGCAACCAAAAGAAGGTAAGAAATGGAGAGAAAGAAAGCATGGGAAAATAGGATAAATAGCAATCACAAATAAGATTTCAGAAATAAGTGCAAGGATACTGACAGTAAATGGTTAGAGATTATTAGAGTGTGATTAAAAAATAAATTCCAGCTGTCTGCTCTTTATAAGAGGCATCTAAAACAGCGATGTTCCAGCATTTCCTTTGACTTACAGAAAGAAATCTATTCTACCTTAAAGTCCAGTACACAAGTACTTGTATTTCTGTCTCAGTCCGCCTCTCTGCACTGTCTGACGCACTCAGTCACTTCCTTCTGTCTAAATCCTCTCCTCACTTAGCTTTCTGGTAAAGATTTTCCTCCTGCGTTACTGACCATTCACAGTCTTTCTCCTCCTCCTTAGCCATTAAATTTTGGGCTGCTCCAGTGATCTCTTTTCCTCTCTTCCTCTTCTCCCTAGACCTGCCTTTGACATTAAATTCATACTTTAATTGGATAGACAGAGAGAAACCAATAAACAAGTTATTGCAATGACCCAGGCAGAAATGATAAAAGGTGGTAGACTGAGGACGTAGCAGTAGAAGAGATGAGAAGCAGTTGTACAGGGATATGTTTTTAAGGTGGAGCTCACAGTTTACTGATGGGTCCTTTTCCAATGAAACGTGTAACTCATTCCTGCTCAGAAATTTCCAGGACCTCCTCGTCACCTCCGGAGCCAACTCCAAAGTTTCTGATTCTCTCAGTCCTCATCTCCTGCTGTTCCTCCCCTTCTTCCACTCTAGCAACTTTGGTCCCTTTGAAATTTCAGTTTTCTGTGTTCAGAGGTACTAAGGTTGGGATCTAATTTGATAGTCTCTTCTCTATTGCCAGCTTTCCTGCTTGTTGAATAATATGGCCTTCCATCTCTCTTCTCTTTGCCGTTATCTTTTGGAACTTTTCACTTGCATGACCCTAGCCACCCTGGCTCTTACTGGTTTTTCAACAAGCCAAGCGTGTTGCTCCCTGGGGCCTTTGAACTTAGTGTGACTCTGCTGAGTATGGCCCTCTGCCGTTTCCAGCATGTCTTGGACTTCCCTTCGTTTAGGGCGAGAGCTCCACTGTCACCTCTTCCCTGTGGCCTTCTCTGACCGTTCTCTGGATAGAACCTGCTGCCTGCTTGATATGATCTTTCTCCATCAGGGACTTTGTCTTACTCACTGCTCTGTTTCTGGTTTCTCGCTGTGCCTGGTATATGGTAAGCACCAAATAAAAAAATTTAAGTGAAAATTGAATCATGGAAATGAAATTGTAAAATAAGCCAAGAGGCAAAATATTACGATGAGTTAATACATGTTGCTTACTATGTGTCAGACATCGTGCTAAACACTGGACTTATTTTATCAAAATTTATTCATGTTATGATAGTCTTATCAAGTAGGTACTCTCCTTTTGCCATTTTACCCCTGAGAAGGCTGTGGTTTAGAGAGGCTTAATCACATTCCTGAGATCACACAGCTTAAATGGGTGGCAGAGCGGCAATTGAGCTCGTGCGCTCAGCTCTTTCTTCTGTACTTCTGTGTTAGATGTGTAACTACAAGAAACAGAACATTCGATAATCTTTCTCTCACTAGCAGACATTGTCTCTCAGTTCATAGGTAAGTGTGTAAAGGCAGCTACAGTTCTGGCTTTAGTTCTGAGAGGGAAGATCTTAATATTCAAATGAAAGTGCCGGGACTCATGAGGATAATTGGATATCAGTTTCCATTCCAATGAGATTTTTTTAACAGATTTCTTTTCACGCTATCTGCTATAGGATCTGTTGATAGTTTTAAATAAACCTGAGATATAAGCTTGTTAATTTGAGTCTTCAGTTCTCCAAACACCTCAGTAAGCAAGTTTACAGCGCATGTATTTGGTTGTAACTTTCTCAGGCAGGATGACCTTACGCAGGTGTCAGGACACACCACTGGGGAAAGGAAGGGCTGGTTTGATAAATGGCTGTTCTTGTAGGAAGAGTAACAACAAAATTAGATCCTACTTCAAACGAGCCACAGAAATCTACTTGAGATGGATCAAGTTTAAAAAGACAAAGTTTAATGGAAAATATAATTGAATCTGTCTCTGGCCCTGGAGTAGGAGGATTTTCTTAATACCCCAAAAATGTTCACTGTAAAAGGAAAGAATGACAAATTTGACTTTGCTCAGATTAAGACATTCTGTTTATCAAAAGATAGATTTTTTAAAGTGTAAAAACAAATTTCAAGACATATAACTGACAAAAGATGATGTCAAGAGTTCTTCTACTGCTCAATATAAAAATTGCAAACAACTCAGTAAGTGGGCAATAAAGGTATTTTCATAAAAGAGAAAACAAGTTTGGCCAGTAATCATAGGAAGACACTGTCAGCTTCATTAGTGATGGAGAAGATGCGACTCTAGACCACAAGATTCTGTCTTACACTATCTGGTTGGCAAAAAGTAAGTTGTCTGACAGTATCAGTAGCTGGAGAGGTTGTGGATCCAACAAGGTGTGAGGTGCACTGCTGAGGAGAATGTACATTGGTGAAACCATTTGGGAAAACATCTTAGCATCCTCTTGAATATCTAGTCATTACATACCCCACAGTGCTGCAGTTCCACTTGAGACGCTGTCCTTGAGAGACTTGCATTTCTGTACTAAGCTAGAGAGGCAGGAATATTCCTAGAAGAACCAGTGACAGTGAAGTCAATTGTGGAATAGTCACACAGTGGAATTTTACACAAGTCAAAATGAGTGAACTATAGAGACATGCAGCACTATAAGCAGATGATGTTGTGTGACAAAAGTCAGTCCCGGGACAACGTTGTGAGTGCACTGAATACCAATACCACTGAATTGTCCACTTTAAAAAATGGTTAATTTTTTGTAAAGTAAATTTTACCTCACTGAAAGAAATTAAATCCCAGAAGATGCCGTATATATAGCATGATGTGCTTTCATAAAGTAAAAAGCAAACCTAGAGTATTGTTGGGGACATACCAGTTGAGTGAGACAAAATGAAACATAGAAATAAAGGACCAGAGGGAAGCAGTCCAGAGCCTCTGTAGGGGGAGCGACCTGCCCCCCAATCCCCTGAAGGAACTTGTGCTGAGTCCCCAGCTTCTGGGGCGGAGCTCGGAATCCCTCCTTGAGTATGCACGTGCCCCTGGCCCTGCCTCCTCCCAGTCTGCCCAGGAGTGGGCAGGAGCTTGCTTACCTGTCACTGGCTTCCTGGGAGACCCCAGTTAAGTGGGTAGTATTTGTTAGGATGTTGAGTCAGCCAAAAAAGTTTAAATTACAATACCATAGCTAGTTTTTAAAAAAAACCAAAGGTGTCTTGCAGTTTTGAGAGTCTTCCATGAAACAGATTTAAACTCTAAAGTTTTGCACTTAGATAATCAAATTCTAGTTAACTGAATTTGGGTAACTAAATTTCAGTTATCTGGAATCACCTATGTGGAGTGGTCTGTTTGGCTTCTGAGTGGGTTAATCAGATACACACAGACTGTAAGAGCTTCTGGGGAAATGGCCCAGTCCTTTCAGATGTTGAATTCAGGGCTTTGAGGGCCAGGTCTCAGAGAAGGCTCTCTTGGTGTTTGAGAAAGTATTGTGGGGCTTTGCAGAGCAAGTGAAAAAGAAAATCCTTTTCATTGTTATCAAGATGTGGTTCCCATTCTCCTGCTCAGCACTCCTCTGTTCTCTGCTGTTTAACAGCTCCTCTCACTCTGCAAAGAGATGATTTTCTTTTCAGTCCTTTGCAGGAGAAAAAAATCTTTTATGTAGAGGAAAGATGTCCTTTTTCAAAGAAGACAAAAGAAAATGAGTAATGATAGTTTAGGAAGTTTTAGATTGTATTTTGATACAGTTTTCTGTGTTATCTTGAAATGACATTGCATATGCATATACCTTAATTTGAAAAGCTGGTCTCTCATTATAATGCTGAATTCAACAGGAGTTCTTAAAAAGATTTAAAGCAGTATGACAGTAAATAGAGGAACACTCTGACAAATTTGGAAGTGACACCTTTAAAAAAAAGGATGGACTTCCAAATTTGCTGATTTATTAATTAAACTTTTACTGGATGCTTCTGCACCAGATACTGACAGTACAAAGATGCATACATTTCTAGTCAGTCGCCATACAACTGATGTTTATTGACCAAGCTGGTTTAAAACTGGTTCTGGTGGATATTTGTTACCACAGCTACAGAACAATCAGTCTTATGGGAATTTCTTTTTATTCTCAATATGTATCAAAAGTTGCAAAAACAGTGCACAGAAATCCTGTGTACCCATCAGCCAGCTCCCTTAAATGGTAAAATCTCACATAATAACCACATAGTTCAGTTATTGGACCAGGATATTAACGTTGATGCAGTACTATTAATCTACAGGCATTATCATATTTCACAGTTGTCCCACTTAATGTCCCTTTTCTGGTCCAGGATCCAATTCAGCATACCACGTTTGCCTTTGACAGTCCCGTCTCCCTAGGTCTCCTCTAATCTGGGACAGTTCCTCAGTCTGTCTTTGTCCTTCATGACCTTGATACTTGTGAAGAATACTGGCTGGTTATTTGTATCATGTCCCGCAGTTTGGGTTTGTCTGGTATTTTTTTTCATGATTGTATTGAGGTTATGCATTTTGGCCAGAATACCACAGTTAAGATGTTGTGCCCTTCTCATTGCATTGTATCACGAATTCTGTAATATGATAGGACTCGTTTTACTGGTGCTTTTAATTTGGATAATTTGGTTAAGGTGGTGGCCAGGTTTCTCCACTAGAAAGTTTTTATTTCCCCCTTGTAATTAAGAGAGAGCTTCTGGGCAGATACAGAGACTGTTACAGACGCCTCTTTACCATTGCGTTTTCACCCACTGCCTTCAGCATCATTGATGATTCTTGCAGTGATTATCACTGTAGTTTTTGCTAAATGATGAATTTCTATTTCCATCCTTCTAGGTTTTCTTTTTTTAATTAATGATTTTTGTTTTTTTTAAGATTGGCACCTGGCTGACATCTGTTGCCAATCTTCTTTTTTTTTTTTCTTCTTCTTCTCCCCAAAGCCCACAAGTACATAGTTGTATATTCTAGTTGTAGGTCCTTCTGGCTCTGCTGTGTGGGACATCACCTCAGCGTGGCCTGATGAGCCATACTAGGTCCTCGCCCAGGATCCAGCCTGGCAAAACCCTGGGCCGCCAAAGCAGCGTGTGGGAATTTAACCACCGGGCCATGGGGCCGGCCTCTTCTAGGTTTTTTTAATTAGCAGTCTCTTGTAAGGAAGAGCTGTCCACACCACATTGTTTACGAGAATCATCTGTGTTGTTTCCTCCAGTCGTCCTTTGTTTCCCTGTGCACAAACTGGCTCCCTGATCCTTCTCAGTACCAGGGTTATCAGAGCGTTTCTCCAGCTTAACTTTTCAGAAATGTTTCTGCTCATCCCCACCATTAGTTGGTGAGCTTGTGGGTATCTTGTTGCTTGTAGTTGGTGGTAAGACTGAGGAGGTTAGATGTCAGTGACATTAAGAGGAATACATTACTTAGGTGTAGAAGCAAAAGGATGGTTTTATTTGGGACATGTTATATTTAGCAGCTATTTGGAAGTCCATGGAGTGGCCTCCAGCAGAGAAGTGGAAATGTATGTCAGGATGTTACAATAGTAACAGAAGTGTAAGGAGAAGGGTAAGTTTTGTGGAGGAGAAGCAGAGTGAGGACGTTGACACTAGTAGGGGCATGGGCTTGGACATCGGGGGCTGTGGTTTAAGGCCTGAGATGAGGTGACTGGACTGGAATTGAATTAGGTGCCAAGTTTTAGTAGGGTCATGAGGGGAGAAATAATGCTAGTTTGTAGTGGGTTGAAGCCGGGACCAAAATCCTTAACACGGTCTAAAGACCTTGCCTACTTCCACATGAGCAAGATCAGTTTGTGTTCCTCTCTGTTTTAAGCTGTAGGTGCCTTCTCTTAGTTTCATTCTGCATTTGGGCATTCATACGTGTTCTTGCTGGAGAGGAATCCCATGTCTACTTCTTAATAACTGTGGGAACTTGGGCAAATTACATAATTCCCTAAAACTTTCCCCGCATCTATGAAGATAGGGTGAAATAGTAACCTGGTCATTGTTTCTCACCCAGAGTGGCACAGTCGCCTCCTGGTCTCCTGCTTCTTCTTGGCCTCTGTTGTCTGTACTGTGTAGTGTCGCCTGACTAGCCCTTAGAAATGTCCATCTGGTGATGACACTGCTCTGTGCACAGTGCTCTAGTGGCTCCCTTTCTCACTGAGGGTGAGCCCCACAGTGGTGACGTGCAGGGTCCCACATGGTCTGCCATCTCCTGATGCCACCTCTTTCTGAAGCCTTTCGCTCACTGTCCTCACTCAAGGGGCTCTGGTTGCATTTGGCTTCCCGCACATCGTCCAGCCGCAGGGCCTTTACCCTCTTCCATCTGCTCAGAACTCTTCCCCGCACGTAAGCGCGTAATTCCTTCCCTCACTTCCTGTAGATCTTCGTTCAGATATCACTGAAGCAGAGTGTCCTCCACTGACTCCCTTTAGAAAGCCAGACTTCATCGTTTGTCGCTCCATTACCTTGCTTAGTTGTCTTTGTAACATTTGCTACCCCCTCACAGATATTTGTGTATTTGCTGTCTAACTTCTATCACAAAATTGGAAACTTACTGAGGACCAGCACTTTCCCAACCGCTGGAACTGTGCCTGGTACATGATTGGTGCTGAAATAAATATTTGTTGAGTAATTACTAATGTAATATATAAACCTTAGAGACCATTATTGTAATGTGCCAGTGACTGTTTTAGGTGTTTTATGTTTACTAACTCATTTATTTTCCCCAACAACCTTATGAGGAAATTGAGGCAGAGAGAGGTGACAGCAGACAGTGAATCATGTGATTCAGTGATGGAGCCAGAATTCTAGTGTAGGCGGTCTTGATCCAGAGCGCATATTGTTCCTGCTTCTCGTAGGGTGGTTGCTGATTAAAAGAAGTCATCTGGGTAAAATGCTTATCACAATTTCTGTTATATGCCTTGTAGTCAGTAAGTGTTAGTTGATATCATCAACATCAGGATGCTGGATATTAAGAGCGTAGATGTGGAGCCAGGCTGCCAAATGTGTGATTTTGGGGCCTGTCTCTTATCGTTAAAATGGGATAGCATTCATACCAAAAGCCTCCTGTGTCCTTTTTGATTCTGGAACATACAACCTTGGAACTGATTCCTAGTCTGTGAAGTGTGAATAATTACACTTCTGTTCTCTGATTATTACGTTAATTAAGAGAAATAGTGCATATAAGGTGCCTGCTAAGTTATAAATTAAAAATAAATGAAATCTGTTATGCTTCTGCAAGTACTTGCCCAGTGTCAAATATCTGTCAAATAAGTTATTGAACACCTGAAAGTAAAATTAAAATGGAACCTCATTGTTTGGCAATTGTGTATTTTAATAAGACAGACACTTAAAAGTGTCGGCAGAAGTTGTGTTTGTGTATCTTGCATTATTTCCACCCTTAACTAAATGAAAAGAATTGTGATGGTTACTTGGGTTTTTCTCCTTGTGAACCTATTACATTTTTTAAAAGATAATTAACAAAACTTTTAGAAAAAATAGATATCCCTATAGCCTTTGGGGAGGCAAATAAATAGGACTGCATAAAAATTACGAACTTTCTTCCTCAAAAGATAAGATTAAAATAAAAGATTTTTTTTTTTTGATTTGATTTTTCCTTTTTCTCCCCAAAGCCCCCTGGTACATAGTTGTATATTTTTAGTTGTGGGTCCTTCTGGCTGTGGCATGTGGGACGCCGCCTCAGTGTGGCCTGATGAGCAGTGCCATGTCCATGCCCAGGATCGGAACTGACAAAACCTGGGGCCACTGAAGCGGAGCACATGAACTTAACCACTTAGCCACGGGGCCGACCCCTAAAATAAAAGATTTTTAAAATAATTTTTAGAAGATACCATTAAGAAAGTGAAAGGCAAGCCATAGCATAGGAGAAGATATTCACTAAGTAACAAAGGCCTCACATCCAGAAAGTATAAGGAATACCTACAAATAAGGTGGGGGTGGGGGGACAGACAACCCAATAGAAAAAAGGACAAAAGCTTAACAGACATTTCACAAAAGAAGATACCCCAAACGGCCAGTTGTCATGTGAAGAAGTGCCCAGTCTCGTTATTCATCAAGGAAATGCCAGTTCAAACCACTGTGTTCTATGACAGTAAGTGTCAGAGTGACTAAAACGAAAAAGTTAGAGATACCAAGTAGAAGCGAGGAATAGAGGAAGCAGAACGCTCCATGCTGCTGGCAGGAGTGTCAGTGGCACAGCGTCTTTGGCCTACTGCTTCCTGATATCTGCTAAAGTTAATGTGTGTGTTTGTCATGATCCGGTACTCTACTCCTGGGGTATACCATAGACCCGACAGAAATGTGTACATGTGTTCACCAAAAGGCGTGCATAAGAGAGTTCACATGGGTAGACGCGTGCGTGCGAGCGGGTGTTCACACACACACGTATAACAAGAAAGATACACAGAGAGCTTTCTAGTGACGTTTATTTTGTTTTAACCGTTCTTGAAGGTTGGCTGTCTGAGCAAATAAATTACCTTTTTGTGCTTAGAGAAAGAAGAAAAAAAGTGTTCATGGAAGCATTATTCCTAATAGATAAAAAGTGGAAATAATTTAAATGGCCATCAACAGTAATGTGGATAAATAATTGTGTTGTATCATACGGTGCAGTACTTTTCAGCTGTGAGCAAACTTGAGCTACTGCATATGGATGAATCTCACAAGCATATTGGTGAATGAAAAAAACCAGACCTAACAGAGCACGTAGTGTGTGATTCCATGCGTATAAAGTCAGCCATCGAGGGGCGTAAGGTGCTGCTGGCCTGGGTGGTAGTGGAGAGTGAGTGTAGGGCTGGGCATCTGCTCAGCATGCTCTGTCTCCTTGCAGAATCGTTCAGCTGTAGACACATGTGCACAGTTTTGTGCTGAAAAATTTAAAAATTTACATTTTAAAATTAGTTGATTATATTTTAACTTATTTTTTAAATAATATTTCAGAATAATTGGCTATGCCCTACACAATAATATTGTAATTGTAGACTATGAATTGAGAGAATTACTTATTTGTAATTGTTCTATTTTGTGAATTATTTTTTAGATATGAATTGAGAATTCGCTATTTGCCAAAAGGATTTCTAAACCAGTTTACTGAAGACAAGCCAACTCTGAATTTCTTCTATCAACAGGTATAGGAGGGTGCTTTAATATACTTTTTCTCTTTGTTTCTTTGAATTCTATTTACTGCATGGTTTTATTTTAGAATTAGATTAAACCTAACACGTGGGAGAATATAAATTTATCACTGTAGGGAAGTGAGACTCTTCTAACGAGTGAAAAATTATGAATTTTTTGGCACTTTGTGAATCTTTGTATGCTTGGGCAAATCTTAAAAGATACTTCTTTTGTGGGGAGACAGTTTAGTCCTAAGTGACACAGTGATTGCTCTGTCTTTAATTCAAGTATAATTATCATGCCTGAAGATGAACGAATTTGTCAGATGTAGAATTTATTGTCAGAGCCAACTACACACATATGATCTCAATAGCAATTTGCACAATAAAGCCGGAATTGACTTTTTTACAATAAGACTAGCTTGCTTTTTCCCCTAAAGTATTAGTTAGGCAATAAGTATATGTGGCATAAATGAGCCAACACAATTTTATGACCAAAGAAATGTTACTTGATACTGTTAGTGAAGAGTGCCAGAAAAAATGTTTAATGAATATCAGAGAGACATTTGCACATACAATTTTGCAATTAAATGCATTTGGTA
Organism: Equus asinus; assembly: GCF_041296235.1. Classification (NCBI taxonomy): domain Eukaryota; kingdom Metazoa; phylum Chordata; class Mammalia; order Perissodactyla; family Equidae; genus Equus; species Equus asinus. The sequence continues at coordinate 82,478,300 of NC_091801.1, read as the reverse complement.
ATTTTTTATTTTAATAGAAATATTCATTAGAAATGTCTACTGTGGGTTAAGAATGCAGAAATAAATGACATAATCTGCACATTTAAATGCCTCAGTCTAGAGGAGGATTTCCTGTCGACGGTTACTTCGTGTTCAGTCCTATGCTGTTGGTAAACACAATTGATGTCACTGTGCATAGGAGGGTCTGCTAACCCAGAGAGGTTTGCACTCAAGGTGGCTCCCCTAGAAAGTGTCATTTGAAACCACAGAAAACATGATGCATTTAAATCTGAGCTAAAATGGTTTGAGAAGAAACAGGTGAGAGAGATAGGGGCCACATCATGTAAGGAGAATATTTTAGGTTTTCTCCTGCAGATTATTCGGAGCCATTTAAAGAATTTAATTAGTGAATGTCTTGAAAAGAATTTTTTTTTTTTTTAAATAAGACCATCCTGATGTGATGGCAGTACTGGGGGTAGAATAGGTCTTAAAAAGGCTGCAAGCAAGTTAGGATGCTCTTCAGCCGTTTAGGTTAGAAATCAGAAAGATCTAAGGTATAACAGTGTGGTAGTAAGTGAATGCAGTGGATGGATTTGATAGGACTTAGAGACAACTCAAATGGAGCATAAAAGAAACAAGAAGCCGATTGTGTCAGTCCAGGCACCTAGTGTCAGGAAACAGAAAAGGTGGATGAGATTCAGAAGGAGGGAGGTAAGAAGGTAGATTGCTTATTTCGAGATAACCAGATATTCCTGCCTATACGATCCACACAGTGAGACAGGAAGTGAAGGGAGTTTCCAGCTATTGGGGTCTGTTTTCTTGTCATATGGGAAATGTCAGGTGAGGGACTTGTGGAAACTTGTGAAGATTTATAATACAGGGTTGAATGGGAGAGGGAGTGACGTTTGGCAAAATGAGAAGAGAGAAGTCATGTTCAGACTCTAGCAGACATTGTTGGAGGCCTACTCATATTGCAAAAATGATTTCCATCTTACACACTGCTTCTCATATATGTTGTTACACCTCATCCTTTAGCAGTCTGGCAAGCTTCATGTTTTGGTGAAGGAGGTGACAGGAGAGTTTAGTTAACTGACATGTTTATAGTGTATTTTTCTCTCTTGTAGATGATCTATATCACTATTGGCCTAATTTCTTTGAAAAAATCCACCCACTGATGGAAATCTATGACTACTTCAGTGACATTGATTTCCAGAATGTGTAATACAAGCCTAAATAGCTCAGTTATTCCTTTTTATAATTTCTGGGCTAGCCTAAAAATCTTCAACTTTTTTGTTCCTTTCACGCTGTTACTAGGTTGTCCTAGTTTTTCCTTTTGCAAGACCTTGCTTCTATCTGTATGATTAAAAGTTAGTCCTGCACATACCAGTGTATCCCAGATTTTCTCTTACTGATAGGACATACCTTATTGCAGTGTTTGTAACTCAGTTGAGTAGTCTTTATAAAACCCAGGAGAAGGTGAGCTGTAATGAGCACACATGCGGTAGTGTTCCTCTTGTGCGTTAACAGCTCTGTGATTCTGGGTGCCTCGACGAGCCTCTTCGTGCTTGATTGTTTCATCTACTAAAATATAGATGTATAATACCTATCCCATAGGATCATTATGTTGATTAAACAAGATAAAATTGTCTGCCATATAATTGCCCAATACTTATTTGAATTTCAGTCTTTAGACAGTACAAGACTTATGAGGATTCAGCATTTACCGTTTGCATATCATGATACACGTGTGAGTGTGAGCCTTCCAGCCCCTTCTCCCCTCCTGTTTTTCACCCATTTCTACAGTTCTCTTCTTCACCCTATCCTCTTTTTAATTTTTTTAACTTGTTAATCATATGGTATCTTTTTAGAAAGTCCAGAAAATATTCTAAAACATCACTTAAATTACCTCTGTCCTAAAATTACTTTCATTTTGTGTATGCTGTTATAGTATTCTATCAAGCACCTCTAATTTAAAAGAAATACAAATGGAGTGCTAGCAATGCCCCTTTCCCGTGTTGATTGCCAGTGTCTCAGGCCTAACTGACGGTATTGTGGGGAGGGAAAGTAGTGCTGAAACTACAGACAGGAGGGAGGGAAGAAGGAAAATGCTGTGATGTGTCAGAACTAATGAATTGGAAAGTATACGAAGAGCCTTAAATATGTTGATATCCTTCAGGTTTGCATTGACAGTTTTGTAAGTAGAAAATAGTTGAATATTGGCAATTTCATATGATTTGAACTAATAATTCTACTTCTAGGGATTTATTCTAAAGAAATAAGATTTACGTGTGTATGTAGTATGTACAAGGATGCTCATGGGAACATTTACACTAACAAAAAGAAATTGGAAGCATTACAAATGTCTGTCATTAAGAGGTTGGTTAAATAAATTCTGCTGAGTTTCAGATCTATACATCTGTCATAATGAGTGAAGTACAACTCAGTTCATGGATATAGAAGGTAGTACATTAAATGCTATTGTTTAAAACAGGCCATATATAAAACATGTATAATATAATTCCATTTATGTGGAAAAAATGTGTATTTATATATTTTTTACCCTATTCTGAAAAGAATGTTTTGAAAATAGTATGATTTTTGCATTGCTGCTTTGGCAAGTAATTATTTATTTGACTTCTTGTGATACCCATTGAATGAAGAATCTGTTCTCCATGTGTGGAAATTCCAGAACTATAGTAGGTGAGCCATATGTTATCCTACATAGACAGTACTCAACTTGGGAACAGGTTTAATTCCAATGTTGAAAAATCAGTTAGGGATTCAGAACTTTCTCCTGTTTAAACACACACTCCAAAAAAAAAGGCATGTGTAAAAAATTGGACCTTCAGCTATTTAATGGAGAATGCAGCTGGAGTATTTTGTAAGAACTTGTGTGTGAAAATTTCCACTGAATTCTGAGATAAATTATTTTATAGTGGCCTCAGAATTTGATGACACTCATTCTTTTTTTTTAAAACTTTTTACCATTTGATGCAAATATATATTATATATATATATACATACATGTATAGTCATATAATTTCACTGAACTCTAAGCTAAATCAATCCATTTTTAAGGGACTCACAATTTGATAACATTGATTCTTTTTAATTGTTTAGATCTTGTAACCTGGATCCATGTATTCTTTTGTAATGTGTGATTCTTTTTTTTTCCTCCCTTTTTTTCCCCAAAGCCCCCTGGTACATAGTTGTATATTCTTTGTTGTGGGTCCTTCTAGTTGTGGCATGTGGGACGCTGCCTCAGCGTGGTTTGATGAGCAGTGCCTTGTCCGCGCCCGGGATTCGAACCAACGAAACACCGGGCCACCTGCAGCAGAGCGTGCGAACTTAACCACTCGGCCACGGGGCCGGCCCCTGTAATGTGTGATTCTTAATAATAAAATGAATACCTGTGACCCTCCTGCCCAGATGAAGAGAACATACCTGGTGTTTCCCAGTCCCGTGTCCCTGTGATCCACTCCCCCACCTACCATTGCACTCTTGGCAGGTGACCATTGTCCTGATATTGGATATTGATCATTCTCTTGCTTTTGTTTGCCGGTTGTCACGTTTCACAACATATGTGTGTATTTTTCAGTTCTGGCCTTAGCGTAAAAGCTGACACTGTTTCTCCCCTGAGCCCGCTGCATTCCGTCATCAGCTTTTGGCTTTTTGTTCGTTTGTTACCCAACTCATAGAAGCATTCCAGAAGATTAAAAAAAAGCGTTTTAGTCAGCATTTTTAGATGTTTTCAGTGCGCACATTGGTCAGGACATTTGGTCCACTGTGTTGGTAGAAATGGAATTGATTATATGGGGATTTAAAAATTTATTCCTTTTGGTTCATTTCTGAAATAATTTTGCTTTCTGGTTAGAGACTGTGGTTCATTTGATACTAGTTAGTCAAACTTTGTTTATACTTCTTTCATCTTGCACATGTTGAGATTTTGTCAAAGTTCCAGTTTTCCTTGAGTAGAATATGTCTTCTCTAATTGTTCAGTGCAATAAATATCCATTATTCAAGATTGTTAATTGTGTTGTGCAGATCTTCTCTGTCGCTCATGTTGGTTTTTCCTGCTTGAAAGATAGCATTGCTGGGTACAAAAGTCAGAGTAGGTGTTATTTTCTTTCAGAAGTTAGATAGTATTTTCTACTGGAAGTTGGCTCTCATTCTTTCTTTGTAGGTGACCTGTCTTTTCTCTCTGGATGGCTTTAAGACCTTTTCTTCATTTTCAGTATTTTGCAGTTTTCTTACAAACTAGGCGTGGATTTCCACTTATTTTTTCCTGCTTGATCTGTGTTGTGCAGCCTGTACCTATGGGTGCGTGCCTTCTTCCTCCGTTCTGAAATGTCCTAGTTGATGTCTACTCACATCTTGCCTTTTCTCTGTCCTTTGTTATTCCTTCTGGGATTTCATTTGAGGTCTACATTCGGACTTCCCCGTCTGTCCCTCTGTAGCTGTTAGCTGCTCTCCTGTTTTCACCTTTTTGTCTCTCTGGGATCTGTGGTTCAGGTAAATCTATCAGATCACCAGCTCTCCTTAGCTGTGACTAATTTGATGTGTAGTGCGTTTGTTGAGTTTTTGTTTTTTTAAGTTTTATCCCCCCTCACCCCTCACCTTTTCTTAAGTCTGTCAGGCCATCTTTTACAGCCATTATTGTTTACTAAGCTTCCTGGCTTTCATTTTTTTTATCATTTCATATAAAGTTGATGTCTCTCTTCTGAGTCTGAAGTCCTTGGGCTTTCCATCTGTTGGTGGTGGCTTGCACCAACTCTCATCTAGAGACATGTTTCCTTGTGTATTTGTTAGGAACTTTTATTTTGTTGAACTTCACATGTGCAACTCTTGAGGGTCTAGATTGGGGAATAGTGAACACTCCTTAGAATTATCTGTTGTTATTTCTGTTTTAGAAGAATCAGTACTTTTTATTGTTTTGGCTCTTTTATCAGGTAGAAATAAAATAATTATGTTTAGATTCTCTGTACCACCATTTCCATTCCGTGAAAGAGAGAGAACTTATAATAAACTACCTTAATTTTATTATTCCGTATTTTGAAATTTCATCCAAGCTTACTGTTCATTCTGTCCCTTGTTTTGGATGATGTCCTGATGGAAACAGCATGTCAGTGGGCATATTGAGGGTTAGGTTACTGGCTGGAGATGGTTCTATGGGTGCACGTAGTTTCTTTGAAAGATGCCCTAAATGTGACTACCAGGGTGAGATATCGCAGATGATTCACTAAATGCTTTTGACCCATTTTAGAATATTCTGAAAGATCTTAATCAGCACACTCTAAAAATAAACCAGAATCCTGTTATAACCCTATTCAGTGTAGAGTAGGAGTGTATAAAAATAAGTTGTGGTGCCAAAACTCATGGCTTATTATACAGCAAAAAAAGTGTTTTACCCCGAAATCATCTTTCTTTTGCCATATAACATTTTATTCCTCCTTATCTCTCTGAACTTTCATTTGTTAAAGGTGTATTTGATTGGCAACTTTTTGTAAATAGTGGTGGCCTTTAGTGTGAAGGGCTGCGTCCCTGTTTGGTTAAGACGTTGTCATAGTTGAACTAGATTTGCATCGGTGCTGCTGAACTTGTACAGAAACCATTTGGCACCATTGAAATTTCAGCTCTTAGGATGCCTGGATCTGACATGAAGTTGTCACTGTTTTCTCCTACTAATGTTTTGAGATTTAAAATGAGTGTGTCCATCCATTGTCTCCTAAAAAGCACTAAATGTAACATGATTAGTGGTTTATTTGACAAAAAGAGTGCCAGGAGGAAGTTGAAGAAGATACTGAGTCCAGAACCATGGCTGAACCCTGTGGTGGAGAATCTAAATCTGCCTGTGGAGATATGGGAGGTACCAGGGCGTACTATTTGTTGTTGATCAATCTTTCTTTTATTTTTATTCCAATTTTTTATTTTTAGAAGTTTTTATTCAGATAATTGTGTTATCAGAAGTGGATTCCTTCATCTGTATTTTCTTACCTTAAAGCTTTCTGTCAGTTAAAACATTTCGAAATGGCAGCTCCAAGTGGGAAGTTCTAGATTAAAACCTGACATTTCAATGTGGGAATTATCAGCTGTCCTTTTCCAGAAAGAAGGTAAAATCAAATATAAGTCTAAGCCTGACTTATTAGAAGTACATTTTCTGTACTTCTTTAATAGATTTAATAATGTACATTTCTTCTTTTTCCACTCCAGTATATTTTTGATGATTCAAGAAGTGCTCATGTTATTGAAGACTTAGATAAACTGTTGTATTTATACTATTCAACCCGTATTTCTTGATCATCCTTCTGCCTTAGAAATGGGAAGGCAGAAATGGTCATTTTCTAACGGTTTACTGTTCCCTGTTGATATTTTAAATTTGCCTTGAATCCATCTCAGGAGACTCTTACTTTGGTAGGAATACTCCTGTCTTAGGGGTCCCCAAAACCACCCTCAAGCTCAGTCATTCATTAGACGGGTTTACAGGACTCAGAGGTTGTTATATTTGTAGTTATAGTTTGTTATGGCAAAAGGATACAAAGGAAAATCAGGAAAGGGAAAAGGTACATAGGTCGACGTCCAGAGGAAACTAGGTGGAAGCTTCTAGGTGTCCCCTTCCAGGGGAGTCACAAGGGACATGCTTAATTCCTCCAGCAGTGATGTGTGACAGCGTCACCAATGGGTCACCAGCCTAGTGCTCCCACTTGAGGTTTGGGTGTTTAAGGCTTTTGGGGGGTCAGTCTCATAGGCATACAACACCTGTGTGACCTCACGTCTTCAAGCTCCAGGCCCCAGAGAGAAAGCAGATGTTCATCACGATCACATTGTTCACGTAAACTACCGGGTCGCACTAATACGATGTGGGCCAAGGCTGCAAGTGTGCAAAAGCACTCTCATCAGAAAGAGCTTTACAGGAGTTCAGTTTCAGGAGGCTGAAGGCCAGTCATGAACACAGGCCTTTTTTGGGAATGTGCAGTTTGAGCAACCCAGGCCTGCTGAGTTAACATTTTCCTACGTAACTCCCCTTTCCTTTCCTGGACTGAAATAATTTCTACTCAGTTGTTATCTCTTAATTTTAAGTGACGTTTTCTATGTAAAGCCTTCCATAGCACCTGTACATTTCCCATATAACATGTACATTTTTCAAATATTTTAAAATTAGTTTTATTAAAGTATAATATTACATACAATAAAGTCACCAATTTTAATGTACAGTTCAATGAGTTCTGACAAATGTGTATAGTTAAGCAATTTCCATCACAGTCGTGATAGAGTACATTATAATAAAAACAGGGCAACTGACACTGGCTCAGTACTATTAAGCAGACTGCAGCCATAGTCAGATTTCACCAGTTTTTACACGACTTATGTGTGTGTATGTAGCTCCATGCAACTTTATCACGGGTGTAGATGCGTGTAAATACCACCATTACCAAGTCACAGAACTGTCCTGTCAACACAAAGAAACTCCCTGTTCCTTTATCGTCACACCCTCCCCGTCCCAAACCCCTGGCAGCCATTGAGCTGTTCTCTCCACATTGTGACTGTTGTCATCTGTTGTCCCCACCAATAGAGTGTGCATTCAGTGAGAAGAAACATAAAGTCTATCTTCTTCACCATTGTATCCCCAACACAGTAAGACGTAGGCTTTCGGTGCTTCATTTATGCTGTTGAATGGCTTAGTAGTGAGCATTGAGTTTTAATGCTAATGCTCTGATATTCAGAATTTTGGATGAGATTTGTTAGAAGTCAAGAAAAAAATCCAAGAAATGCTTTGGAATTTGAGAAATCAGTTTGGTGGTGGGTGTGTGAACACTCAACATCAACTCTTCTTTTAAGAAATTGATAGGATTCTGCATCACCTCTAGTATGATTTGTGGTTACCTTTCTCTTATAAATGGACAAAAAAAAAGAAACAGTAGAAACACTTGTTGTACAGGTTTTCTAGCTCTAGTCTTCTTCTGTGGTCTATTCTCAATGTAAAATTCCGAGCAATCCTTTTCAAGTGAAAGTTCACCCACTGTTACGTCTCTAAGTTCCATGTGTATGTTTTATTCACTGCTCTATGCTGGCACATGGTAGACATTCAGTAAATATTTGTTGAATGAATCAATGAATGAATAACTATTCAATGCTATGTTAAATGACATTGAATTGTGGAAAAAGTATATGACTCATTAAAATAGTATAATACTTTATATGTTTTTATAGCTTAAGTATACAAGAAAAAAATTAAGTTGTTTTAATTGAGAACTGCCGTTGAGTTCCTTCATATACGGATATTCCACTCTGATCTGACGAAACTCAGGGAGGCGTTTGACAGT